>NC_039361.1:122279684-122633236 GCF_003573695.1 Papaver somniferum | reverse complement strand
AAGCATTCACTTATACTTATATGTATTCTTTTGAACCATCCTCTTAAATGTACCAGTTTTTGTATATTATTAAATTTTTTAAACAGTTTTTTGCATTCGAGGTGACATCTATTAATTCTTTAATTTTAGAGGACTATGAGTTATTGATAACAAGCCTACTATAAAACTAAGCAGTTACCTATACTTCTGTGTATTCTTTTGAACTTTCCTCTAAAATGTACCAGTTTTTGTATATTATTAGATGTTTTAAACAATTTCTAGTGTTCCAGGTGACATCTATCAATACTTTAATTTTAGAGGATTAATAGTTATTGATAACAAGCATACTATGAAACTAAGCATTCACCTATACTTATATGTATTCTTTTGAACCATCCCTTTAAATGTACCAGTTTTTGTATATTATTAGATGTTTTAAACAGTTTCTACCGTTCCAGGTGACATCTATTAATTCTTTAATTTTAGAGGACTATCAGTTATTTATAACAAGCCTACTATGAAACTAAGCATTCACCTATAGTTGTGTGTAGTCTTTTGAACCTTCCTCTTAAATGTACCAATTTTTGTATATTATTAGATGTTTTAAACATTTTTTAGCGTTCCAGGTAACATCTATTAATTCATTAATTTTAGAGGACTATGAGTTAATGATAACAAGCCTACTATGAAACTAAGCAGTCACCTATACTTTTGTGTATTCTTTTGAACTTTCCTCTAAAATGTACGAGTTTTTGTATATTATTAGATGTTTTAAACAATTTCTAGTGTTCCAGGTGTCATTTATTAATTCTTTTATTTTAGAGGATTATGAGTTATGATAACAAGCCTACTATGAAACTAAGCATTCACCTATACTTATATGTATTCTTTTGAACCATCCTCTTAAATGTACCAGTTTTTGTATATTATTAAATGTTTTAAACAGTTTTTTGCATTCCAGGTGACATCAATTAATTCTTTAATTTTAGAGGACTATGAGTTATTGATAACAAGCCTACTATAAAACTAAGCAGTCACTTATACTTTTGTGTATTCTTTTGAACTTTCTTCTAAAATGTACCAGTTTTTGTATATTATTAGATTTTTTAAACAGTTTTTAGCATTCCAGGTGACATCTATTAATTCTTTAATTTTAGAGGACTATGAGTTATTGATAACAAGCCTACTATGAAACTAAGCATTCACCTATAATTCTTTGTAGTCTTTTGAACCTTCCTCTTAAATGTACAAGTTTTTGTATATTATTAGATGTTTTAAATAGTTTTTAACGTTCGAGGTGACATCTATTAATTCTTTAATTATAGAGGACTATGAGTTATTGATAACAAGCCTACTATGAAACTAAGCAGTCACCTATACTTTTGTGCACTCTTTTGAACTTTCCTCTTAAATGTACCAGTTTTTGTATATTATTAGATGTTTTAAACAGTTTCTACCGTTTCAGGTGACATCTATTAATTCTTTAATTTTAGAGGACTATGAGTTATTGATAACAAGCCTACTATAAAACTAAGCATTCACCTATACTTCTGTGTAGTCTTTTGAACCTTCCTCTTAAATGTACCAGTTTTTGTATATTATTAGATGTTTTAAACAGTTTTTAACTTTCCAGGTGACATCTATTAATTCTTTAATTTTAGAGGACTATGAGTTATTGATAACAACCCTACTATGAAACAAAGCAGTCACATATACTTATATGTATTCTTTTGAACCATCCCCTTAAATGTACCAGTTTTTGTATATTATTAGATGTTTTAAACAATTTCTACCGTTCCAGGTGACATCTATTAATTGTTTAATTTTAGAGGACTATGAGTTATTGATAACAAGCCTACTATAAAACTAAGCATTCACCTATACTTCTGTGTAGTCTTTTAAACCTTCCTCTTAAATGTACCAGTTTTTGTATATTATTAGATGTTTTAAACAGTTTTTAACTTTCCAGGTGACATCTATTAATTCTTTAATTTTAGAGGACTATGAATTATTGATAACAAGCCTACTATGAAATTAAGCAGTCACCTATACTTCTGTGTATTCTTTTGAACTTTCCTCTAAAATGTACCATTTTTTTTTATATTATTAGATGTTTTAAACAGTTTCTAGTGTTCCAGGTGACATCTATCAATATTTTAATTTTTGAGGACTAATCGTTATTGATAACAAGCCTAGTATGAAACGGAGCGTTTACCTATACTTCTGTGTATTCTTTTTAACCATCCTCTTAAATGTACCAGGTTTTGTATATTATTAAATGTTTAAAACAGTTTCTTGCGTTCCAGGTGACATTTATTAATTCTTTTATTTTAGAGGATTATGAGTTATTGATAAAAAGCCCACTATGAAACTAAGCATTCACCCATACTTATATGTATTCTTTTGAACCATCCTCTTAAATGTACCAGTTTTTGTATATTATTAAATGTTTTAAACAGTTTTTTGCATTCCAGGTGACATCTATTAATTCTTTAATTTTAGAAGATTATGAGTTATTGATAACAAGTTTACTATGAAACTGAGCATTCACCTATACTTATATGTATTATTTTTAACCATCCTCTTCAATGTACTAGTTTTTGTATATTATTAGATGTTTTAAACAGTTCCTACTGTTCCATGTGAAATCTATTAATTCTTTAATTTGAAAGGACTATGAGTTATTGATAACAAGCCTACTATGAAACTAAGCATTTACCTATACTTATAAGTATTCTTTTGAACCATCCTCTTAAATGTACCAGTTTTTGTATATTATTAGATGTTTTAAACAGTTTCTACCCTTCCAGGTGACGTATATTAATTCTATAATTTTAGAAGACTATGAGTTATTGACAACAAGCCTACTATGAAACTAAGCATTCACCTATACTTCTGTGGAGTCTTTTGAACCTTCCTCTTAAATGTACCAGTTTTTATATATTATTAGATGTTTTAAACAATTTTTAGCATTCCAGGTGACATCTATTAATTCTTTAATTTTAGAGGATTATGAGTTGTTGATAACAAGCCTACTATGAAACTAAGCATTCACCTATACTTATATGTTTTCTTTTGAACCATCCTCTTAAATGTACTAGTTTTTGTATATTATTAAATTTTTTAAACAGTTTCTTGCATTCCAGGCGACATCTATTAATTCTTTAATTTTAGAGGACTAATAGTTATTGATAACAAGCCTACTATGAAACTAAGCATTCACCTATCCTTATATGTATTCTTTTGAACCATCCTCTTAAATGTACGAGTTTTTGTATATTATTAGATGTTTTAAACAGTTTATACGGTTCCAGGTGACATCTATTAATTCTTTAATTTTAAAGGACTATGAGTTATTGATAACAAGCCTACTATGAAACTGAGCATTCACCTATAATTCTTTGTAGTCTTTTGAACCTTCCTCTTAAATGTACCAGTTTTTGTATATTATTAGATGTTTTAAACAGTTTTTAACGTTCCAGGTGACATCTATTAATTCTTTAATTATAGAGGACTATAAGTTATTGATAACAAGCCTACTATGAAACTAAGCAGTCACCTATACTTCTGTGTATTCTTTTGAACTTTCCTCTAAAATGTACCAGTTTTTTTTATATTATTAGATGTTTTAAACAATTTCTAGCGTTCCAGGTGACATCTATCAATACTTTAATTTTAGAGGATTAATAGTTATTGATAACAAACATACTATGAAACTAAGCATTCACCTATACTTATATGTATTCTTTTGAACCATCCTCTTAAATGTCCGAGTTTTTGTATATTATTAGATGTTTTAAACAGTTTCTACGGTTCCAGGTGACATCTATTAATTCTTTAATTTGAAAGGACTATGAGTTATTGATAACAAGCCTACTATGAAACTAAGCATTCACCTATACTTATAAGTATTCTTGTGAACCATCCTCTTAAATGTACCAGTTTTTGTATATTATTAGATGTTTTAAACAGTTTCTACCCTTCCAGGTGACGTATATTAATTCTTTAATTTTAGAAGACTATGAGTTATTGACAACAAGCCTACTATGAAACTAAGCATTCACCTATACTTCTGTGGAGTCTTTTGAACCTTCCTCTTAAATGTACCAGTTTTTATATATTATTAGATGTTTTAAACAATTTTTAGCATTCCAGGTGACATCTATCAATTCTTTAATTTTAGAGGATTATGAGTTGTTGATAACAAGCCTACTATGAAACTAAGCATTCACCTATACTTATATGTTTTCTTTTGAACCATCCTCTTAAATGTACCAGTTTTTGTATATTATTAAATGTTTTAAACAGTTTTTTGCATTCCAGGTGACATCTATTAATTCTTTAATTTTAGAGGATTATGAGTTATTGATAACAAGTTTACTATGAAACTAAGCATTCACCTATACTTATATGTATTATTTTGAACCATCCTCTTAAATGTACTAGTTTTTGTATATTATTAGATGTTTTAAACAGTTTCTACTGTTCCAGGTGACATCTATTAATTCTTTAATTTGAAAGGACTATGAGTTATTGATAACAAACCTACTATGAAACTAAGCATTCACCTATACTTATATGTATTCTTTTGAACCATCCTCTTAAATGTACCAGTTTTTGTATATTATTAGATGTTTTAAACAGTTTCTTCCGTTCCAGGTGACATCTATTAATTCTTTAATTTTAGAGGATTATGAGTTATTGATAACAAGCCTACTATAAAACTAAGCATTCACCTATACTTCTGTGTAGTATTTTGAACCTTCCTCTTAAATGTACCAGTTTTTGTATATTATTAGATGTTTTAAACAGTTTCTACCGTTCCAGGTGACATCTATTAATTCTTTAATTTTAGAGGACTATGAATTATTGATAACAAGCCTACTATGAAACTAAGCAGTCAGCTATACTTCTGTGTATTATTTTGAACTTTCCTCTAAAATGTACCATTTTTTTAGTATTATTAGATGTTTTAAACAGTTTCTAGCATTCCAGGTGACATCTATCAATATTTTAATTTTTGAGGACTAATCGTTATTGATAACAAGCCTAATATGAAACTAAGCATTCACCTATACTTTTGTGTATTCTTTTTAACCATCCTCTTAAATGTACCAGTTTTTGTATATTATGAAATGTTTAAAACAGTTTCTTGCGTTCCAGGTGTCATTTATTAATTCTTTTATTTTAGAGGATTATGAGTTATGATAACAAGCCTACTATGAAACTAAGCATTCACCTATACTTATATGTATTCTTTTGAACCATCCTCTTAAATGTACCAGTTTTTGTATATTATTAAATGTTTTAAACAGTTTTTTGCATTCCAGGTGACATCAATTAATTCTTTAATTTTAGAGGACTATGAGTTATTGATAACAAGCCTACTATAAAACTAAGCAGTCACTTATACTTTTGTGTATTC
Organism: Papaver somniferum; assembly: GCF_003573695.1. Lineage (NCBI taxonomy): Eukaryota > Viridiplantae > Streptophyta > Magnoliopsida > Ranunculales > Papaveraceae > Papaver > Papaver somniferum. Next base: position 122,627,832 of record NC_039361.1, on the reverse strand, counting down.
TTTTGAACTTTCTTCTAAAATGTACCAGTTTTTGTATATTATTAGATTTTTTAAACAGTTTTTAGCATTCCAGGTGACATCTATTAATTCTTTAATTTTAGAGGACTATGAGTTATTGATAACAAGCCTACTATGAAACTAAGCATTCACCTATAATTCTTTGTAGTCTTTTGAACCTTCCTCTTAAATGTACAAGTTTTTGTATATTATTAGATGTTTTAAATAGTTTTTAACGTTCGAGGTGACATCTATTAATTCTTTAATTATAGAGGACTATGAGTTATTGATAACAAGCCTACTATGAAACTAAGCAGTCACCTATACTTTTGTGCACTCTTTTGAACTTTCCTCTTAAATGTACCAGTTTTTGTATATTATTAGATGTTTTAAACAGTTTCTACCGTTTCAGGTGACATCTATTAATTCTTTAATTTTAGAGGACTATGAGTTATTGATAACAAGCCTACTATAAAACTAAGCATTCACCTATACTTCTGTGTAGTCTTTTGAACCTTCCTCTTAAATGTACCAGTTTTTGTATATTATTAGATGTTTTAAACAGTTTTTAACTTTCCAGGTGACATCTATTAATTCTTTAATTTTAGAGGACTATGAGTTATTGTTAACAAGCCTACTATGAAACTAAGCAGTCACCTATACTTCTGTGTATTATTTTTAACTTTCCTCTAAAATGTACCATTTTTTTTATATTATTAGATGTTTTAAACAGTTTCTAGCATTCCAGGTGACATCTATCAATATTTTAATTTTTGAGGACTAATCGTTATTGATGACAAGCCTAATATGAAACTAAGCATTCACCTATACTTCTGTGTATTCTTTTGAACCATCCTCTTAAATGTACCAGTTTTTGTATATTATTAAATGTTTTAAACAGTTTTTTGCATTCCAGGTGACATCTATTAATTCTTTAATTTTAGAGGATTATGAGTTATTGATAACAAGTTTACTATGAAACTAAGCATTCACCTATACTTATATGTATTATTTTGAACCATCCTCTTAAATGTACTAGTTTTTGTATATTATTAGATGTTTTAAAAAGTTTCTACTGTTCCAGGTGACATCTATTAATTCTTTAATTTTAGAGGACTATGAGTTATTGATAACAAGCCTACTATGAAACTAAGCATTCACCTATACTTGTGTGTAGTCTTTTGAACCTTCCTCTTAAATGTACCAGTTTTTGTATATTATTAGATGTTTTAAACAGTTTTTAGCGTTCCAGGTAACATCTATTAATTCTTTAATTTTAGAGGACTATGAGTTATTGATAACAAGCCTACTATGAAACTAAGCAGTCACCTATACTTCTGTGTATTCTTTTGAACTTTCCTCTAAAATGTACCAGTTTTTGTATATTATTAGATGTTTTGAACAGTTTCTAGCGTTCCAGGTGACATCCATCAATACTTTAATTTTAGAGGACTAATAGTTATTGATAACAAGCCCACTATGAAACTAAGCAGTCACCTAAACTTCTGTGTATTCTTTTGAACCATCCTCTTAAATGTACCAGTTTTTGTATATTAGTAAATGTTTTAAACAGTTTCTACCGTTCCAGGTGACATCTATTAATTCCTTAATTTTAGAGGACTAATAGTTATTGATAACAAGCCTACTATGAATCTAAGCATTCACCTATACTTCTGCGTAATCTTTTGAACCATCCTCTTAAATGTACCAGTTTTGTATATTATTAAATGTTTTAAACAGTTTCTTGCATTCCAGGTGACATCTATTAATTCTTTAATTTTAGAGGACTAATAGTTATTGATAACAAGCCTACTATGAAACTAAGCATTCACCTATACTTATATGTATTCTTTTGAACCGTCCTCTTAAATGTACGAGTTTTTGTATATTATTATATGTTTTAAACAGTTTATACGGTTCCAGGTGACATCTATTAATTCTTTAATTTTAAAGGACTATGAGTTATTGATAACAAGCCTACTATGAAACTAAGCATTCACCTATAATTCATTGTAGTCTTTTGAACCTTCCTCTTAAATGTACCAGTTTTTGTATATTATTAGATGTTTTAAACAGTTTTTCACGTTCCAGGTGACATCTATTAATTCTTTAATTTTAGAGGACTATGAGTTATTGATAACAAGCCTACTATAAAACTAAGCATTCACCTATAATTCTGTGGAGTCTTTTGAACCTTCCTCTTAAATGTACCAGTTTTTGTATATTATTAGATGTTTTAAACAGTTTTTAACTTTCCAGGTGACATCTATTAATTCTTTAATTTTAGAGGACTATGAGTTATTGATAACAAGCCTACTATGAAACTAAGCAGTCACCTATACTTCTGTGTATTATTTTTAACTTTCCTCTAAAATGTACCATTTTTTTTATATTATTAGATGTTTTAAACAGTTTCTAGCATTCCAGGTGACATCTATCAATATTTTAATTTTTGAGGACTAATCGTTATTGATGACAAGCCTAATATGAAACTAAGCATTCACCTATACTTCTGTGTATTCTTTTGAACCATCCTCTTAAATGTACCAGTTTTTGTATATTATTAAATGTTTTAAACAGTTTTTTGCATTCCAGGTGACATCTATTAATTCTTTAATTTTAGAGGACTATGAGTTATTGATAACAAGCCTACTATAAAACTAAGCAGTCACCTATACTTTTGTGTATTCTTTTGAACTTTCTTCTAAAATGTACCAGTTTTTGTATATTATTAGATTTTTTAAACAGTTTTTAGCATTCCAGGTGACATCTATTAATTCTTTAATTTTAGAGGACTATGAGTTATTGATAACAAGCCTACTATGAAACTAAGCATTCACCTATACTTGTGTGTAGTCTTTTGAACCTTCCTCTTAAATGTACCAGTTTTTGTATATTATTAGATGTTTTAAACAGTTTTTAGCGTTCCAGGTAACATCTATTAATTCTTTAATTTTAGAGGACTATGAGTTATTGATAACAAGCCTACTATGAAACTAAGCAGTCACCTATACTTCTGTGTATTCTTTTGAACTTTCCTCTAAAATGTACCAGTTTTTGTATATTATTAGATGTTTTGAACAGTTTCTAGCGTTCCAGGTGACATCCATCAATACTTTAATTTTAGAGGACTAATAGTTATTGATAACAAGCCCACTATGAAACTAAGCAGTCACCTAAACTTCTGTGTATTCTTTTGAACCATCCTCTTAAATGTACCAGTTTTTGTATATTAGTAAATGTTTTAAACAGTTTCTACCGTTCCAGGTGACATCTATTAATTCTTTAATTTTAGAGGACTAATAGTTATTGATAACAAGCCTACTATGAAACTAAGCATTCACCTATACTTATATGTATTCTTTTGAACCGTCCTCTTAAATGTACGAGTTTTTGTATATTATTATATGTTTTAAACAGTTTATACGGTTCCAGGTGACATCTATTAATTCTTTAATTTTAAAGGACTATGAGTTATTGATAACAAGCCTACTATGAAACTAAGCATTCACCTATAATTCATTGTAGTCTTTTGAACCTTCCTCTTAAATGTACCAGTTTTTGTATATTATTAGATGTTTTAAACAGTTTTTCACGTTCCAGGTGACATCTATTAATTCTTTAATTTTAGAGGACTATGAGTTATTGATAACAAGCCTACTATAAAACTAAGCATTCACCTATAATTCTGTGGAGTCTTTTGAACCTTCCTCTTAAATGTACCAGTTTTTGTATATTATTAGATGTTTTAAACAGTTTTTAACTTTCCAGGTGACATCTATTAATTTTTTAATTTTAGAGGACTATGAGTTATTGATAACAAGCCTGTTATGAAACAAAGCAGTCACCTATACTTATATATATTCTTTTGAACCATCCTCTTAAATGTACCAGTTTTTGTATATTATTAGATGTTTTAAACAAGTTCTACCGTTCCAGGTGACATCTATTAATTCTTTAATTTTAAAGGACTATGAGTTATTGATAACAAGCCTACTATAAAACTAAGCATTCACCTATACTTCTGTGTAGTCTTTTAAACCTTCCAATTAAATGTACCAGTTTTTGTATATTATTAGATGTTTTAAACAGTTTTTAACTTTCCTGGTGACATCTATTAATTCTTTAATTTTAGAGGACTATGAGTTATTGATAACAAGCCTACTATGAAACTAAGCAGTCACCTATACTTCTGTGTATTCTTTTGAACTTTTCTCTAAAATGTACCATTTTTTTTTTGTAATATTAGATGTTTCAAACATTTCTAGCGTTCTAGGTGACATCTATCAATATTTTAATTTTTGAGGATTAATCGTTATTGATAACAAGCCTAATATGAAACTAAGCATTCACCTATACTTCTGTGTATTCTTTTTAACCATCCTCTTAAATGTACCAGTTTTTGTATATTATTAAATGTTTAAAACAGTTTCTTGCGTTCCAGGTGACATTTATTAATTCTTTAATTTTAGAAGATTATGAGTTAGTGATGACAAGCCTACTATGAAACTAAGCATTCACCTATACGTATATGTATTCTTTTGAACCATCCTCTTAAATGTACAAGTTTTTGTATATTATTAAATGTTTTAAACAGTTTTTTACATTCCAGGTGACATCTATTAATTCTTTAATTTTAGAGGATTATGAGTTATTGATAACAAGCCTACTATGAAACTAAGCATTCACCTATACTTATATGTATTATTTTGAACCATACTCTTAAATGTACTAGTTTTTGTATATTATTAGATGTTTTAAACAGTTTCTACTGTTGCAGGTGACATCTATTAATTCTTTAATTTTAGAGGACTATCAGTTATTTATAACAAGCCTACTATGAAACTAAGCATTCACCTATACTTGTGTGTAGTCTTTTGAACCTTCCTCTTAAATGTACCAATTTTTGTATATTATTAGATGTTTTAAACATTTTTTAGCGTTCTAGGTGACATCTATTAATTCTTTAATTTTAGAGGACTATGAGTTATTGATAACAAGCCTACTATGAAACTAAGCATTCACCTATACATCTGTGTATTGTTTTGAAGCATCCTCTTAAATGTACCAGTTTATATATATTATTAAATGTTTTAAACAGTTTCCAGCGTTCCAGGTGATATCTATTAATTCTTTAATTTTAGAGGACTAATAGTTATTGATAACAAGCCTACTATGAATCTAAGCATTCACCTATACTTCTGTGTATTCTTTTAAACCATCCTCTTAAATGTACCAGTTTTGTATATTATTATATATTGTAAAAAGTTTCTTGCGTTTCAAGTGACATCTATTAATTCTTTAATTTTGGAGGATTATGAGTTATTGATACAAGACTACTTTGAAACTAAGCATTCACCTATACTTATATGTATTCTTTTGAACCATCCTCTTAAATGTACTAGTTTTTGTATATTATTAGATGTTTTAAACAGTTTCTATAGTTCCAGGTGACATCTATTAATTCTTTATATTTAGAGGACTAATAGTTATTGATAACAAGCCTACTATGAAACTAAGCATTCACCTATACTTCTGTGTATTCTTTTGAACCATCCTCTTAAATGTACCAGTTTTTGTATATTCATAAATGTTTTAAACAGTTTCTTGCATTCCAGGTGACATATATTAATTCTTTAATTTTAGAGGATTATGAGTTATTGATAACAAGCCTACTATGAAACTAAGCATTAACCTATACATATGTGTATTCTTTTGAAGCATCCTCTTAAATGTACCAGTTTACGTATATTATTAAATGTTTTAAACAGTTTCTAGCATTCCAGGTGACATCTATTAATTCTTTAATTTTAGAGGACTAATAGTTACTGATAACAAGCCTACTATGAATCTAAGTATTCACCTATACTTCTGTGTATTCTTTTTAACCATCCTCTTAAATGTACCAGTTTTTGTATATTATTAAATGTTTTAAACAGTTTCTTGCGTTCCAGGTGACATCTATTAATTCTTTAATTTTAGAAGATTATGAGTTATTAATAACAAGCCTACTTTGAAACTAAGCATTCACCTATACATCTGTGTATTCTTTTGAAGCATCCTCTTAAATGTACCAGTTTATGTATATTATTAAATGTTTTAAACAGTTTCCAGCATTCCAGGTGATTTCTATTAATTCTTTAATTTTAGAGGACTAATAGTTATTGATAACAAGCCTACTATGAATCTAAGCATTCACCTATACTTCTGTGTATTCTTTTAAACCATCCTCGTAAATGTACCAGTTTTGTATATTATTAAATGTTTTAAACAGTTTCTTGCGTTTCAAGTGGCATCTATTAGTTCTTTAATTTTGGAGGATTATGAGTTATTGATACAAGACTATTTTGAAACTAAGCATTCACCTATACTTATATGTATTCTTTTGAACCATCCTCTTAAATGTACTAGTTTTTGTATATTATTAGATGTTTTAAACAGTTTCTACCGTTCCAGGTGACATCTATTAATTCCTTAATTTTGGAGGACTTTGAGTTATTGATAACAAGCCTACTATGAAACTAAGCATTCACCTATACTTCTGTGTATTCTTTTGAACTTTCCTCTAAAATGTATCAGTTTTTGTATATTATTAGATGTTTTAATGACATCTATTAATACTTTAATTTTAGAGGACTAATAGTTATTGATAACAAGCCTACTATGAAACTAAGCATTCACTTATACTTCTGTGTATTCTTTTGAATTATCCTCTTAAGTGTACCAGTTTTTGTATATCATTAAATGTTTTAAACAGTTACTTGCGTTCCAGGTGAGATCTATTAATTCTTTAATTTTAGAGGATTATGAGTTATTGATAACAAGCCTACTATGAAACTAAGCATTCACCTATACTTCTGTGCATTCTTTTGAACTTTCCTCTAAAATGTACCAGTTTTTGTATATTATTAGATGTTTTAAACAATTTCTAGCGTTCCAGGTGACATCTATCAATACTTTAATTTTAGAGGATTAATAGTTATTGATAACAAGCCTACTATGAAACTAAGCAGTCATCTGTACTTCTGTGTATTCTTTTGAACCTTCCTCTTAAATGTACTAGTTTTTGTATATTATTAGATGTTTTAAACAGTTTTTAGCGTTCCAGGTGACATCTATTAATTTTTTAATTTTAGAGGACTATGAGTTATTGATAACAAGCCTACTATGAAACTAAGCATTCACCTATACTTCTGTGTATTCTTTTGAACTTTCCTCTAAAATGTACCAGTTTTTGTATATTATTAGATGTTTTAAATAGTTTCTAGCATTCCAGGTGACATCTATTAATACTTTAATTTTAGAGGACTAATAGTTATAGATAACAATCCTACTATGAAACTAAGCATTCACCTATACTTCTATGTATTTTGTTGAACCATCCTCTTAAATGTACCAGTTTTTGTATATTATTAAATGTTTTAAACAGTTTCTTGCGTTCCAGGTGACATCTATTAATTCTTTAATTTTAGAGGATTATGAGTTTTCATCTGACTTTCAAGAACTATATGATTGATCAAACCAACATTCAATCACAATCATGGGTTTAACGGTTCTACCAAAACATGTTTCGGTTCTACCTCCATGTGAGTACTGTGCATAGTCACACTAGCTTTCCAAAAATTCGGTTGACTAGGTACTAGGATCGGTTCCCCACATATATATGGTATCTAACTTATATGTGTTTCACATGTCCATAGGATCTTTCCCCCTTTGCCTAAAAACGTGTTGTACATGTTCGTAGGATCGGTTCCCCTTTCTGCTATAAACCTTGTTGCACCCCATACAAGGATCGGTTCCCCTTGTGATGTACTGCACCACTTACTAGGATCGATTCCCCTTTCCTAAAATTGGTCAGATACACAAACCCGATCATACCACAGGTGATTACTTAAATCAGTTTTACTAATAAAATTTATACCAATACATAAGTCAGGCCTTTATGAATAGTTCTACCAAGAACACAAAAAATTGTGAGCGATTATACTCTATCACACATATTAGTTGTTCATATGATATGAAATGAATAACAAAACCAATAACACCTGGAAATTTCCTTTTCGGTCCACAAACAAGTTTATGAACTTACTTCCTTAGAACACATGTAAACATTGTTCCCTAGGATGAAATCCTCACCTCATACCCGTATTAATCACAATAGCATTCAAATGATTATAGCGATATCTTATCTACAAAGTTTAATGGTTAAGCAATAAACTTTCTTTAATACTATGTCTATCTAGAGTTCAAATATGATTCACAATTATGTTTTCAATATGCACGACAGGGAATATAAATACGTTAGGGAATATGTTTTCTATCTAGAGTTCAAATATGCTTCGCAATTATGTTTGTGAACTTACTTCCTTAGACTTGAATTATACGTCACGGAATGAAACAGTTCAAGTCAAATATCACTAACCTCAAGTGGAAGAATGATTATTGTCGTTGTAGATCCTTGCTTCGTCACATCTTCAAGACTTCACAATACTTGTAATGTCTCATATCCTAATACTTTCAAGCTAACCTATACGAAGTTGACTCTAGTACATAATCAAGCGACTCTTAACATGAGTTTTGATTCACTAAAATATGACAACCAAACTTGACATACCAACGCTTGGTGGGTTCAACGCTTGGTGGGTTCAACTGAGCAATGCTCTAACAATCTCCCCCTTTGTCAATTTTAGTCAAATGGGTAGATTCTTAGAGCATTGCAACCTCCAGTTCGGAAGCTAAAAACGTTTTGGAAGGAAATAAGGAAATCAAAATCGTGTCTAATTTGGAAGGCACGTCTGTTTTGGCAGGAAACGTGAATATTCCTGATTTGGGAAAGTCCTTGTCCAAATTAAACTCTAATTTGGAAGGAAACGTGCAAACAAGTATTTTGGAAAAGGCTGAGTCCGTGAGCAACACAAACTCTATTTTAGAGGACAAGTCCGTGCAAACTGCTTCAACTGATGTTAAAACACCAGTTAAGGAAATAATATTGCTCCTACTGAAAGTTGGACGCAAGTTAAGGGTAAGCACTCATCTCCTAAATAAAAGACCAAAGGAAAAGGTACTTCTTTTACTTTTAAGTCTATTGATTATGGTTTAACCCCTATGGTGGATGCTTTGTACAATTCTGAAATTGTAGTTAACAAAAATCAACTTGAAACTCTTAGTGTTGAACTTGGTTTTAGAGATGATGCGGGGAAGTTCAAAGTGTTATTGGAAACTTAGATGAGGATGATGATGATTTAGAAGCGGCTAGTATGGTAGCTGAAGTTAAAAATTCTAAAGAATGGGGTACGGTTAGTGATCACAATATAAACAAGAATAACAATGTTTCAAAGATTAATAATGCTACAGTTTTAGTTGAGGGCTCAACTGACACTGTTGATGCAGAAAAGAAGAAAGCTTTTCTTGACAGATTAGAGGCACTAAGGCAACAAAAGATGGGAAATATTCTCAATGAGGAGGAGCTTGCAGAGGTTGGCAACGGTCTAACTTCAATAGATATCCAGTCTATATAAAGGAGTATTTTAAAGAAAAAGGGAGTTATTGGAGAGAGTTTAAACAAAGAAAAAACCTCAAACTCCTATCAAGCTTGTTCCTGGTGGTAATTATGCTTCAGATGAAGATGACTATGATGATACTTATGATGATGAGTATAATGAGTTTTATGGAGACCCTGATGTTTTGGCGGAAATCCTTGCTGGTCTCCAACCTAAGAAGAGGAATTTCAGGGTGGGAAACGGACGCAAACGTTGTTAAGTTCCTATTTTTCTTATTTTTGTTAGTTATTTGCGTTTTGGATCTTATTTTATGAGTTTCAAGTGTTATTTTGTTGTTATTTTTTTCTCTTTTGGTTTATGGGGGTGGGGAGGCCTTGAGCCTCCCATTTTGTAATTCTTGTAATTACGTTTTTTTTTTGCTTTAATAAACCATTTTGACCTAGCAATTTTTTTTTTTTGTGTCAATTTTAGTGACAAAAATCTTACATCATATGGATAAACAAATTACAAGAATTCATTACAATCCGCTTGATTCCCGATTCAACAGCACAGTAAAACTGCTTACATTCAATCCTTGAAAATGTCGTTGTTGACATTATAATAACAAAGTTAATACTCCCCCTAAGGAAGATAGTTAGATATTCAATCCTCAAGTCTTTGTTATACCAATTTATATGACATGTTACTCCCCCTTAGTCTGTGCTTTCACTCTTTCATTAGATAAAATATTCAAGTACCAATGTTCTTTTCCCTAGCGATGCCAATCAATATAAAATAAATGACAACATCACCTGTTTACTCCATATATTTCTCCCCTTTTTTGTCACAAAAATGACAAAGAAACGAAAAAATAAAGGACAACACGAAAATAATCTTACAAATCTCAGAATATACTTGCAAACCTGTAGAGTTAGGCACGAGGGTTCCACACATCATGTTCTGATAACCAATATCAAAACCGAAACTACAAGTAGTCTTATTTTGATATGTTACCAAGGAAACAATTGTCCAAAACAATTTTTCCAATTTAGTTTCGCAAACCGAAAACAACTAAGCACATTAGTCCCTTTGCTAAACCGATTGTTCAAAAATAACCTGTTAATTCGATAAGACCAAAATAAAGATAAACTCCATTTTTCTCATCAGGTTCTAATTATCCATAAACTTAGAACTTTCAATTTTAAACAAGACAAGTACTAGGTTAGTTAACTAGCATTCCTTGTTTAGGCATTCGATTAGACTTGAATAACTGAAACCTTACTTCGATAAGTCTAACTAACATCAGAATTAACTTAGTTTCTTATCCAGAATCGAATTGGACTAAACAACTCATCCCGTACACAAATTATTTCGTTAAGCCATAAATAATTCATACAAACCAAAATAAATCAACTTGCATAATTATTCACCTCAACCGGAAGCAATTGAAACAACAATAGACATTAAAAGCACCGCAAAGTTGCACCGTAATTTTGTAAGCCTAAACAATTGATACCATACAAAAGCAAGATAACAATAGTTTTTCTTAGACGTAACCAATTTAAACACACACACACACACACACATCAATTGTACCAAAATTTTGTAAGCCTAAACCATTGATACCACACAATAAAGCAGGATAACAATAGTTTTTCTTAACCGGAACCAATTGAATCACACATCCATACACACATCATGGAATAAACATCAATTGAACCGAAATTTTGTTAAGAAAAAGCAACAAATATATATAATATAAACTCAGGATTTTCTTAAGCAGTAAAACAATTAACTAACAAGATTGCTACCTCAAATTTCGCATCCACTTCTCCAATATGATAGCATCTTCGTCCAAGGAAAATTGACATCGAAATATCACCACGTTGTCATCCTTATGCATAAACAAAAGAATAACAACACACCTCAACCTTTACCAGAGAAAGGTTGAAAACCTGTTTTAACAATTGCAAACAAAAGTTGAAAACCGTCGAAACACATATGCTTTTATGCTAAACCAAAACCGATTCAACATATTGTGACTTTTTCACATATTGTTTCTACTAGAACCCCTCATGATCCTTTGATAAAGCCTACCAACATGGGCTAGAACTTAATCTTTCTAAATCAAAAGGTCACCCAAACCATAAGGGTTCACAATATATGAGATCAAATATTAAGGTAGTAAATCGAAATCAAACATCTCATAAACATACATAGCAATAAGATAAAAGCAATTAAGCATAGGCTATGTAAACCGAAAACTATCATAAGAAAAATTACTAATCAAATAATTTTATTCATAATAGACGAATACAATCAATGAAAGAAATCAAAAAATTGATGTCTATTATTCTAGATTAAGTAATACAGCAAATAACTTAATCTATAGTGGTGCTCTTGTTGTTCACTAAGGTCTCTTCATTGTTCAAACTCTTAAAGCATGTCTCCAGGGACTTTTTCGCAACCACTTCTTGTTTCTCAACTCTTTCAACTTGAATTTTCATATTAGCTATATCAGCTTTTGTTTCCTCAATCTTATCCTTGAGCCAATCTTGATTTCGAACTGTTATAATGAGATTGGTTCTTAGTTTCTCAAAACCTTGAATATAGTCAATCATAAAGTCAGAACGAATCCACTTGGTTTTGGTTGGATCTTGAAGGTGTTAAGTCAACAGACATGACTTGTCTTGTGATCCAACTGAACTATCAGAGTCATAATCATAATACCTTTCTTCTTTCTCTCTGTATTGATTCCTTGACAATCCTTAACCTTTTGAGCTTCCTCCTTATTAGTCTTTGAGATACTGCGAGTTACTGGAGGCATGATCGGTTATAAACGAATATAAAGGATTCCTCAAGGTTTCGAACATAGACAAGAGAAAGTTTCTCTCTTTAAAAGAGACAACTTTTAGACAATAATACCTCTGGAACAACCAGAAATATAAAAGAATATTTTTCGTTTCCTTAGTCCGAAATTCTCAAGATGGAAGGATTGTTAAAAATCCGAAAATTCCAAATAACACCTATTTTTGGAAAAATATGTTAAACATGAATTTTTTTTTAGATTACCATGGATTCGCAGCAACCCATATACTATCACAGAGTTTTTCTGATAAACAACTACACAAGGTACATGTGCTCCTGTTTTATTGTGCCTTTCCCATATAAGATTGTGAGCACGAAAGGATGAGAAAGCACAACATATGATACAACTAAGTTGCATCGGAGTAAGCTTTTTCCAACTTACAGTGAATATCAGAAACATATTTCATGTTTCTTTTAGAGAATTTTTCTGCCCAAAATATTTTCTCCCAAGACGATGATCTTTTCTAACTCTAGAAATATGATCATGTGGAGAAAATGTACTAATGTGAGAATTCTCGGAGATAGTTAGATCTCTCTTAATTATTTCAATGAGATTTTCATAAGATTTTATCATTCTAAGGACTTCCTTATTATTCAAATTAGTGTGATCATTTGAAACAACTATCGGAAAATTTTGATTGTTTCTTTTGGCAGAGATTCGCTCTTTCCCTTCCTTCTGAAGTCGTTCCTCATCAAAACCAGAACTGTTTCGATATGGGTGCGGTGGAACCTTTTTCCAGAAGCGATTATCAACTATTTCCTATGACTTCTTTGAGTTGGTCTTATTGGGATGTAGTATAATCTGTCTTTCCACTGAGGAATAATCTTTCAGTTTTTTAAGACAAGAAACGTCTTTTAAATTTCTTACCATCGTATGTTGAAGAAGTATAAGTTTCCTGTCAAGCGAGTGAAAATTTATTCCTTAGAGTCGTCACGGAATCGGTTCAAAGTTTTCTTTGGACAAGATTCCGTTTGATCATCTGTAGATCTAGAAGTTGGTTTCTCATCCTCTTCTGACTTGTTTTAGTTAGGCAAAATACCATCATCTTGATCTGTTTCAGATGTGATTAACCCGGTTTTGTCACAATCTGTAAAAGTCGAGCAAGGACTTTTAGTTTCCTCGTCGGAAGAAATCATAACAACATCATTAGTCAGAATCATAGGACGTGTCTCTTTATCTGTAAGAGATTTACCAAGAGCTTCTAGTTTGACAGCGAGATCCATTTTCTCTTTGGCTAGACAGTTCAGTTGAATATTTTTTTCTCTGATATCTTGTTTAAGAAGATTTGACTCTGTCTTAAAATGAACACTTTAGATGACAAAGACTTTATAGGCTTTAGGAGTTTTACCAACTCTTTATCAGCATGTTCTCCTTTATCAGAGATAGACATATATGTTTTCGTAACTCCTGGATCATGAGTCAACGAAGTGGTAACATCTTCAACATTTGAGTATTTATACTCTTGCATAACGTTTACTGAATCAGATCATTAGATTCTGAAAAGGAGAGGGTACCCAAATATACCTCAAGCTAAAACTTTTCCTACCTATAAGTCCTTTCTCCGAAAGTGATTGTCTATGGACTGAGTTGAGACAATACAACTAATCGGTTCACACTTCGTGTGATCGTCTATGGATACAAGATCGAGACAATACAACAACAAAGTATGTTTACTTGATATAAAGGTTCTGGCTTAACCAAACACAATATGATTGCTTACCAAGTAAATAAGAATTAACATTTGTGTAATTTACTTTAATTATAATAAAAAAATTATAATGCGGAAAACAAAAGTGAATGACACCGCAAGATTTTGTTAACGAGGAAACCGCAAATGCAGAAATACCCCGAGACCTAGTCCAGAATTGAATACTCTCAGGATTAAGCCGCTACACAAAATTACACCTAACTTCGTATAGTTGAGACCAAGTACCTAACTCTATAGTATACCTAGTTCCGTCTGTATTCCCACGCCTCCAACCTATGAATAAGTCATGTACTTGGAACAATCCCTTTGGTTCGTAGTCCAAACAGTAAAGGAACAATAAATCTGTTTGGTATCAACTCTATTCAACCAGGTGATATGAGTCAGAGAAAGGCTCTCCCGTTTATCTCAACATAAACTCCTTCGTCGGGTCTAGATCTATCTTATGTTCAATCACCCAAAGGTAATCGGATAAGATTAAGCCAACGACACCTTTAATCCGAAGAATGTTGTTGATGCCGATCTAATCAATTAATCAATCCAATCTACCATAAGGATAAACCGATTATTAATTGGATCCTCTTTTCCCAAACAAGTATTGTGCACACCAAAGATTATAAAACCCAAGTCAGATCTTCAATATCTTCTTTGTCTTCAAATATTAATAAATCTTCAATAAACACCTGCACACAATCACTTGAATCTCTTGTGATCAATCACGCACAGAACGGAGTCTGTTAACAATGGATTATCACAAGATTGTCTTTAGAACTAACAACAGTCTAAAGATCCATGTCGAAACTCTGAACTAGTTTGAGTGAATCTTATACCAGAAGAGAAGATTCTCAAGAATAAACAAGCTAGGTACAATCAGATTTCAACCACCGTTAGTCAATCAAATCAATCGAAAACAAAGATAAACCGCAATTATCTAGTTTCCCACCAGCGGGTCGTGCTAGAGATTCTCAATCCCAAAGAAGACTTTAAAACGAGCGGCCGTAAGAGATTTCACCTAATTAGATTACTCTCCTCTCCGATAGGCGGCTACACCAGTAACAATGACAAAAGAGGAAGTCAAATATTACGAGGATTAGTTTGCTAGAAAGGCAAACTTCGTGTATTTATAGACAAGGAAGTTTGGACACAAACGACTTTTCAAAACCGAAAATATTCTCAAGATATTCATAAATGCACAGATTCGGTTTTCATAATTCCTGGAAATGCTTTGTCCAAGAATAACAATCGAAATCACTCAGAAAATCTAATTAGTAAATGCACATTACTAATTCCAAAATTTCCCTACAAAGATAAATTAATAACTTTAATTAAAATATTCTTAACTTACTTATATTTAGATCCTGGGATTCTCTTCCATTAGCCTTTAAGGAATATCTTTGAACAATTATAGAAATAAACATTCTCAGCACGTGTTCAAAGTTTGTCGATATCTTTACTTTGTAAGTTCTCTTTCACACTTACAACCTTGAAACCGATTTTCCACACTTTCAAACAAGTTTATAATTGGTTCATCTGACTTTCAAGAACTATGTGATTGATCAAACCAATATTCAATCACAATCATGGGTTTACGGTTCTACTAAAACAAGTTTCGGTTCTACCTCCATGTGAGTACTACGCATAGTCACACTAGCTTCCCAAAATATTCGGTTGACTAGGTACTAGGATCGGTTCCCCACATATATATGGTATCTAACTTATATGTGTTGCACACGTTCACAGGATCGGTTCCCCTTTCTGCTGTAAACCTTGCTACACCCCATACAAGGATCGGTTCCCCTTGATGTACTGCACCCCTTACAAGGATCGGTTCCCCTTCACCCATTACAAGGATCGGTTCCCTTCACCCCTTACAAGGATCGGTTCCCTCTCCCGTGGCAGACATAATCCTATCATACCAAGGTGATTACTTATGATTTGTTTACTAATAAAATTTATACCAATACAAAAGTCAGACCTTTGTGAATAGTTCTACCAAGAACACAACAAGTTGTGAGCGGTTCTACTTTATCGCACATATTGGTTGTTCATAAGATATGCAATGAATAACAAAACCAATAACACCTGGAAATTTCCTTTTCGATTCACAAAAAAAGTTTATGAACTTACTTCCTTAGAACACATGTAAACATTGTTCCCTAGTATGAGATCCTCACCTTATACCCATACATAATCACAATAACATTCAAATGATTATGGCGATGTATTATCTACAAAGTTTAATGGTTAATCAATAAACCCCGTATTGTATTCCTTAATACTATGTCTATCTAGAGTTGAAATAGGCTTCGCAGTTATGTTTTCAATATGTACGACTTGAAAGATACATTAGGGAATGAAACAGTTCAAGTCAAATATAACTAACCTCAAGTGGAAGGATAATTGTTGTCGTTGTAGCTCCTTGCTTCTTCACATCTTCAAGACTTCGTAACACTTTTAATGTCTGATATCCTAATGCTTTCAAATTAACCTATACGAGGTTTAACTCTAGTACATAATCAAGCGACTCTTAACATGAGTTTTGGTTCACTAAAATATGACAACCAAACTTGACATACCAACGCTTGGTGGGTTCAACCGACCAATGCTCTAACAATCTCCCCCTTTGTCAATTTTAGTGACAAAACTCTTACATCATATGGATAAACAAATTACAATAATTCATTACAATCCGCTTGATTCCCGATTCAACAGCACAGTAAAACTGCTTACATTCAATCCTTGAAAATGTCGCTGTTGACATTATAATAACAAAGCTATTACTCCTCCTAAGGAAGATAGGTAAATATTCAATCTGCACGTCTTTGTTATACCAATCAATATGACATATTACTCCCCCTTAGTCTGTGCTTTCACTCTTTCGTTAGATATAACATTAAAGCACCAATGTTCTTTTCCCTACTGATACCAATTAATATAAAATCAATGCCAGTATCACTTGTTTACTTCATATATTTCTCCCCCTTTTGTCACAAAAATGACAAAGAAACGAAAAAATAAAGGACAACACGAAAAGAATCTTACAAATCTCAGAATAGACTTGCAAACCTGTAGAGTTAGGCATGAGGGTTCCACACATCACGTTCTGATAACCGATATCAAAACCGAAACTACAAGTGGTCTTATTTTGATATGTTACCAAGGAAACAATTTCCCGAAACAATTTTTCCCATTTAGTTTAGCAAACCAAAACGACTAATCACATTAGTTCCTTTTCTAAACCGATTGTTCAAAAACAACCGATTAATTCGATAAGACCAAAATAAAGAATAAACTCCATTTTTCTCATCAGGTTCTAATTATCCATATACTTAGACCTTTCAATTTTAAACAAACCAAATACTAGGTTAGTTAACTAGCATTTCTTTGTTTAGGCACTCGATTAGACTTGAATAACCGAAACCTCATTTTGATAAGACAAACTAAGATAAGAATTAACTTAGTTTCTTATCCGGAATCGAATTGGACTAAACAACTCATCCCGTACACATATTATTTCGTTAAGCCATAAATAATTCATACAAACCAATATAAATCAACTTGCAAAATTATTCACCTCAATCAGAAGCAATTGAATCAACATAGACATTATAAGCACTGCAATTGCATCGTAATTTTGTAAGCCTAAACCATTGATACTATACAAAAGCAAAATACCAAAGGTTTTTCTTAACCGGAACCAATTGAATCACACACATCAATTGTACCGAAATTTTTTAAGCCTAAACCATTGAAACTATACAAAAGTAAGACAACAATAGTTTTTCTTCACCGGAACCAATTGAATCACACATCCACACACGCATCATGGAATAAATATCAATTGAACCTAAATTTCGTTAAGCAAAAGCAACAAATATATATAATATAAACTCAGGATTTTCTTAAACATGAAAAAAATTAACTAACAAGATTGTTGCCTCAAATTTCGCATCCACTTCTCCAATATGATTGCATCTTCGTCCAGAGAGAATTGATATCGAAATATCCCCACGTAGTCATTCTTATGCGTAAACAAAAGAATAACAACATACCTCAACCTTTACCAGAGAAAGGTTGAAAACCGGTTTAACTATTGCAAGCAAAAGTTGAAAACCGTCGAAACACATATGCTTTTATGCTAAACCAAAATCGATTCAACATATTGTGACTTTTCACATATTGTTTCAATCAGAACCCCTGATAATCCTTTGATAAAGCCTACCTACTAAGGCTAGAACTTTATCCCACTAAATCAAAAGGTCACCTAAACCATGAGGGTTCACAACATATGAGATCGAATATTAAGGTAGTAAAACCGAAAACATACATCTCATAAACATACATAGCAATAAGGTAAAAGCAATTAAGCACAGGCTATGTTAACCAAAAATTATCACAAAAAAATTACTCAAAACAAATAATTTTATTCATAATAGTTTTATTCATAATAGACCAATATAATAAATGAAAGAAATCAAAAATTGATGTCTATTAATCCTAGATTAAGTATTACAGCAAACAACTTAATCTTTAGTGGTGCTCTTGTTGTTCACTGAGGTCTCTTTAGTGTTCAAACTCTTAAAGCATGTCTCCAGGGACTTGTCCGCAACCACTTCTTGTTTCTCAAGTTTCTCAACTTGAATATTCATACCAGCTATATCAGCTTTTGTTTCATTAATATTTTCTTTAAGCCAATCTTGATTTCGAATAGTTATAATGAGATTGGATCTCAATTCCTCAAAGTCTTGGATATATTCAATCATACTACCAGATCGAATCCACTTGGTTTTGGTTGGATCTTGAAGGTTGTAAGCCAACAGACATGACTCATCTTGTGATTCTGCAGAGTTATCAGAGTCATAATCAGATATAATGCCTTTCTTCTTTCTCTCTGTATTGATTCCTTGACAATCCTTAACTTTTTGAGCTTCCTCCTTATTAGTTTTTGAGACACTGCGAGTTACTGGAGGCATGTTCGTTTATGAACAAATTTAAAAGGAACCCTCAGGGTTTCGAATACAGACAAGATAAAGTTTCTCCTGTTAAAAGAGACAACTTTCGGACCAAAAGACCTCTGGAAAATCCGAAAATATATTAAAATATATTACCTTTCCTTAGTCCGAGAATACTAAGTTACAAGGTTTATTAAACATATCCGAAAATTCCAAATAACACTTATTTTTGGAAAAACATGTTAAACATGAACAATTTTTAGACTCCCATGGATTCGCAGCAACCCATAAGCTGTCACAGAGTTTTCTAATAAACAACTACACAAATTACATGTGCTCCTGTTTTATTGTGCCTTTCTCATCAAAAATTATGAGTACGAACAGATGAGAAAGCACAATATTTGATACAACTAAGTTGCATCGGAGTAAGCTTTTTCCAGGTTACAGTGAATATCAGAAACATAGTTCATGTCTCTTGTAGGGAATTTCTGCCCAAACTATTTTTTCTCAAACCGATGATCTTTTCTAACTCTAGAGATATGATCATGTGGAGAAAATGTTCTAATGTGAGAATTCTCGGAGATAGCTAGATCTCTCTTAATTCTTTCAATGAGATTTTCATAAGATTTTCTCATTCCAAGGACTTCCTTATTATTCACATTAGTGTGATCATCTGAAACAATTATAGGAAACTCCTGATTATTTCTTTTGGCAGAGATTCAGTCTTTCCCTTCCTTCTGAACTCGTTCCTCACCAAAACCAGAACCGTTTCGATATGGGTGTGGAGGAACCTTTTTCCAGAAGCGATTATCAACTCTTTCCCCTGACTCCTTTGAGTTGATCTTATTGGGATGTAATATAATCTGTGTTTCTACTGAGGAATAATCTTTCAGTTTTTTAAGACAAGAAACTTCCTTCAAAAATTTTAACACTGTATGTTGAAGAAGTATAAGTTTCCTATCAAGTGACTGAAAATTGTATTCCTTAGAGTCAACACGGAATCGATTCAAAGTTTCCTATGGAAAAGATTTCGTTTGATCATCAGTAGATCTAGAAGCTGGTTTCCCATCCTCTTATAACACTATGTAGTTAGGTAAACTACCATCATCTTGATCTGTTTCAGATGTGATTAACCTGGTTTTATCACAATCTGTAGAAGTCGAGCAAGGACTTTTAGTTTCCTCATCAGAAGAAACCACAACAAAATCATTAGTCAGAATCATAGGACGTGTCTCTTTATCTGTAAGAGATTTACCAAGAGCTTCTAGTTTGACAGCGATATCCATTTTCTCTTTGGCTAGACCGTTCAGTTGAATGTATTTTTCTATAATCTCCTGCTTAAGAAGATTTGACTCTGTCTTTAAGATAAACACTTTAGAAGACAAAGATTGTATAGGCTTTAGGAGTTTTACCAACTCTTTATCCGCATCTTCTATTTCTTCAGAAAAAGATATAGATGTTTTCATCACTCCTGGATCATGAGTCAATGAAGTATTAACATCTTCAACATTTGAGCATTCAAACTCTTGCATAACGTTAACTGAATCGGACATAAATTCAATTATTATAGGTTGGATCGCACCAAACACAGATTGTTATATCTTTTCATGTTTGCCTGCTCTGATACCAATTGAAAAGGCGAGGGTACCCAAATATACATCAAGCTAAAACTTTTCATACCTATAAGTCCTTTCTCCGAAAGTGATTGTCTATGGACTGAGTAGAGACAATACAACTAATCGGTTCACACTTCATTTGATCGTCTATGGATATGAGATTGAGACAATACAACAACGAAGTACGTTTACTTGATATAAAGGTTCGGACTTAACCAAACACAATAGGATTTCTTATCAAGTAAATAGGAATTAACGTTTGTGTAATTTACTTTAATTATAATAAAAAAATTATAATTCAGAAAATACAAGTAAATGACAACAATATTTTGTTAACGAGGAAACCGCAAATGCATAAAAACACGGGGACCTAGTCCATAATTGAATACTCTCAGGATTAACCCGCTACACAAAATTACACCTAACTTCGTATAGTTGAGACCAAGTACCTAACTCTATAGTATACCTAGTTCTGTCTGTATTCCCACGCCTCCGACCTATGAATAAGTCACGTACTTGGAACAACCCCTTTGGTTCGTATTCCAAACAGTAAAGGAACAAGAAATCTGTTTGGTATCAACTCTATTCAACCAAGTGATATGAGTCAGACAAAGGCTCTTCCGTTTATCTCAACATAAACTCCTTCGTCGGGTCTAGATCTATCTTATGTTCAATCACCCAAAGGTAATCGGTTAAGATTAAACCAACAACACCTTTAATCCGAAGAATCGTGTTGATGCCGATCTACTTAATTAATCAATCCAATCTACCACAAGGATAAACCGATTATTAATTGGATCCTCTTTTCCCAAACAAGTATTGTGCACACCAAAGTTTATAATACCCAAGTCAGATCTTCAATATCTTCTTTGTCTTCAAATCTTCTTAAATCTTCAATAAACACCTGCACACAATCACTTGAATCTCTTGTGATCAATCACGCACAAAACGGAGTCTACTTACAATGGATTATCACAAGATCATCTTTAGAACTAACAACAGTCTAAAGATCCCTGTCGAAACTCTGAACTAGTTTGAGTGAATCTTATAACAGAAGAGAAGATTCTCAAGAATAAAGAAACTAGGTGCAATCAGATTTCAACCACCGTTAGTCAATCAAATCAATCGAAAACAAAGATAAACCGCAATTATCTAGTTTCCCACCAACGGGTCGTGCTAGAGCTTCTCAATCCCAAAGAGACTTTAAAACGAGCGGCCATAAGAGATTTCACCTAATTAGATCACTCTACTCTCCGATAGGCGTCTACACCAGTAACAATGACAAAAGAGGAAGCTAAATGTTACGAAGGATTAGTTTGCTAGAAGGAAAACTTTGTGTATTTATAGACAAGGAAGTCTGGACACCAAGGAATTTCCAAAACCGAAAATATTCTCAAGATATTCATAAATGCACAGATTCGGTTTTCATAATTCCTGGAAATGCTCTGTCCAAAAATCAATCGAAATCTCTCGGAAAATCTAATTAGTAAATGCACATTACTAATTCCAAAATTTCCCTACCAAGATAAATTAATAACCTTAATTAATGGATGCTTAATTTACTTATGTTTCCATCCTGGGATTCTCTTCCACTAGCCTTTAAGGAATATCTTTGAACAATTATAGAAATAAACATTCTCAGCACGTGTTCAAAGTTTGTCGACATCTTTACTTTGTAAGTTCTCTTTCACACTTACAACCTTGAAATCGATTTGCCACACTCCCAAACAAGTTTATAATTGGTTCATCTGACTTTCGAGAACTATGTGATTGATCAAACCAACATTCAATCACAATCATGGGTTTACAGTTCTACCAAAACAAGTTTCGGTTATACCTCCATGTGAGTACTACGCATACACTAGCTTCCCAAAAGATTCGGTTGACTAGGTACCAGGATTGGTTCCCCTCATACATATGGTATCTAACTTATATGTGTTGCACATGTTCACAGGATCAGTTCCCCTTTCTGCTGTAAACCTTACTGCACCCCATACAAGGATCGGTTCCACTTGATATACTGCACCCCTTACAAGGATCGGTTCCCCTTCACCCCTTACAAGGATCGGTTCCATTCACCCCTTACAAGGATCGGGTCCCTCTCCCATGGCACACATAATCCGATCATACCAAGGTGATTATTTAAGATTGGTTTTACTAATAAAAGTTATACCAATACAAAAGTCTGGCCTTTGTGAATAGTTCTACCAAGAACACAACAAGTTGTGAGCGGTTTTACTTTATCACACATATTGGTTGTTCATAAGATATGCAATGAATAACAAAATCAATAACACCTGGCAATTTCCTTTTCGGTTCACAAAACAAGTTTATGAACTTACTTCCTTAAAACACATGTAAACATTGTTTCCTAGGATGAAATCCTAACATTACACCCATATATAATCACAATAGCATTCAAATGATTACGGCGATGTCTTATCTACAAAGTTTAATGGTTAAACAATAAACCTCGTATTGTATTCCTTAATACTATGTCTATCTAGAGTTCAAAATATGCTTCACAGTTATGTTTTCAATATGCTCGACTTGAAGATACGTTAGGGAATGAAACAATTCAAGTCAAATATCACTAACCTCAAGTGGAAGGATGATTGTTGTCGTTGTAGCTCCTTGCTTCTTCACTCTTAAAGACTTCGCAATACTTGTAATGTCTCAATCCTAATGCTTTCAAGCTAACCTATACGAAGTTTAACTCTAGTACATAATTAAGCGACTCTTAACATGAGTTTTGGTTCACTAAAATATGACAACCAAACTTGACATACCAACGCTCGGTGGGTTCAACCGAGCAATGCTCTAAAAAATTCAATTCTTATAGGTTGGATCACACAAAACACAG
Source organism: Papaver somniferum (assembly GCF_003573695.1). Classification (NCBI taxonomy): domain Eukaryota; kingdom Viridiplantae; phylum Streptophyta; class Magnoliopsida; order Ranunculales; family Papaveraceae; genus Papaver; species Papaver somniferum. Next base: position 122,604,351 of record NC_039361.1, on the reverse strand, counting down.
ATTGTTAGATCTTTTCGTGTTTGCCTTCTCTGATACCAATTAAAAAGGAGAGGGTACCCAAATATACCTCAAGCTAAAACTTTTCCTACCTATAAGTCCTTTATCCGAAAGTGATTGTCTATGGACTGAGTCGAGACAATACAACTAATCGGTTCACACTTCGTGTGATCGTCTATGGATACGAGATCGAGACAATACAACAACGAAGTATGTTTACTTGATACAAAGTTTCGGACTTAACCAAACACAATAGGATTGCTTATCAAGTAAATAGGAATTAACGTTTATGTAATTTACTTTAATTATAATAAAACAATTATAATGCGGAAAATAAAAGTAAAAGACATAACAAGATTTTGTTAAGGAGGAAACCGCAAATGCAGAAAAATTCCGGGACCTAGTCCAGAATTGAATACTCTCCGGATTAAGCCGCTACACAATATTACACCTAACTTTGTATAGTTGAGACCAAGTAACTAACCCTATAGTTCACCTAGTTCCGTCTGTATTCCCATGCCTCCGACTTATGAATAAGTCACGTACTTGGAACAATTCCTTTGGTTCGTATTCCAAACAGTAAAGGAACAACAAATCTTTTTGGTATCAACTCTATTCAACCAAGTGATATGAGTCGGACAAAGGCTCTTCCGTTTATCTTAACATAAACTCCTTCGTCATGTCCTTAGATCTATCTTATGTTCAATCACCAAAAGGTAATCGTTTAATATTAAGCCAACAACACCTTTAATCCGAAGAATTGTGTTGATACCGATCTACTCAATTACTCAATCCAATCTACCACAAGGATAAACCGATTATTAATTGGATCCTCTTTTACCGAAACAAGTATTGTGCACACCAAAGATTATAAAACCCAAGTCAGATCTTCAATATCTTCTTTGTATTCAAAGAATTGGTTTTCGTGCCAGCTCTTTCCCAAAACTGCTCTGGCGATTTTAGGGTTTTCTAGTTTTTTTTCAAAAACGTTTTTCCGTGCCTATTCTCTTGATCATCTATTGGTGATCAGGGATGGGGGATCAATCCGTGGGTGATTCTACTCATCCAAAACTTACTTTTGCTGAAGAGTTGATAATCCAGAAGCGATTATCAACTCTTTCCCCTGACTCCTTTGAGTTGATCTTATTGGGATGTAATATAATCTGTGTTTCTACTGAGGAATAATCTTTCAGTTTTTTAAGACAAGAAACTTCCTTCAAAAATTTTAACACTGTATGTTGAAGAAGTATAAGTTTCCTATCAAGTGACTGAAAATTGTATTCCTTAGAGTCAACACGGAATCGATTCAAAGTTTCCTATGGAAAAGATTTCGTTTGATCATCAGTAGATCTAGAAGATGGTTTCCCATCCTCTTATAACACTATGTAGTTAGGTAAACTACCATCATCTTGATCTGTTTCAGATGTGATTAACCCGGTTTTATCACAATCTGTAGAAGTCGAGCAAGGACTTTTAGTTTCCTCATCAGAAGAAACCACAACAAAATCATTAGTCAGAATCATAGGACGTGTCTCTTTATCTGTAAGAGATTTACCAAGAGCTTCTAGTTTGACAGCGATATCCATTTTCTCTTTGGCTAGACCGTTCAGTTGAATGTATTTTTCTATAATCTCCTGCTTAAGAAGATTTGACTCTGTCTTTAAGATAAACACTTTAGAAGACAAAGATTGTATAGGCTTTAGGAGTTTTACCAACTCTTTATCCGCATCTTCTATTTCTTCAGAAAAAGATATAGATGTTTTCATCACTCCTGGATCATGAGTCAATGAAGTATTAACATCTTCAATATTTGAGCATTCAAACTCTTGCATAACGTTAACTGAATCGGACATAAATTCAATTATTATAGGTTGGATCGCACCAAACACAGATTGTTATATCTTTTCGTGTTTGCCTGCTCTGATACCAATTGAAAAGGCGAGGGTACCCAAATATACATCAAGCTAAAACTTTTCCTACCTATAAGTCCTTTCTCCGAAAGTGATTGTCTATGGACTGAGTAGAGACAATACAACTAATCGGTTCACACTTCATTTGATCGTCTATGGATACGAGATTGAGACAATACAACAACGAAGTACGTTTACTTGATATAAAGGTTCGGACTTAACCAAACACAATAGGATTTCTTATCAAGTAAATAGGAATTAACGTTTGTGTAATTTACTTTAATTATAATAAAAAAATTATAATTCGGAAAATACAAGTAAATGACAACAATATTTTGTTAACGAGGAAACCGCAAATGCATAAAAACACGGGGACCTAGTCCATAATTGAATACTCTCAGGATTAACCCGCTACACAAAATTACACCTAACTTCGTATAGTTGAGACCAAGTACCTAACTCTATAGTATACCTAGTTCTGTCTGTATTCCCACGCCTCCGACCTATGAATAAGTCACGTACTTGGAACAACCCCTTTGGTTCGTATTCCAAACAGTAAAGGAATAAGAAATCTGTTTGGTATCAACTCTATTCAACCAAGTGATATGAGTCAGACAAAGGCTCTTCCGTTTATCTCAACATAAACTCCTTCGTCGGGTCTAGATCTATCTTATGTTCAATCACCCAAAGGTAATCGGTTAAGATTAAACCAACAACACCTTTAATCCGAAGAATCGTGTTGATGCCGATCTACTTAATTAATCAATCCAATCTACCACAAGGATAAACCGATTATTAATTGGATCCTCTTTTCCCAAACAAGTATTGTGCACACCAAAGATTATAATACCCAAGTCAGATCTTCAATATCTTCTTTGTCTTCAAATCTTCTTAAATCTTCAATAAACACCTGCACACAATCACTTGAATCTCTTGTGATCAATCACGCACAAAACGGAGTCTACTTACAATGGATTATCACAAGATCATCTTTAGAACTAACAACAGTCTAAAGATCCCTGTCGAAACTCTGAACTAGTTTGAGTGAATCTTATAACAGAAGAGAAGATTCTCAAGAATAAAGAAACTAGGTGCAATCAGATTTCAACCACCGTTAGTCAATCAAATCAATCGAAAACAAAGATAAACCGCAATTATCTAGTTTCCCACCAACGGGTCGTGCTAGAGCTTCTCAATCCCAAAGAAGACTTTAAAACGAGCGGCCATAAGAGATTTCACCTAATTAGATCACTCTACTCTCCGATAGGCGGCTACACCAGTAACAATGACAAAAGAGGAAGCTAAATGTTACGAAGGATTAGTTTGCTAGAAAGGAAAACTTTGTGTATTTATAGACAAGGAAGTTTGGACACCAAGGAATTTCCAAAACCGAAAATATTCTCAAGATATTCATAAATGCACAGATTCGGTTTTCATAATTCCTGGAAATGCTCTGTCCAAAAATATCAATCGAAATCTCTCGGAAAATCTAATTAGTAAATGCACATTACTAATTCCAAAATTTCCCTACCAAGATAAATTAATAACCTTAATTAATGGATTCTTAATTTACTTATGTTTCCATCCTGGGATTCTCTTCCACTAGCCTTTAAGGAATATCTTTGAACAATTATAGAAATAAACATTCTCAGCACGTGTTCAAAGTTTGTCGACATCTTTACTTTGTAAGTTCTCTTTCACACTTACAACCTTGAAATCGATTTGCCACACTCCCAAACAAGTTTATAATTGGTTCATCTGACTTTCGAGAACTATGTGATTGATCAAACCAACATTCAATCACAATCATGGGTTTACAGTTCTACCAAAACAAGTTTCGGTTATACCTCCATGTGAGTACTACGCATAATCACACTAGCTTCCCAAAAGATTCGGTTGACTAGGTACCAGGATTGGTTCCCCTCATACATATGGTATCTAACTTATATGTGTTGCACATGTTCACAGGATCAGTTCCCCTTTCTGCTGTAAACCTTACTGCACCCCATACAAGGATCGGTTCCACTTGATATACTGCACCCCTTACAAGGATCGGTTCCCCTTCACCCCTTACAAGGATCGGTTCCATTCACCCCTTACAAGGATCGGGTCCCTCTCCCATGGCACACATAATCCGATCATACCAAGGTGATTATTTAAGATTGGTTTTACTAATAAAAGTTATACCAATATAAAAGTCTGGCCTTTGTGAATAGTTCTACCAAGAACACAACAAGTTGTGAGCGGTTTTACTTTATCACACATATTGGTTGTTCATAAGATATGCAATGAATAACAAAACCAATAACACCTGGCAATTTCCTTTTCGGTTCACAAAACAAGTTTATGAACTTACTTCCTTAAAACACATGTAAACATTGTTTCCTAGGATGAAATCCTAACATTACACCCATATATAATCACAATAGCATTCAAATGATTACGGCGATGTCTTATCTAAAAAGTTTAATGGTTAAACAATAAACCTCGTATTGTATTCCTTAATACTATGTCTATCTAGAGTTCAAATATGCTTCACAGTTATGTTTTCAATATGCTCGACTTGAAAGATACGTTAGGGAATGAAACAATTCAAGTCAAATATCACTAACCTCAAGTGGAAGGATGATTGTTGTCGTTGTAGCTCCTTGCTTCTTCACATCTTAAAGACTTCGCAATACTTGTAATGTCTCATATCCTAATGCTTTCAAGCTAACCTATACGAAGTTTAACTCTAGTACATAATTAAGCGACTCTTAACATGAGTTTTGGTTCACTAAAATATGACAACCAAACTTGACATACCAACGCTCGGTGGGTTCAACCGAGCAATGCTCTAAAAAATTCAATTCTTATAGGTTGGATCACACAAAACACAGATTGTTAGATCTTTTCGTGTTTGCTTGCTCTGATACCAATTAAAAAGGAGAGGGTAACCAAATATACCTCAAGCTAAAACTTTTCCTACCTATAAGTCCTTTATCCGAAAGTGATTGTCTATGGACTGAGTCGATACAATACAACTAATCGGTTCACACTTCGTGTGATCGTCTATGGATACGAGATCGAGACAATACAACAACGAAGTATGTTTACTTGATACAAAGGTTCGGACTTAACCAAACACAATAGGATTGCTTATCAAGTAAATAGGAATTAACGTTTATGTAATTTACTTTAATTATAATAAAGCAATTATAATGCGGAAAATAAAAGTAAAAGACACAGCAAGATTTTGTTAAGGAGGAAACCGCAAATGCAGAAAAATTTCGGGACCTAGTCCAGAATTGAATACTCTCGGGATTAAGCCGCTACACAATATTACACTTAACTTTGTATAGTTGAGACCAAGTAACTAAACCTATAGTTCACCTAGTTCCGTCTGTATTCCCATGCCTCCGACTTATGAATAAGTCACGTACTTGGAACAATTCCTTTGGTTCGTATTCCAAACAGTAAAGGAACAACAAATCTTTTTGGTATAAACTCTATTCAACCAAGTGATATGAGTCGGACAAAGGCTCTTCCGTTTATCTTAACATAAACTCCTTCGTCATGTCCTTAGATCTATCTTATGTTCAATCACCAAAAGGTAATCGTTTAATATTAAGCCAACAACACCTTTAATTCGAAGAATCGTGTTGATACCGATCTACTCAATTACTCAATCCAATCTACCACAAGGATAAACCGATTATTAATTGGATCCTCTTTTACCGAAACAAGTATTGTGCACACCAAAGATTATAAAACCCAAGGCAGATCTTCAATATCTTCTTTGTATTCAAAGAATTGGTTTTCGTGCCAGCTCTTTCCCAAAACTGCTCTGGCGATTTTAGGGTTTCTAGTTTTTTTTCAAAAACTTTTTTCCGTGCCTATTCTCTTGATCATCTATTGGTGATCAGGGATGGGGGATCAATCCGTGGGTGATTCTACTCATCCAAAACTTACTTTTGCTGAACTTGTTATGGGAAAAAATAAGAAAAACCACGTCTCAACTGCTATAGTTATCAGTTTTTTACCAAATCCTACTATGAAAGATGGTAAGCCGGCTATAGTAATCCCTCAAGATTACTATGAAGAAGGCTGTCAAATCTGGCGATTTAGTCTCATTGGTAGACTAGATCTCAAAGGATTTAAACTTAATGATGTCAAGATTAATTTGGAACAACAATGGAGCCTTGGAGAAGCTAGGGTTAAGTTTATTCCAATGAACCGTGGATTCTTCATTATCAAATTGTTATCTCAAGAATACAAGGACAAGGTTTACAAAGATGGTAACAAGGATCCGTGGATTGTGAATGAACAATCATTGCGTTTGATTGAATGATATCCACGGTTTGATGCTGACAAACAATGTACCTCTCATTCTACCGTGTGGGTCAAGTTTCCTGGTCTTCCTGTTGAGATGTGGGTGGAGAAGACGTTGTTAGCTATAGTCAAATCTCTTAGAACTCCAATTGTGGTGGACAAGTGAACCCTAAACCAAGAGTATGGGCATTACGCCTCAGTCTTGATTGATATTGACTTTGCAAAGCTTAATACAGATTCTGTTTATGTTGAAGCTGGAGGGCAAAATTTTTTTCAACCATTTGAAATCTTAAAAAAACCGAAATATTGTTCCAAGTGCAAAATAGTTGGTCACCTAGACTCGGAGTGCTGAAAGAAGCATGTTACTGCAGTTACGCCACCCGCTACTGCCAGTCAAAAGAAGAATGGTAAAAAAAATAGAAAAGGAACAGTTGATAACATCATAAAAATGTACAGCCTGATACTGTGAGCATTGAAGACACTATTTAGTTGGAACAACAGTTACAAGATGAACTTGTGAATTCTGAAGTTGTTTTGCACGGGGCTACAATTGAGTTTGAGAGAGCCAAACAAGCTTAACTTGCGCATTCAGTTTTAGTTAACAGGGCAAAGTTGATGAGTACTGTGGCCTTGAATACTAAGCCAGTTGGGAATGTTGAATTGGAAAGAACTAGACTTCATAATCCTGGTAGGATTCCTTTTTCATCTTTGTCTACACATGTGTGTGATGCTCTTGAAGAAAGCTCGGAATATATCTCTCATAACAAGTTCAACATTCTGGGATCAGTTGGTGAACCTTTGATTAACCTTCTTTTGGAGATTAATAAGGTTGATGAAGTAGCTAAACGTGCTAAGCAGCAGCAGTTGTTAGCTCTTCAAGAAAAGATTGATGCTTTGAGAGATAATGATTCTATGTCGGACTCGGAAGAATCTGAATTGGGATTTCGTGCTCGAAAGGGTTCTTCACCAAGACTAAAATCCTCCTCAAATACTTCACAACAAGTAAAGTTATCTAAAACTCACCCCACAATGTTTAATTATGCGGGTTCTCTTTTGGAACATAAATGGATTTGCTCGTGATGCAACTCATTGTAAACTTAGAGAGTTAATTAGGGATTTCAAGACGAATATTTTTTGTCTTGCGGAACCAAAAGTTCATTGATCGGTTGGTTTTGGTAATAGACTTCACTTGGAAGGTTTCTCTCCACATGTTATTCATAATGTGACCGTTTCTAGTATTGCTAATCTGTGGATTTGCTACTTAAATGGTATTGTTCCCTCGTTTATTAATAGGAGAAAACATGCCATAACAGTTGAGGTTGATGGAGTTCATATCTTGTTTGTTCATGCTATTTATGTTCAGGTTACTAGGCGTAGGCTGCAACATCTTAATATCCATGATACGTCGATTCTGTGGCTTGTCATGGGAGATTTCAATTGTATCCTTAGGTGATGAGAAAAAGGGTGGTCTTGATCCTAGAACTTCAGCAATAAATGATTTTTCTGATTCGATGGATGATAATAATCTATTCGAAGCAGATTTCTTGGGTACTAAATTTACTTGGACTAATGGTCAGTCGGGTTCTCACAGAATCATTAGTAAGTTGGATCATGTTGTTATCAATGCTGCTTGGTTAGCGAAATTTGAGAATTGGCGGCGTAAAGCTCTTCCTTGAGAAGTTTCCGACCATTCTACTCTTTTGGGTTTTCCTTTTGTTGTTCCGAGACCTAAAGAGCTCCTTTCCGCATTCAAAAAATGTGGTTTTTACACACTGATTTTCTTCGTATGGTGAGTGACAGTTAGAATATGCCAGTTCATGGGTCTCTCGATTTCATATTTACTTATAAACTCAAGATGCTAAAGGGGGTGATCAAGGAATGGAATCTTGCGGTTTTTGGTAATGTTCATTCTAGGTTGAAGCAAGACCAGCTGAGGTTTGAATCTGAGACTCTTTGCTCAGATGAAGATCCTAATAATGTTACCAAACTCGATCTATGAAGGATGCTATGGATAGGCTTTGTGAAACTCGGCTTCAACATAACACTATGATTAAGCAAAAGGCAAGGAATCAGTGTCTTGTGGAGGGTTCAAGCAACACTACTTTCTTCCATAATAGTATTCGCATTCGTCGAAGTTCTAACACTATTTCAGAATTAACGGATAGTGATGGAAATACTTGCGTGACCATGTGGTGCAGTTCTATGAGGATAAATTTAATGGCCAGGAGTCTGATTTGGATGCTACTTTATTTCATTATGAGCATGTTGATATCTCAGTGGAAGAAAGTCTTGATGTGGACATAATTCCTACTCCTGACGAAATTAAACAAGCATTTTTTGATCTTGGAGCTGATAGTGCTCCCAGGCCTGATGATTTTTCTGGTTGTTTCTATCGTCATTGCTGGGATATTATTCAGGAAGATTTGATTAAGGCAATTAATTTTTGTTAGAATAATGGTCAGATTCCAAATGGGGTGAATTCAAGTCTTATCATCTTGCTTCCAAAGGTAAGAGGTGCAAATACTCTTCGTAATTTTTGACCTATTGGTCTTAGTAATTTTTTCTTTAAAATTTTTACTAAGATCCTTACTACTAGACTTGGTAGTGTTTTGGACAAGCTTGTTTCTGAGGAACAGGTAGCCTTTATGAAGGGTCGGAATGTAAAGACCCTCAAGTTCGTCAACGCTATTAGACTAGTCAAGGGACGTCTTAGCCGCTAATATTCGATTAGTCTAACACAAACTTTAATTAATAAGAATTAATCTAACCATGAACTAGATACGAAATTAGTATCATTGATTAGATGTCGAAAAATTATGCGAAATAGATTACTTGAACGTGTCATTCAGACACTGAATGAAGAAGATATCACTGGATGAAGGGAAGATTAGGCATTTATAGACAAACCAACTTGGAAGCCTTTATCCATGGCGTGGGTGCCTCAGTAATTTGGTCATCCTTATCTGCACCATTTCGAGAAGATAAACTCTCGTTTCTCTTTTTATTTCTCTTCATTCTCCTTCTTCTTTCTTCCCTCTTCTTCTGTTCTTCGCCTCTGGCGATTCTGCGAGTTTTATGAGGACGTGATATTGAAGAGAAACTCAGGCGATACTTTGGAGGTTGATTACTGATGATGGAGTTAAGGTTGGTTATCATGGGATGAAGAAGAGATGACGAATTGAAGAGAATTGAAGTTAGGATTCCTGAGAGATGGAATCGATTGATGATTTATAAGATATAGATGGAATTACTAGATAGGTTTGTTCTGAATTTGTGTTTGATGGAGTTGTGGGTTGTTCTGAAGAAGAAAAGATGAATCGTAGAAACCAAGTTAGGGTTTCTGCCATGATTGAATCGGTCATAGTTCTTGAAGATGGTTATGAGTATGAGACGCAAATTGAGAAATAAAAAGTAGAATCAAGCTTAATTGGTGGTGGTACTGACGTTGGTATCGAATCAAAATCAGAGTTTTGTGAAAGAGGTAAATTTGGGTTCCATATTTGATGTTTCTCTAATTGTGTGATTTTGATTCTAAAATTAAGATATCTGAGATGGGTTTTGTTGATTTAATGAATTAGAGTGTTCTTTAGTGCTCAAAGTCTTGATTTACAGGGAATTGGTATTGATGTGAATGAGAATATATATGCATGGATTAAATTGCAGTAACATGATTGGGGGTGATGTGTGTGTATCCGAGTTGAGATAATGTGATGGGTAGGTAATTGGGATGTTGTTAAGATACAGGAAGGAGGCCTGAGTTCTATGGAATAACCTAGTGATGAAATTGTTGGATAATAGAGTTGAGTATTGGAATGATTTTACTGTGGTTGTGGAGTTACAAGTCATTGGTGGTGATGTTGTCGAACTAATAGGAAGATCATTGAAGTTGCAGGGGATATATGTATGATTTGTGTATGTGTTAGTATGATAAAAAAATGAAGTTGCAGGGTTGTTGTTGAAGTCAAATAGTTACAGTTAAGGTATGTGAATTGCATTCTACGGGAGTTAGAAGTAATGTTGGTAATGAAATGGTTGAGCTGAGTTAATTGAGGTGGTGCTGTAAGGTGCAAGAGAGTGTGTAGATGATTGTACTGAATTATGAGTTGCAGTGATGAACTGAACTGAGTTTTGCTGGTGGTGATGGTTTGTTAAGTTATGAGTTGTAGATTTTGGTGATATGGTGTAGTGAAGGCTGGTGATATGAGTTATAGATAGAAATAGCGATTGAATTGAGATAGGTCTGGTGACAGATGAATGTGATTAAGTCAAGCGTTGAGATGGCAGTGAGATGAAATTGCAAGTGGAGATGTCATGGCTAGTTGACGAGATAAAAATGGTTTTGGTGTTGTTGATATGAATGGTGTGTTGGAATACAAGAACTGTTGATGGGTTCAGCTGAGTGTGGAGATGGGGTTGAGCAGAATTGTATTGTTGTGAGAAATGACTTGTTAATGGGAGTTATAAGATTATAGTAAGTACTTCCTGATAAGCACGTAAGTGCTACATTTTATACCCATATTTATATGAACTGGTACTCAATATTTTTACTAATAAAACTGTTTTAGTGTTTTTGTAGAAAGTACAAAAACAATGTTTATGGTGGCATAGGGAGAGAGCCAAATGAAATTTGCGGCAAAAAGAAATCGCCAATGTTTATGATCGAGGCACCAAAGACAGTAAAAGATTAATGTTCTTGTCACGACCACCTGCGGCTATATTTTACACTCTTGGTCAGGGAGATACAAAGAGGATTGTCTTTGTTTGTTAAGCAAAGTGGGATACGTGGCAAATTCCTCACCACATGTCGTTGGGTTTATACTAAGCATTGAACAGCATATTATGTTCTTTGTCTTCGATAGTTGGAGCAGCTGATGGGGTCTTGTCAAGGTGGGTACTGAATAAGGAAGAAGGTGACGTTCTTGAGATTGTATGGTGTGTTCAAAGCAGCTGCAGTACAACCATTTTCCTATGGTGTGAGATCGAGAACCATAGATGGGGGTTTGAGAGACTGAAGACGGTCTTAACTACAACAACATGATTCTAGCCATCGTCGTGGTGTCTAGGCAGCTGAAGAGACAGCTCAGTCGTGATCGAGAAGCAGTTGCAGTCGAAGAAAGAGCTGTTGTTGCTGCCATCGCAGCGAGACAAGGAGCTGGTGGTCGAAGTAGTTGGTGCTGTGGATTTAGCGAAAACAGAATGAATATCTGGTGGTGTTTTCTGATACCTATAATGGCAGTGGTGAGGCTAGATAATCAAGCAACAGAAATTGCATCCGAGAAGATCGTTCTTGAATGCGAAACTGGGTGATTGATAGCACAAAGTAAGGTCCGTGTGTCAGCTGGATTGGGTTTATGGAGTTTGGCAGCGTCAAGTACAACACAATGAGCTGTTGCTGGTAATGATGGGTTAAAAATGGTGTTAATGGCAAGGAGTCAGTGATGTAGTGTTGTTCGCGGTGGCTGTACGGGTATTTCTGAAATGTAAATGAAGATGTACTGGAATTGGGTCTGTCGAGGTCCGTACGAGATTGATGGCGCAGTTTCTATAACAGCAACAAGGAAGTGAACATGTGTCCGAGTAATCAGTTCCACGGTGAACTCTTGAGCAAACAAAATTCTAGGAATTACTGGCTAGTCCAGGAATGAGGGAATTGGTTACTGGCTAGTCCACACCCAGAATTTATTTATCCTTTGGTCCAAAAACATGTTTTTGGACCAGAAACTTTATCCCCTAATCCATCCACGTGCGGTTTACACAAGACCAATTTTCAAATATTCCCAACATACCCTTCTGCAACTTAAAGTGAAGAACAGAAAACCAAATCAGTTTCTTTCCTCTTTTTTCTTCTCAGACCGGTTTCTCTCAATTTCTGGTACTGTTTTTCAATCATCTTCATCTGAGCTTCGAATTAGGTTCTTCTGAGTTTCGAATTAGGTCATCTGAGCTTCGAACCAAGGTATTTATCCTTTCAATCATCCTCTTCTGCTGTTGTTCTAGAAATCTTGATGAATAATTAGGTTTATTCTGATCCGATTTCTATCAGGATAATTGTATATGATGTCATTGTTATGTTTTTATGATTTCGTTTTATGATTTCTGTTTTATGATGATTTACGATGTCAATTCAGTTTCGAAGTAATTTCCGTTCGTTTTTTAAGTAATTTTCGTTAATTTTTGTGTGTTTCAATTAGGTATTTGAGCTTCGAATTAGGTTTATCAGATTCGAACAAGGTATGATTTCTTTTTATGATTTCTGTTCTGTTTTTTGTAATCTGATTTTTTGTATTTTCTACGTTTTTCTGCTGCTGTTCTGTTTAGTTTTCATTAGACATATCTTGTAGGATGTATTACCAATACGTACTGCATATATCGTTCTCTTTTTTCATTCTGCAGTAGATGCCAATACATATGAATATGAGTCAGTACATGTCAATACGTCTTGCATATAGCATGCTCTTTTTTCATCCTGCAGTAGATGCCAATACATATCAATATGAGTCAGTACATGTCAATACGTACTGCTTATAGCATGTCAATACAAAGACTCTTTTTGTTTCATCTCAGTACATGTCATTTTTTACAGGGTTAACATGTCTGACGTTGCTCCCAAACCAGACTTCTCCATCTATTCTCATGTATACCATAAGCAATATCATTTTGCATATGAGGTTACATCGTTTTCAACTTTAGAGGATTTGAAATTTTGCATCTGTAATATGTGGAGCTGGTTGACTCCATCGACTATTCTGGTTAACTATTTCCAGAATCAAGCGATAGTTCCTATTCTTGCCGATGTAACACTCCAGGGCATCTATGCATTACATTCTTCAAAGCAATCAGCTTTCTTTGATTTGCGCGTGGATGTAATTTCAAATGGCGCATCTAGGCGTATGGAAGTTGACAGTAATGCAGACTTAGTTGTCAGTGCAAAGAATAGTTATTTGAAAGAAGGTAAAGAAGCCCCAAGAGTGTTTTTTTCAGATGGTTGGGATAAGATTTTTGATGATACAGATCAATTATTCTATGGTGGTGTTGATGCCGTACGTATAGCATGCAAAAAATACTGCATGAGAACTGGATATGAGGTAATTAAGAAGAAGAATGACCTTGAGAGATTCACCGCCGTATGTAGTGTGAAAGGTTGTTCATGGAAGATTCACGCAACTGCCATTGGTAGTTCTATTGATGTTTTTAAGATAAAGGAATATGTGGGAAGGCACACCTGTGGCGGTGGTTATATGTTGAAGAATCCAAGAGTTACAAAAAAACTCATGAACAGTCTAATTCATGAGATGGTCAGGCACAACCCTCGCATAACACCAGCAGAGATCATAGATTATCTTAAAGTTGGTGGTGGCATTGAAATCCAGTATCACCACGCATATCATGCAATTGAGTTGTCGCATAAACAGATTTTTGGTAATGATGTGAAGTCGTACACTGATCTTGCTTGGTGGGTGAATGCTGTTAGGGAAACAAACCCTGGGTCATTTATTGATTTCGATTTCAATGATGCTACAAAAAGATTCAATAGACTTTTTTTGCTTTGGAGCTTGTATAGAGGGATATAAACTATGTCGTCCCATGATTTTCTGTGACTGTACATTTCTCACTGGAACTTTTAAAGGAGGTCTCATGGCAGCAACATGTCTTAATGGCAATCAAGGTAACTGGTTCTTTTTTTTTTGATATGTAGTGTCTGGTAGTTAGATCACTCATATTGACCTTACTTCACTATCTGACAATGAGTATTGACCATACTACATACTACATATTGACCTTACTGAGTATGAGATAAACCATACTGCATGTGAAAATGTAGTGTCAATCAGTTGCTTAACATGTTATTATGTAGTGTCAGGTTTTCACATATCAACAAAGAGGTAAACCAACTGCATGTCAATATGTAGTGTTATTAGTTGCTTAACATAACTAGTAATTCCTTTTTGCAGGATTTTATCCGCTTGCGTTTGCTTTAGTACCTGGTGAAGACAATATCAGCTGGGAATGGTTTTTCAAGAAACTGAAGGAGGCTTTGAATGATGATCGCCCAATCACTTTTATGACTGACCGAGGTGAAGGGTTGGTTAAATATATTCCCAAAGAGTTCCCTGATTCTCATCAAAGATATTGTTACTTCCATTTGAACAAAAACTTACCTATCGCAAAGTCTGACGAAAAGTATAAGGAAGTGACTGATGCTTTCCGAAAGGCGACATATGCTCTTTCTCCTGCAACATACGAGGAAGGTCTTCAAGAAATGGTTAATTTGGGAAGGCCTTGGGTTGCTGACTACTGCCGCAACATTCCAAAAGAAAAGTGGTCCAGTGCTTTCTTCAAGGGCTGTAGTTATGGTTACACTTCATCTAGCGTTGCTGAATCGTTCAATAGCTGGATTAACAAAGAGAAGAAATTACCTGCGTGTGCGTTCGTTGACTCGATCAGGTTTGTATCAGTTTCCTTAGTCACAGTACAAGCTTATATTAGTTTTCTTTTTGTAACAGTATTAGCATATATGTTCTGTTAATCTACGTATATTTTTAGTATAACAGACTTGCTATCCCCTTGTCGTGTAGGATACGTATGATGGAAATGATGTCAGAACGTCGTGAAGAGAGTCTCTTGATGGACCCAGAACTGCTAACCCCTACGTATCAAGCCTTGCTTGAACTACACATCCAAATTGGCCGTCCCTGGAAAGTTAGCCAGTCAGATGCTAATCGTTATGAAGTGCATTCTCCAAGGTTAGCGTTTACCCCTAATCTCTATCATCTGAATGTTATTTCTCTTTTTTTTTTTAAGTACCATGTTTCTGTGAGAACATATAAATATGTACTGTGTATATTAGGTGTACTGAAAAATAACACATGAATATGTACTGTGCAGATCTCATATGGTAGATCTAGAGAGAAAAACTTGTACTTGCCAACGATGGCGCGTTTATGGTTTTCCATGCTCGCACGCTACTGCAGCTATTACTAGATCTGGAGGAAGGATTCTTGATTACGTTGAAGATTATTTCAAAGTTACCACTTTTCGTAAGCTATATTCAATAGCTATTAGACCCGTTCCTAACCACGACAGGTATGTGTCTTTAATCAGTACATTTTCATATTTTGCATAACAATATGTAATGGTAGATACCACTTACACATGTAATAGCAATTGAAACTGTCAACATAAACCTACTTACATATGGATGTTACATACTGATATGTAATGGTAGATACCACTACATTTTTTTATATTTGTTTTTCAGGAACAATATACCGTGTACATATTCATATGTAGTTGTGGTTCATTCCATTTATATGATACTGTTTTTTTCTCACAGGCCCGATGAGTATCACGTAGATGATATCGTTCTCCCAGCAGAAGTAATTAGGTCTCCACCAGGCAGGAAAAAGGGGAAACGTATTAAGTCTGCATATGAGACTAGTAGAAAATCTGTCAAGTGTTCAAACTGTAATTTGAAGACTCATCACAACAAGGCAGCAACATGCAATCTTATCCGACAGTATGAACTTTCTGAAGAATGATTTTGTGTCAGGTATGTATTTCAGTCAGATACATATTAATGTCTTAATTAAGTAAGTTTGATACAATACAATGTACTTTTAAGCAAGTAGTGTTCTGATTTCTCTTTTTCTTTTATCACAGGCTTGAACGTGCAGCAGAATGTTATATCGATGATGTTGCCAGATTCCTTTTCCACAATTCTTTCCTCTAGCCCTTGTTCTATTCTACCGTTTTTCTTTTTGATTTTGTCAGTACCAACTGAATTTGGTTAATAAGTATTTCATTTACAGTACATACATTACAAGTGTACTGAAAATACTGTTTTTGTTGTTTCTTAGAACATCTTTTGGTTTTTGAAACATTATAAGTCTATCAAAATGTAGTTATTGTAGTTATTTTCGAATAATGAAATATGTTTTAAGTCTATCAAAATGTCAGTATCTATCACCAGTAGTGAAGTATTTACATACTGAAATTACATGTCAGTATTGTAGTGTTAGTATCTACCACTACATACTGATATGTAGTGGTTGTAGTGTAACCATACTAGATGTTTGTAACAAGAAAACAATTAAATATGTACTGGTTTGTGGTTTAACCATCTTCCACTAAGATTATTTAGAACATCTTTTGGTTTTCCAGCTGATTCACCATCTTCACGGGGGTCGAGGCGCCCCCTCGTATCAACAACACAAAATCATGTTTAAGTAACACAATTGAAATATCACTACATTAAAGTTAAACCCAAATTCAAATTAAAACACTACATATTAGATATATGTTTTTGAACATTCTTGAACTCATGAAATGAAATGAAACCAAGAATAAAAAGAAAAGAAAATAGGTAAATAGTGATATGTACTGTCAGATTACTTTTAGCAAGTAAGACTATTTTTGTCATCTGCCAACTGATTTCTGGTGGAGATGCTTTCAGCAATTTGCATGCTAACGGGACCCTTTTGTTACGAATCTTCGCTTGCACTTCTTCATCATCTCCCAAAGGCACTCCCACATATTTTCTTTTTGACATCATCTTCATAAAATGCATCACAAACAGTAGACAGTCTGGCGATCCCCCTTGTTGAGGTGCTTCACATTCATTCACTATTACATTCTTCATTGTTACTTTCTTCTCCAGCAAGTACACGTTGATAGGTACGTACATGTAATCTGCCATTTTGCAGGCGTGTGGATAACAAATACCTCCCCATTCAGCCTTAGAAGAATTGTAGTGGTTGAACACCATTTTTTCGCAGTCATACTCAAGTAGCGTCCAATGAAGATTGTGGTGGCACATTGGTACAAGAATCTTCTTGATACTTTCATCCATCGCCAATATTGGTTTGTAAACAGAATCATGTGCTGCTCCTTTGAGGTTATCCGGGAACTCGACATTGTACTGAAAACATGGATGTACTTGAAATAGTTTATATCTAATTTTGTTTTATGCAATATTGATATGTAGTGTACCTACCCCTACATACTTTTTTAATTTTTGAATATGTGCTGTAGTAAATATGCAGTGTAAGATAACAACTTACCCAAGCGGACGGATCCAGATGCAACACAGGCAAGTATTTCCTGTATACTTCGTGCATCGGTTGCTCATTCTGAAATTTGGTGTTAAGCTTGTATTGTGCGTAGTTGAGAAGATCTTGTTCTAATAAATCGTTCTGCACCAAGTCATCAACTGTAGTTCCACTTACACAAAGACCACCTTCTCCCACTCTCCAAGCAATTGAGCTAGAAAATAAACGACGTAAAGGTTAGTATTCTTTGTGTAACAGTACATACTGATATGTCTTTCTCAGTATTTTTTATACAAATATGTATGTATATCAAAAGTACATACACAAACTAATAGTACATATCAATATAAAAGTGTCAATTGAGAACTCACCTAAGATTTTTTGCATTATTGATGTATGTGGAAAGAGTACTCTTTTGTTCATCGTTCATGTCATTATAGAATGGTGATTTAGTCAGTTTCCGGAAATACTTGCGCAATTTAAGCTTTCTCTTTTTGTTTAGTGGTAGTGCTTCTGCTGCTGCAGCTTTCGGTCCTTTATATGATGGTGAGAACTTACTTCCACTCTCATATATATCATCTACCTTCTTTGCAGGATGGGAACGAGTAACAGGTCTGGTGGGTGTTGTTACCTGCTGCTTTTCGGGCTTTGTAGCACGCTTTTTGTTCACTTTTACCATTTTTTGTTTCTGGCTTGGGCTAAACTGTTCCTGCATTTTTAATCAACATAAAAAAATATGTAAATATCTATATTGCATAAAACATAGTTACATCACCTAATCATTTTTGAAAGCATGTAGTGGTATATGATTGTATGGTATAGTGATTTCTAGTGCTACCATACTGATATACATATCAGTATGTAGTGATTTGTAGTGTAATATTAACTACACAAAATGAGATTTTTAGTACATATCATTCACCTGTGATGGAACCTCCAAAACATCTTGCAAGGGGACATCCAGAACATCTTGTGATGAAACATCCAAAGGATCTTGTGATGAAACATCCAAATGACTTTATGAACTGGTTGTAGGTATGTATTCTTGTTGCTTACCTGTAACTTCACCTGCATCTTTCGGTTCAATGGGTTCTTGTTGCTCAGTTGTTTCTTGTGGAATTTGTAAAGGCCGCAAATCTCTTCCAAACAGATTATCAAATTGTTCTCGTAAGTTAATACCAAAAAGACCATCGTTGTTCTATGGAAGGAGGTCTGCAAACTCTTCGAAATAAACACCAATGCCAGAGTTTGCCATTTCTATAAAATATGGCATAGACAGCTTTTCAATGTGTTCCAAACTCGACATCATAGTAAACGAAGGTACATCCAGCAAATGAAACTCTTCCGCCGCCAATCCGGCGTTATACTCTGGAAATTTCTGCGAATTAACTACAACTGAAGACTTCGTTTCTAGCATAGTTGTAAGCAACTCCTTTGCTGCTTCCTGCCTAACTTCAAGTTGATCAACCTGCAAAAATCAATTGAAACTGTCAACAAAAACCTACTTAGCTTGAGTTTTTGCTATGTCTACCACCACAAGAATGTACTGTTACATATAAATATGTTCCACTACAAGAATGTACTGTTACATATCAATATGTAATGGTAGATACCACTACATATTGATAAGTAACAGATAGATATTGATATGTAACAGATAGATAGTGGTATACAAGAATGTACTGTTACATATCAATATGTAATGGTAGATACCACTACATATTGATATGTCACAGATAGATATTAATATGCTACTTACATGTGTGTTTTCTTTGCCCTTTTTCTCTTGTATCTCTTTGACTTTTTGCTCCAAATTAGATTTAGCCCAATTTTTAATCTCAGAACGCGGAACTTCAACATCATGGAACTTCAATACTGAAGTTGTTGACAATTCAACCTCAGAGGTGGCATTAGCATGAGTTTGATCTTTCGGTGTTGACAAACCAACTGCAGGAATGTTGACATTAGCATCTGTTTGATCTTCCGGAGAACCTTGTATTTCGTTCTCAACTATTTGGTCCACATTCAACTCTTCATTGGGGTTTCTTGGAGTAGGTGTACATCCCAAGCTAACATAATCTTCCTGGCTGGCTTCTCTCTGGAAAGGGAAAGCTTTCCGGTAAATATCATGCAACATGAACTCAAGCTTTAAAGCGTCAACCGGTTCGCACTCTTGCTGCATTGTGTTGAATTCACTCCATTTGGCAGATATTGTATTCCTCAAATCATCGTATTTAATCTTCCAATCTTCTCCCCCCAATACTGAGTCCTCTTCTTCTTTCTCTTCTTCCTTCTGTTCTTCCTCTTCTTCTTTCTCTTCTTCCGATTCGGAATTGTCATCTAAACAAAAAGCATCATCATTTGCTTCCTGTTGAATCCTTCTTGAAATACGATTAAGGATTTGTCTTTCTTCGTGTGTTATCTCATTTTCGAAATCAACATGGAACTGGTACAAATCAAATAAATGTAAAAAACCAACTACATATTAGATATTACCAAAAAAAAAACATGTCGTAGTTCTTTCTCTATTAGATACACAGGGAGAACTACATATTGATATGCTAATAACTACATATCAATATGTATCACCACAAATTGATATGCTAATAACTAATACATATTGATATGCTAATATGTAGTAGCATATTGATATGCTAATAACTACTACATATTGATATGCTAATAATTACATATCAATATGTCGAACTACGTGTACTTATCAACATATATTTTTATTATGACAAAATATGTACGACAAGTTTACCTGATACTCAGAAAGATCAATATCCTTTAGGAACTCAGCACATATCTTTGTATGATTCCACCTAGCCACTCTTGGCACATACATTCCTGCAGGTTCTGTCACTATATCCTCGGGCGCCACCAAATGGGTATGCTCCGCAAACCATGGCTGCAAAATATTGATATGCAGTATTAGATATACTATCAAAATGTAGAAAACACATAAAACAAAAACATTTTGAAGTAGAATAAACAAATAAATAGATTCTTACCAACAAATAAATAGCACAACCATTTGTGCGTTCTAGGGATTCCACGTTTTCATTCTCTAAATGAGAATGGATGAGGTCAGGCCATGAAATATTCTTAGCCTTCTCAAGATCAAGAAAGAAACCAATATATTTTTCAGTCAAGCGTTTGCATCACTTGTAGCGAAAAATAATGAAGTGCACATATACAAGCAGATAAGCCTAACAAGATCTTCGGCATCTTCCTCGTCTTCTTCAGAATATTCATTTGATTGATCACCCACGCTTTGCAGAGACTCTTCATCAGACTTCTTCTTTTTCAGATTAATTGGTGTTCGTTTAAGGATATTCAAGATTTCCTTCACAATCATTGGCCTAGTCACTTTATCACCAGCTTTCATATCAGTAGGAAAAGTCCTTTTGAAAAATTCTGTTTCACGCCATCCACTTTTTTTATTGACTTGTGTAAGCCTATAATCAAGATATTCCCTATTTGGAATTCTTGGCATCCCATAAATAAGTTCCATTTCTTCTGGTGTGGATACTAGCTCATTCGGTTGGCCATGCCTTTTAAAGACAAATGTAAGCTTGTTTGGATCTTGACCCCTAGCGTAACATCGCAACATTTTCGTCATTGCATCTTCAATCTTCAACCAATGTTCCAACTCAAATCTTGTGTACCAGAACATTAGGAACATGTTACCGAATGATGCTTCAGAAATCATCTTCAGCTGCAACTCACTCAACTCAAGGTTTTCAGTGGACTTCGCAATAGCCTTCTTAGTGGTCCTAATAGTCTTCGCAAGCCCCCACAATCCCCTGAAACCGCCACGGTATAAACTTCGTGGTTTTCCATCTCCTTTCTTACGCTTATTAGCACCTACACAATAACAAGAACCAAAAACTATTACAGTACATATCAATATGGTATATCAAATATGTAGTTACATCATCAATATGTAGTTGTAATATCTACCAAGTCTTGAAACTACATATTATTAACAGTACATACGAGAATATAAGTATCTACCTCTACATATTTATATGTAATATGTTATCAGATTATAAGTATTTACCTCTACATATTGATATATAATAGTAGATACCACTACGTATTATTTTAACTACATATCGATTTGTAATAGTACGTATGGCATATGTATCTGCTTTGATACAGTAAAAATGTAAAAACACTTAATACCAAAAACAAGCGCAACAATGCATCATTACATACTCATAAACATATGTTATTAAGGATACATATTATTCATATGCTTTGTTCTTATATGTAGTTGTACTACATACTTTCTACATTTGCTTTCCCCCCTTTTGTTTTTGGTGGAGGAGTAGCAGCTCTCAAGGCAACTGCTTTCTTCCCCTTCTCTTCCCCTACACCATATCAAATATGTAGTTAATGTATCTACCATGAACATGAAACAACTACATATCAAATACCACAACATACTGGTAATTTTATAACTACATACTGATAACTACATATGAACCACAATTTACGGGGGTCGAGGGGGCAGCGCCCCCTCGTTATTAAGAATTATCTTCAGTTTTAACATTACAAACCTTCTTTCAGGAGCGCTTTTGCTTTCCCCCTTTTTGCTTTTCCCTTTCCTTTTGGAGAAGGAGTAGCAGCTCTCAGGACAAGTACTTTGTCCCCCTTTGCTAGTGGTGAAGGAGTAGCAGCCTTTGTCGCTTTTTTCCTTTTGCTTTAGCAGTTGCCGCTGCTGTTTTTCTTTTGCTTTTTGCTTCAAGAGCAACATCTGCTTTCTTTCCTTTGGTTTTTGCTGTTTTTGTAAACCAAAAGTTTTGTACACATTACATATCAGTATGGTACAACATATAACTTGTCAAAATGAAGTACAAATTGCAGACAACATATTGATATGTAGTACACATATAAATTGACATACTAAATTTTAGTATGTATTAGTTAAACAACACTACATTTCAATATGTAACAATACATATTTTAGGTTTTGGGAATATTGCATGTCAATATGAAGTACATATTAGGCTTTGTTTTTGATTTGATTTACCTTTTTCCTGAGGAACCTTACTCATACTTCTTGTTGTGGGAGATTTAGCATTAGGGGAGGTTCCTGTTGGTGAATCATCGGTAGACTTCCTTCTTCTTTTCACTGGTGTACGAGATTTAGCAGTAGGGGAGGTTTCTATTGCTGAATCATCGACAGAAGCAGGGGACGCTTCTGTTGGTGAATCATCGTCAGATTTCTTTCTTCTTTTCACTGGTGATGGAGATACTTCAGTAATTTCTTATGTAATCGTCCTCTTAATTTTTCTACTTGTACCCATTTCTTCTTCAATTGAATTTAATGAAAATTAGGTCAGATACTGAAACAAGAAGCAGTTTTTGTTTCTGATAATGGTGATTTTTCGATCTTTTTCTGATAATGGTGATTAATCCATTGAGTTAGGTTGCGGAAGAGAGACGAAGCAGTTTTCTGAATGTGAAGAAAGACGAAGCAGTTTGCGTTTTTCAATTTAGGTTGCAGAAGAGATAGAGAATGCAACTGTAAAAAAACTGAAAAGAAAACGGACGGAAACTGTACACATCATGTGGTCCAGGGCATATAGGTAAAATAACACGTTTTTAAACTTTATTGGACTAGCCATTAATTGTTATATCCCGCTGGACCAGCCAGTAATCCGGGTCGGGTTTTCTGGACTAAACGGTAAATCCCTCAACAAAATTAGCCTCGTGTATGCTGAATTTGAATTTGTATGGGTGTTTACAGCGACTGCAATGGGATTTTAGAGACTGGCAGTGGCCGGACTTCGGCAATGGTTTGAATGTATATGGGTATTGGACCGGGCCTTCCAGAAATGGGCTAGGTCACAGACTCACTGTCGCATCCTTCACAAGAATATATTTGAGGCAGAGACGGAAAGAAGAGTAGGGGAAGGAGGCACGGCTACAGAGCCAGCCGTAGAGAAGATTAGGGTTTGAAGCTTATTTCTCCATTTTTGATTAACTAGGATTGGTTATAGATTTATTTATGGCTTTTGAGAAAGCTATATCTAGCTAATTCATGTTAGGGTGAAAGGATGAAGTTGTAGGTTGATTTATTTTGTGTTCTAAACAATGAGTTTCTATAATTTGAGCTTTATGTTAATTATTTTGGCGCTCTCTCAATCTTTTATCTTCTAGCTATATTTTTCATGTTCTATGCCATATATAGTCCATAGTTAGATTAGCAGAAGAACTCATTGAACCTTCGCAATAATTGAATTATGAATTTCATTTGACTATTTATGCCTTGTATATCTAGTCCTTAAGAATTCTACATTAAGGTGAGAACAAACTACCATTTTGATAATGATAATTCTGGTCGATGATTATTAACGAAATATCTTCCGTGTACTAGTAGTTAGGTTTGGTTTTTTACATGAGTAAATTATAGATCCTTGTGATTTAATACAAATAAATTGCCTACAATGGATTCCAGGAACCTTAACACTTTCACATCCTTGGTTGCGTTTTTATTATTTTGTTTTCATTGTTTCATAAACTTCTAAAATATCGAATTTGATTCGTTAATTTTTGGTATTAGTTAGTAGTAGTATTTCACACTCCTCGAGGGAACGACCTGTACTTGTCATTGTTCTACTAGTTAGACACTGTGCACTTGCAATTATTCATTGTAGGTCTCCCAACCTATCAAGTTTTTGGCGCCGCAGCCGGGGAGTGGTTGCAAAATACTCTCTAGTTGTTATCAATTTTTGTATATATCTTTATTTTATTTATTTATTTGTACATGATTTTTTTTTTTGTTTTAGATTTTCTTTAGTTCCTTTTTACGCAGTTTGTTTGATTTTTTTTAGGTACCATAGCCCGAAGTGCTGCGTGCGAAAAGAAGATAACTACGCACTCACAAAGCTTTTGCAAGAGCGACTTGGAAGATCCATTAGAGGTTTGCTTACCGCATTTTGGGTATGATATTGATGATGCCTTGTTAGACTCCACACCGCTGCTAGACACTAATAAATGGAAGCCCGAGCTAGAACCTCTAGTTCTACCAGAGTCTCGGCTAATTCCATCAGTCGAGAAAGCTCCAACCTTGGCCCTTAATAATGAAACCATTGTAGATGATAGTGGGTCTATGAGTCATGATATTAGTGCTCCATTGAGCCATTGTTCAGCGAGTGAATTTGAGCCAATATATGTTCATATGTAATATTTTTCTGAATTTGAACCAATATCAGCCGTGGAAGTTATTTCCGCTGATTTAGAGCCTGATTTAGGGAGTGCACCTCAACAAGAATCTATTGAACAATTTATACCTCTTTGTGTGAATGATTTACATATCACGACAATGTATGGATTGATTATTAAGGATTGTTTTGTATGGAGAAGGGATTCACATATGTCTTTGGATGATTATAGTACTTGCAGGTGCATATTTTTTCAGCTGACCGGATTGGTTGGGTTGATCCTCAACTTTCCAAACTCTATATATATGATTGTCAGCTTACTTTGGGGTATCAACCTCACCTTGTCTAAGATTACGTGCTACTGAAAGCAGGGGAACAAATACCTTTCGCTTCATGGGAGTCAACCCATCAGATTTGTTCCCTTTTCTCAATCTTTTGTTTTTATTTGTTTATTTTTTTCACATTACATCTTATGAATTTCCCATCTTAAATTCTACGTTGGATGACTCAATTACATTGAGGACAATGTAACGTTTAAGTGTGGGGGAGTGTTACTCTCGTTAGGAATTTTAATATTACAAAAAAAAAATATTATGACCAGATGTTTGGCGGGTCTTAAAAAAAATAAAAAAAGATGACCAGCTGTTTAGCGGGTCTTCAAAAAAAATTAAAAAAAAAATTACATGATGTGATCAGTTGTTTAGCGGGTCTTTCTGTCTAGCTGTTTAGCAGACATCTCTATCCACTGATAAGTGGATCCGTCTAGCTGTTTAGCATACATTTCTAAACCACTGTTTGGTGGTTCGTCTCGCTGTTTAGCAGACTTATCTAAACCATTGTTTAGTGGTTTCGCCTTGCTGTTTAGCGGACATCACTCTTTATCCAGCTGTTTAGCGGATATATTTTCTGTTTTGATCGGGATTAGCAAAATATGAGTGTAGGGGTGTTGATAAGCACGTAAATGCTACATTTTATACTCATATTTATATGAGATTGGACTCAATATTTTTTACTAATAACACTGTTTTAGTGCTTTTGTAGAAAGTACAAGAAAATCCGATCAATTGAAAGATATATATCTAATTGGACACTAAAATGCTATTTACCGTCGAAATAACCAATGTTGCTCATGGTGCCATAGGGAGAGAGCCAAATGAAATTTGCGGCAAAAAGAAATCGCCAATGTTTATGATCGAGGCACCAAAGACAGTCAAAGATTAATGTTCTTTTCATGACCACCTGCGGCTATATTTTACACTCTCGGTCAGGGAGATACAAAGAGGATTGTCTTTGTTTGTTAAGCATTGAACAACATATTATGTTCTTTGTCTTTGATAGTTGGAGCAGCTGATGGGAGTATTGTCAAGGTGGGTACTGAATAAGGAAGAAGGTGACATTCTTGAGCTTGTATGGTGTGTTCAAAGCAGCTGAAGTACATCCATTTTCCTATGGTGTGAGATCGAGAACTACAAATGGGGGTTTGAGAGAATCAAGACGGTCTTAACTACAACAACATGATTCTAGCCATAGTCGTGGTGTCTAGGAAGCTGAAGAGACAACTCAGTCGTGATCGAGAAGCAGTTGCAGTCGAAGAAAGAGCTGTTGTTGCTGCCATCCCAGCGAGACAAGGAGCTGGTGGTCGAAGTAGTTGGTGTTGTGGATTTAACGACAACAAAATGAATATCTGGTAGTGCTTTTTGATACCTTTAATGGCAGTGGTCAGGCTAGATAGTCACGCAACAGAAATTGCAGCCGAGAAGATCGATCTTGAATGCGAAACTGGGTGATTGATAGCACAAAGTAAGGTCCGTGTGTCAGCCGGATTGGGTTTATGGAGTTTGGCAGTGTCCAGTACAACACAATGAGCTGTTGCTGGTAATGATGGGTTAAAAATGGTGTTAATGGCAAGGAGTCAGTGATGTAGTGTTGGTGGCTGTACGGATATTTCTGAAATGTAAATGAAGATGGACTGGAAATGGGTCTGTCGAGGTCCGTACGAGATTGATGGCGCAGTTTCTATAATAGCAACAAGGAAGTGAACATGTGTCCGAGTAATCAGTTCCACGGTGAACTCTTGAGCAAACAAAATTAGCCTCGTGTATGCTGAATTTGAATTTGTATGGGTGTTTACAGCGATTGTAATGGGATTTTAGAGATTGGAAGTGGCCGGACTTCGACAATGGTTTGAATGTATATGTGTATTGGACGGGGCCTTCCAGAAATGGGCTAGGTCACAGACTCAGTGTCGCATCCCTTCACAGCAATATATTTGAGGCAGAGACAAAAATAAGAGTAGGGGAAAGATGCACGGCTATAAAGCCATCCGTAGAGAAGATTAGGGTTTGAAGCTTATTTCTCCATTTTTGATTATCTAGGATTGATTTTAGATTTATTTATGGCTTTTGAGAAAGTTATGTCTAGCTAATTCATGTTAGGGTGAAATGATGAAGTTGTAGGTTGATTTATTTTGTGTTCTAAACAATGGGTTTCTATAATTTGAGCTTTATGTTAATTGTTTTGGCGCTCTCTCAATGTTTTATCTTCTATCTATATTTTTCATGTTCTATGCCATGTATAGTCCATAGTTAGATTAGTAGAAGAACTCATTGAACCTTCACAATAATTGAATTATGAATTTCATTTGACTATTTATGCCATGTATATCTAGTGCTTAAGAATTCTACATTAAGGTGAGAACAAACTACCATTTTGATAATGATAATTCTGGTCGATGATTATTAATGATATATGTTTCGTGTACTAGTAGCTAGGTTTTCTATTTTACATGAGTAAATTAGAGATCCTTGTGATTGAATACCAATAAATTACCTACAACGGATTCCCGGAACCTTAACACTTTCACATCCTTGGTTGCGTTTTTATTAAATTTTTTTCATTGTTTCATAAACTTCTAAAATATCGAATTTGATTAGTTAATTTTTGGTATTAGTTAGTAGTAGTATTTCACACTCCTCTAGGGAACGACCTGTACTTGTCATTGTTCTACTAGTTAGACACTGTGCACTTGCAATTATTCATTGTAGCTCTCCCAACCTATCACTTCCAGTGCAGGCTTGCAACTGCAATTGCAGGTAAACTTAGTTTGTAATTGTAAATGAAGTTTCTAGTTTATTTAAGGTTGAATGATTTGATGTTGTAATAGAATTGTTGCCTAATAGACATCACAGTCAGTTTAGCTGACTCAATTTGTTTAGCTAACTTAGTGTGACTGACTGAGTTAACTCAGTGACTAGACCTGACTCAGTGAACCTTGACTGAGTTGGTTTCTTTGACCATTGACCTTGGACGTTGACCTTTGACTGACGTTGACTGTTAGTTTACTTGTTAGAGACCGTTAGTTGACCCTAGTGGACCAAGTCTTGTGTAAAGGGATTGTTTAGTGAACTTGGGCTTATAGCCAGTTCTCATAATGAGCATGTATTTGACCTATATGGTCTGAATTAGCATTGGTTCCTTCTGCAAAGTTATTGATACTCATAAGGCTTAGCTAATGGACCACAAAACCAACCCAATTGAAATAGTAAACCTTATCTATGCTAAAGAATAGAGAATGAAAAAATGTAAAAGTCATTATTGGATTTAGAACCATCAGATAGACTTGAATGATTCTTGTGTGAGCCATTTTGGCTGGATTCTTAGAATTCTTGTGTGGTTAACAGTTAGTCTATATTAACAACGATTTATTCAAAGGATGAACCGGTGGATCGTGGATCTCGAGGTAGGCGTGGCTTGTCATCAAAAGAGGTGGGAATACATTTGACTCACTTGTAACCATTGTTATTTCTTTTATAAAAGTTTATGTTTAACAAACTCATGCATTGTCTAGTTGCGGATTCCATGCTTTGTTTAAATTGTATTATGATAATTCTGTTGATTCTATTAATCTTTCCATGGTTTGGAAAGGACATGTAATGTTTTTTTTCAATATGACTTGTTATGGTAAATGAGAATTTCCACGTGTGGTATATAGGATACGCTCCTTCACATTTATATTTACATGAATTCAGCTTGTATGCATTGGTCAATAGGGGTGACATCAATAGCTATTATGTGTGTAACTGGTTGACACCATATTACACATTGTTTGAAGAAGGAGTTTGTCCTTATACATGTTTGTCTATTTCAGTGACTTGGTCACTGTTCAATGTTTGGGAAAATATGTATTGTTTTCCAACTCTTGCTTATGATTACTTGAAAGTTAAATGTTATTCCTACTGGGCACCCCTTTTAGGGATGATATGCCCACCCATTCCCACTTTAAGTTTCAGAGACAGATTAGAGTTGCGCAGCGAAAGCTTCGAGGATTGATTTCGTTAGTTGATTAACTTCTGCTATGTTTATTATATTGTATATAATATTTGCTAACAAAATGACTATTGTATATGTATCATTTGAGAGAAGTTCTTGTATATATATTTCTGAGCGGAGCTACTTTTGGGTTAAGTTTTATAGAAAATTTCTTAATTGAATGTTTAAGTAAAGGATTTAGATTTTTAGTGCCTCTTTATTTAGTTAATCTCTTGGATTAGTCAGCTGCTAGCTTTGGGGACGCTACAGTGTTGGTATATGAATTGCATCCATCACAATGCTCTCTTCCTCGGAGATACTCTCATGCTCATAAAGAAAAAGACTATCATCAATAGGTTGCGCATCTCCATTGAATTTTGATTCAAAGAATTGAACCGTATAGCCTTTTATCAAGTCAAATCAGTAATAGTATTCCCATTCTCATCCACCAGCTCCGAGATCACATTGTTACTCCTACGAGTACGAATATTAGCATGGAAAAATGCAGTATTACTAGCACCATCAACCAACCATTTGTTTCTTGATTTTTGTTTCAACATAATAGCATGCTGCATACGAACCTCATTAAGGCAAACTGAAGCTCCTTTCGTAGCATTTAAAAGATCTATATCATCTGGATGTTCATCTGAGAGTTGGAGCGCAACTTCCATTTTCTGCTTGGCTTGTTTTAAACGAGCATAAACATTACCAAAAGTTGAAAAATTCCAAGCCTTAATTGCAGCTTTAAGGCACTTCAATTTGTAAGGAAAAATATAAGCAGGAGAACCCTCCACTGGCTCATTCCAACTGTCCATAACCATGCGCAAGAAATCTGGATGAGTGAACCACATCTTCTGAATACGAAAAGGAGCATGTTTTGGCCTTGTATTAGCAAAAGGGTAACCAACAAGAGTAGAATGGTCGGAAACTTACCTAAGAAGAGCTTTACACCTCCAATTCTCAAATTAGTTAACCAAGCCTCATTGATAATCGCTCGATCGAGTTTACAAAGAATTCTATGAACACCAGATTGACCATTAGACCATGCGAATTTAGAACCCAGCGAGTCAGCTTCAAAAATATTATTATCATCCATCCAATCACTAAACTCCGTAATGACTGAAGTTATAGGTTCACGACCTCCTTTTTTTTCATCATTACGCAAGATACAATTAAAATCTCCCATTACTAACCAAGGAGTATTATCATTAGACGAAAAAATTTACTGCCATAACCTTCTTCTAGTAACTTGAAAGAAATCATGAACAAAAGAGATAAGCACTCCCCCTGTCTCAATCGTAATTGCTTGTCTACTAGTATTAATAACTGCCGGGTAGCTATATCATCGGACCAGAAAATCCAAATATTACCCTTAGTAGACCCTTCAGAATTATTAATAACTTCTTTTTTGTAACCATCAACATGAAGTTTTTGTAAGAAACGCACAGTACAATGCACTTTAGGTTCTGCCAAACAAAAAACTTCATGCTTAAACTCCAAAATCAACTCTTTCAACTTGTATTAAGCATTATCACGCGCAATGCCATTCACATTCCAATATAAAACACGCATTAAAAACCAGGCTTGGATTGCTTGGTTAACTTCGCTTGCTCTCCAGGCTTTATATGAGGAGAACTTCCTTTAGCAGCCCGATTTCCTAAAGTTGAGTCAATTGTTTCCGAAACTTTTTTAGACTGGGATGCCTATTGATCCCCAGTCTTATTACCCTTATAAGTAGTTTGAAGAGACCGCATTCTGTTTGTTTCCACAAAAGACAGCGCACCACGATCCTCCATACTAGACAACGTACCATCCGTAGCTTTAAGTAAGTTGAACTTGTTTCTTGTCAGAAGTTGTTCACCAGCCATAAACTCATCACAAAGAGGAGTTGAAGAAATAGTCCTATCAAGATTTGGAATCTGATTTCCAACCAATCATGACTTAGTTTGCCGTATCCTAGTTTCACCCACTAAGCCACTTTCAACTAAAACTGAATTCGAGTCTAACACCTTTTTAGTTCTTGCCAATTCAACAGATGCAACTTCTGTATCAGCTTTGGACTATGCAATAACAATATCCAACTGCTTAGCTTTCTCTAGCTGAGCAGTATGCTTCTCATTACCAGCTTCATCCACCCTCTTATGAACTTCAGGAACCACAGGAATGTGAGGAGCATTCTTCCCTTTTTTACGCTGTGTAACCTGCTAATCTTGGCCATCAGTTACAGCGCCATTAGAAGTACTCTTACTAGAGCGTAAATCAGCAGTACGATTATCACTTCGATTCTGACGAGAGTCTGAACGAGCATTACCATTCTGTTGATTAACAAGATTATTCTTCTTCCTGCATTCCCCGTCAGCGTGACCAATGATCTTGCAGTGCGAACATAATTTAGGCCTCTTATGGATGTCCAATTTTCGCCAAAAATCTAAACCACCCACTGTTACATGAATAGAATCAGTATCAATTTCAGCGAAATTGATATCAATAAGTACTAATGCATAGTATCCACATTCATGTGCCAAGGTGCGCTGATCAACAACAATTGGCGTGCCTAGGGTTTTAGCCATAGCCAACAATGTTTTCTCCAGCCAAAACTCCATAGGTAAGCCAGGAAATTTCACCCAAACAGTAGCATGAGATGTCTTCTGTTTTTGTGGATCAAAATTAGGGTACCATTCCAAAAGACTAAGCTTCTGGTGATCAACAATCCAAGATTCAGCATCAAAAATCTTATTTCTATCTTCTTGTGATAGTAACTTGATAATGAAGAAACCCCTAACCATAGGGATGAACTGAACACGGCCATTCCCAAGCTGCCATTGAGATTCCAATTCCTTCTTTGCATCAGTAAAGTTAATATCCTTAAAATACAGTCTCCCAATGAGACTAAATCTCCACACTTCGCAACCCTCATCATAGTATTCATGTGGCAGAATCATAGCTGGTTTACCCTCTTTCACCGTAGGATTTGGTAACTTGCTCAAATCAATAGTTGTTGATGGTAAGGTTTTCCTTACTTGAATTTTTTCAGCATACGTTAGTGGTTTAGGTTGTGAATAATCAAGTTGATCCCCCATCTCGAATCACCAAAGTGATGATCCAAGACAAGGCGCGGAAATTGTTTTTTGAAAAAAAGCCAAAACCCTCCAAATCGTCCCATACTTCTGATGATGTTCAGCAAAGGATAGGCACTGAAGAGCTATCTAATGTTGTGCATGATCAGCATGGGGATGCAACCATTACGTCCAATACATATTTAGCAGTTGATTTTGCACACACTGTTGGCTTAAGCGCTGCTGAAATGCATGTTTTGGAACTTAAGAAAAAAATGGAGGAAGATGCAGCAAAACTGCAAGAAGCGCGTGATGATTTGGAGAGGTTTAAACAACTTCGGGCATCCAAAAATAGTACAACAAAATCTGGAGTGTTATCTCCGAATAAGTTTGTTGTTTTAAAAGATGGGTTTTTTTTAAAGGAGTTTAAGGAAGAGGTTAACTTGGATTCCAGTTCTGGCAAGGGAGGAGGGTTAAACACGGACTTGGATTCCGGTTATGAAAACGAAAGTGTGGACTTGGGCTTGGGCTTTGCACAACCCGTGAAAATTCAGTTAACAAAAGAGGAAAATGAAGTTCTTTATTCTATTAATAAATTTGATATTCAACAAAAAATTTTGAATGACTTATCTTTTAGAAAGGAGTACATCAAGGAAATTCAAGAGCAATCCAAAAGAACGACGACTCCAAAGAAGAAAAATAAAGGAAGTGGAAACTCTTAAGAAGGAGCTATTTTCTTAGGCGTTTTTTTAGAGTGAAGTAATTTAGGCTTTCTGTATTTTTTCTTCTCTTTTCTAGTTATTATTCAATAGCTTTTTGTGGCTTTCTTTGGTTATTTATTTTACCCCATTGGTTTATGGGAGTGGGGAGGCCTTGTGCCTCCTGCTTGTAATTCTTGTAATTACGTTTTTCTGTTTAATAAACTATTGGACTTAGCAAAAAAAATGGGGAATAAGGAGGTTGGTAATTCTTGTGTGTTCCTATGATACTTGTTACGTAGGTGGGCATTGTCAGGCATCGCGAACCTAGACAGGGCAACTGCATTCTTGTATCACTAGGCATAGAAGGAAAACTTGCTTCTATTAGTAAACTGATAGATCCCAAAATTTACTTAGAAACTTTATTATAGAGTATCTTCTCTCAAAGTTAAAACCATTATATCACTGAAATAAGAACTAGTCTACTGAACCTAGAGCCAAAAATTTAGTAGTAGAAAACCATATAGGTTTGTGTTTTATTTCTCTTCGTTTGCGCTTAGACAAGAGATAAAATTATTCTATAAGGTGGGGAGTTTTTGAAGGCCAGAAAGATGGTTCGATTTTTTAGGAAGAAAATGAATAAGGTGGGGAGAACGTAAAGACCCTCAAGTTCGTCAACGCTATTAGACTAGTCAAGGGACGTCTTAGCCGCTAATAATTCGATTAGTCTAACACGAACGTTAATTAACAGGAATTAATCTAACCACGAACTAGATACGAAATTAGTACCATTGATTATATTTCGAAAAATTATGCGAAATAGATTACTTGAACGTGTCATTCAGACACTGAATGAAGAAGATATCACCCGATGAGTATGAAGGGAAGATTAGGCATTTGTAGACAAACCGACTTGGAAGCCCTTATCCATGGTGTGGGTGCCTCAGTAATTTGGTCATCCTTATTTGCACCATTTCGAGAAGATAAACTCTCGTTTCTCTTTTTATTTCTCTTCATTGTCCTTCTTCTTCCTTCCCTCTTATTCTGTTCTTCACCTCTGGCGATTCTGCGAGTTTTCTGAGGACGTGATATTGAAGAGAAACTCAGGGGATACTTTGGAGGTTGATTACTGATGATGGAGTTAAGGTTGGTTATCATGGGATGAAGAAGAAATGACGAATTGAAGAGAATTGAAGTTAGGGTTCCTGAGAGATGGAATTGATTGATGATTTATAAGATATAGATGGAATTACAAGATGGGTTTGTTCTGAATTGGTGTTTGATGGAGTTGTGGGGTTGTTCTGAAGAAGGAAAGATGAATCAGAGAACCAAGTTAGGGTTTCTACCATGATTGAATCGGTCATAGTTCTTGAAGATGGTTATGATTATGAGACGCAAATTGAGAAAGAAAAAGTAGAATCAAGCTTAATTGGTGGTGGTACTGACGTTGGTATCGAATCAAAATCAGAGTTTTGTGAAAGAGGTAAATTTGGGTTCCATATTTGATGTTTCTCTAATTGTGTGATTTTGATTCTAAAATTAAAATATTTGAGACGGGTTTTGTTGATTTAATGAATTAGAGTGTTCTTTAGTGCTCAAAGTCTTGATTTACAGGGAATTGGTATTGATGTAAATGATAATATATATGCATGGATAAAATTGCAGTAACATGATTGGGGGTGATGTGTTTGTATCTGAGTTGAGATAATGTGATGGGTAGGTAATTAGGATGTTGTTAAGATACAGGGAGGAGGCCTGAGTTCTATGGAATAACCTAGTGATGAAATTGTTGGATAATAGAGTTGAGTA
The DNA here is from genome assembly GCF_003573695.1 of Papaver somniferum. Classification (NCBI taxonomy): domain Eukaryota; kingdom Viridiplantae; phylum Streptophyta; class Magnoliopsida; order Ranunculales; family Papaveraceae; genus Papaver; species Papaver somniferum. Next base: position 122,570,036 of record NC_039361.1, on the reverse strand, counting down.
TTGGAATAATTTTATTGTGTTGTGGATTTATAAGTCATTGGTGGTGATGTTGTTGAACTAGTAGGAAGATTATTGAAGTTGCAGGGGATATATGTATGATTTGTGTATGTGTTAGTATGATAAGAAAAATGAAGTTGCAGGGTTGTTGTTTAAGTCAAATAGTTACAGTTAAGGTATATGAATTGCATTCTACGGGAGTTAGAAGTAATGTTGGTAATGAAATGGTTTAGCTGAGTTAATTGAGGTGGTGCTGTAAGGTGCAAGGGAGTGTGTAGATGATTGTACTGAATTATGAGTTGCAGTGATGAACTGAACTGCGTTTTGCTGGTGGTGATGGTTTTTTAAGTTATGAGTTGTAGATTTTGGTGATATGGTGTAGTGAAGGCTGGTGATATGAGTTATAGATAGAAACAACGATTGAATTGAGATAGGTCTGGTGACAGATGAATGTGATTAAGTCAAGAGTTGAGATGGCAGTGAGCTGAAATTGCAAGTGGAGATTTTATGGCTAGTTGACGAGATAACAATGGTTGTGGTGTTGTTGATATGAATGGTGTGTTGGAATACAAGAACTGTTGATGGGTTCAGCTGAGTGTGGAGATGGGGTTGAGCAGAATTTTATTGTTGTGAGAAATGGGTTGTTAATGGGAGTTGTAGGATTATAGTTAGTGCTTCTAGTGCAGGCTTGAAACTGCAATTGCAGGTAAACTTAGTTTGTAATTGTAAATGAAGTTTCTAGTTTATTTAAGATTGAATGATTTGATGTTGTAATGTTAAACAAGGAGATGAGAATGTAAGAAATAGACATCACAGTCAGTTTAGCTGACTCAATTTGTTTAGCTAACTTAGTGTGACTGACTGACCTAACTCAGTGACTAGACCTAACTCAGTGAACCTTGACTGAGTTGGTTTCTTTGACCATTGACCCTGGACGTTGATCTTTGACTGGCGTTGACTGTTAGTTGACCTGTGACTGTTAGTTTGACTGTTAGAGACAGTTAGTTGACCCTAGTAGACCATGTCTTGTGTAAAGGGATTGTTTAGTGAACTTGGGATTATAGCCAGTTCTCATAATGATCATGTGTTGGACTTATATGGTCTGAATTAGCATTGGTTCCTTCTGCAAAGTTATTGATACTCATAAGGCTTAGCTAATGGACCATAGAACCAACCCAATTGAAATAGTAAACCTTAGCTATGCTAAAGACTAGAGAATGAAAAGATGTAAAGTCATAATTGGATTTAGAACTGTCAGATCGACTTGAATGATTATTGTGTGAGCCATTTTGGCTAGATTCTTATAATTCTTGTATGGTTAATAGTTAGTCTATATTAACAACGATCGATTCAAAGGATGAACCGGTGGATTGTGGATCTCGAGGTAGGCGTGGATTGTCATCAAAAGAGGTGGGAATACATTTGACTCTCTTGTAACCATTGTTATTTCTTTTACAAAAGTTTATGTTTAACAAACTCATGCATTGTCTAGTTACGCATTCCATTCTTTGTTTAAATTGCATTATAATAATTTTGTTGATTCTATTAATCTTTCCATGCTTTGGAAAGGACCTGTAATGTTTTGTTTTCAATATGAATTGTTATAGGAAATGAGAATTTCCACGTGTGGTATATAGGATACGCTCCTTCACATTTATATTTACATGAATTCAGCTTGTATGCCTACTATTGGTCAACAAGGGTGAAATCAATAGCTATTAGGTGTGTAACACTTGAATTCAACTTCCTTATACATGTTTGTCTATTTCAGTAACTTGGTCACTGTTTAATGTTTGGGAAAATATGTATTGTTTTCCAACTCTTGCTTATGATTACTTGAAAGCTAAATGTTATTCCTACTGGGCACCCCTTTTAGGGATGAGGTGCTCACCCATTCCCACTTTCAGTTTCAGAGACAGATCAAAGTTGCGCAGCGAAAGCTTCGAGGGTTGATTTCGTTAGTTGGTTAACTTCTGCTATGTTTATTATGTTGTATATAATATTTTCTAACAAAATGACTATGTATATGTATCATTTGAGAGAAGTTCTTGTATATATATTTCTGAGCGGAGCTAGTTTTGGGTTAAGTTTTATAGCAAATTTCTTAATTGAATGTTTAAGTAAAGGATTTAGATTTTTAGTGCCTCTTTATTTAGTTAATCTCTTGGATTAGTCTGCTGCTAGCTTTGGGGGCGCTACACGGAATATCCATGAAAACATCAATTTGGCTTCTGAAATGGTTAATGAACTCCACATCAAGCGCAAGGATGGCAACATTGGTCTTAAGCTTGATATTTCCCAGGATTTTGACACGGTGAGTTGGTCTTTTGTGTTGGAAGTTTTTCGGAGATATGGTTTCTATGACCACTGGTGCTCTTGGATCCTTAATATTTTAATTTCTGCTAGAATCTCTATTCTTTTGAATGGCAGCCCGGAAGGTTACTTCAAAATTAATAGATGTTTGCGTCAAGGAGACCATCTTTCTCCTTTGATTTTTGTCTTGATTGAAGATGTTCTTAGCAGAAATATTACTAAGCTTTTCCATGAGAAAAAAATGTCTCATATGGTAACTAGAGGTGGTATTTCTCCTACTCATCTCTTTTTTTCCGATGACATTATGATTTTCTGTAAAGGAAACCTTAAGAGCCTTAATAATCTGATGGATTTTATGGGTAAGTATCAAAGAGCTTCTGGTCAAACTATTTGTAGACAGGAGAGCAAGATTTATTATGGTGGTGGTTCTTTAACTAGAATGAATTATCTTGCTAACCATTTGGGTATGACTGTAGCCACTTTTCCTGATCGTTATTTGGGAGTTCAAATTATGCCGGGTACTGTTCAATATCATCACATTTCGGGTGTAGTTGAGAAGATCAAATTGCAACTTGCTGGTTGGAAAGGTTTTTTTATTATCTGTCCATGATCGTTTGGTGCTTGTCAAGTCTGTTATTGCTAGTTACTCTATTCACAATATGGATATATATAAATGGCCTCGTAAATTCATTTTACAATGTGAAAGAGCAATTATGAACTTTATTTGGTCGGGAGATTCTAATGTTAGCCGTGCTGTGGTTGTTGCTTATGATAAAGTCTGTTGCCCTTTTGAGGAGGGGGGTTTGGGCTTAACTCATATGGCTACAATGAATTATGCAATGCTTATGAAACTTTGGTGGAAAATTCGTTCTTCGAAGAAAAAATGTGCAGGTTTTCGTGCTAAATTCTTTGGCAGAAATGGGTGTATTAAGGTAAATGGCTTGAAATCTTCTATTCTTACGGGTATTAGAAGAGTGTACAAGATGGTGGAATCTAAAACTAAATTTTTGTTGGGTGACGGCAGGGATACTTCCCTTTATTATGATGCTTGGTTTTCAAATACGAGTATAGCTGCAATTCTTAATGATTATTCCCTGGATAGAAATGTGCTGGTTAGTTCTATTTTGGTTGATGGGCAGTGGAATATCCCTGTGGAGCATTTAGACCGCATGACAGCTACTGGTCTAGATGTTAATCTATTGCCTACACCCATGGTTGGTGAAGATGTGCGTATATCGATGCCATATTACAAAGGTGATTTCACTGTTAGTTACGCGAAATAATTAATGCGTCATAAGTATCCCAAGTTTGATGGCGCTTCTATTTTATGGAGGAAGGAAGTTCACCCTACATTGGCTGCCCAAAACTGGAAATTCATGCGTAATGCTTGTGCAACGTATGATATTATTCAATCAAGATTAAAAATTCATCTTGCAAATCGATGTAGCTTGTATGGAGTTAAGGAAGAATCTCTAGACCATATCCTTTTAAATTGCAGCTTTGCTGGCCGTGCTTGGAACTGGATAGCTGATATTTTTAATTTAAAGCCTAATGTTATTTTGTGTTGTCTTGTAAAGCAGCTCAAAGGAGGAGTACCATGATTCGTGACCTGTGGAGGCTTTCCAATCTTGTCATCAGGTCTGAACTTTGGGAAACACGCAACAGGGCAGTCTTTCAACGTCAACAACCAAGCTGGAGTTTATTTTTCAAGAGGGTGGTGAAGATGATTCAAGTGTATTCAGTCTGTCTTAGGGCATATATGCGAAATTGTGCTGAAGATGTTTTGCTTCTTGATTATTTTCGAGTGATCCATAGGAGTGTCAGGCATCATCAACCGGTGGAGGTTTTTTGCCAACCTCCAGACGTTAATGAGCTACAAAGTTGTGATGGCGCGGGGCGGGGTAATCCAGGCGTTGCAGGAAAGGGAGTGGTGGCAAGAGACGTTAATTGTTCAGTTCTTGGAGTTATGAGTATCGGCCTTGGAGTTACCTCAAACTATTTGGCAGAACTTTATGGAATTATTGTTGGTTTGGAATGGGAAATGCAATGGGGTTTTGAGCGTATTTGTGTGCGGTCAGATTCTTTTGGCGTGGTAGAAGCTTTCAAAAGTTCTTCCATCCCTTGGTTTGCAAGGAACAGATGGATGGAAATTTGTAGGCATTATGAATCTATAAGGTTCATTCACACTTTTAGGGAGGCGAATTTTGCAGCGGATAAAATGGCTAAGCGTGGTTGTCTTCTTTCTAATGAAGTGAAAGTGCATTATGATGGAAGACCACCTTTTTTAAATTTTGTTGAATATACAAATGTTTCTTATTATAGTTTCAAGTAGTTTACAAGTTTTTGGGGTTGCTGTGACCTCTTTTCTTGTAAATTATATTTTGTAAATTTTGTCATCTATTAATACAAATTTTTGACTTATCAAAAAATCTTTGTCCTCAAATCTTCTTAAATCTTCAATAAACACAATCACTTGAATTTCTTGTGATCAATCACGCACAGAACGAAGTCTGCTAACAATGGATTATCACAAGATCGTCTTTAAAACTAACAACACTCTAAAGATCCCTGTAGAAACTCTGAACTAGTTTGAGTGAATCTTATATCAGAATATAATATTCTCAATAATAAACAAACTAGGTGCAATCAGATTTCAACCACCGATAGTCAATCAAATCAATCGAAAACAAAAGATAAACCGTAATTATCTAGTTTTCCACCAACGGTACACGCTAGAGCTTCTCAATACCAAAGAAGACTTTAACTGACGGCCGTAAGATATTTCGCCTAATTAGGTTACTCTCCTCTCCGGATAGGTGACTACACCAATAACAACAACAAAAGAGTAAATTTGTTGTTACGAAGGATTAGTTTGCTAGAAAGGCAAACTTCGAGTATTTATAGACAAGGAAGTTTGGACACCGAATTTCCAAAATCGAAAATATTCTCAAGATATTCATTAAAGAACAAATTCGGTTTCCATAATTTCTGGAAATGCTCTGTCCAAAAATAATGATCGAAATCTCTTGGAAAATCTAATTAGTAAATGCACATTACTTATTCTGTAATTTCCATACAAAATGAAATTAATAACTTTAATTAAAATATTCTTAACTTACTTATGTTTTGATCCTGGGATTCTCTTCCGTTAGCCGTTAAGGAATATATTTGAAAATAAACATTCACAGCACGTGTTCAAATTTTGTCGACATCTTAACTTTGTAAGTTCTCTTTCACACTTACAACCTTGAAACCGATTTGCCACACTTCCAAACAAGTTTAGAATTAGTTCATCTGACTTTCAAGAACTATGTGATTGATCAAACCAACATTCAATCACAATCATGGGTTTAACGGTTTTACCAAAACAAGTTTCGGTTCTACCTCCATGTGAGTATTGTGCATAGTCACAGTAGCTTTCCAAAAATTCAGTTGACTAGGTACCAGGATCGGTTCCCCACATATATATGGTATCTAACTTATATGTGTTGCACATGTCCAAAGGATCGGTTCCCCTTTCTACTATAAACCTTGTTGCACCCCATACAAGGATCGGTTCCCCTTGTGATGTATTGCACCCCTTACTAGGATAGGTTCCCCTTTCCCAAAATTGGTCAGACACACAAACCCGATCATACCACAGGTGATTACTTAAATCGGTTTTACTAATAAAAGTTATACCAATACATAAGTCAGGCCTTTGTGAATACTTCTACCAAGAACACAACAAGTTGTGAGCGGTTATACTCTATCACACATATTGGTTGTTCATAAGATATGCAATGAATAACAAAACCAATAACACCTGGCAATTTCCTTTTCGTTCCACAAACAAGTTTATGAACTTACTTCCTTCGAACACATGTAAACATTATTCCCTAGAATGAAATCCTCACCTCATACCCATATATAATCACAATAGCATTCAAATGATTATGGCGATGTCTTATCTACAAAGTTTAATGGTTAAGCAATAAACCTCGTATTGTATTCCTTAATACTATGTCTATCTAGAGTTCAAATATGCTTCGCAGTTACATTTTTAATATGCACGACTTGAAAGGTACGTTAGGGAATGAAACAGTTCAAGTCAAATATCACTAACCTCAAGTGGAAGGATGATTGTTGTCATTGTAGATCCTTACTTCTTCACATTTTCAAGACTTCGCAATATTTTTAATGTCTCATATCCTAATACTTTCAAGCTAACCTATACGAAGTTGACTCTAGTACATAATCAAGCGACTCTTAACATGAGTTTTGATTCACTAAAATATGACAACCAAACTTGACATACCAACGCTTGGTGGGTTCAATCGAGCAATGCTCTAACACATAATGTTTCCATTAGTTCAATATCATAAATATAATGGGCTTATCACATTTTATTCAAAATCACGACCACTACGTATCAAACAAGAGTACCATTTGTCCTTATTTCACGGTAGCAACGCATTGGTGTAATAACCATATACTACCAGATCCAGAAGAAATAAAAGCATGTTCATGTGCTAAGAAATAAGGATAATACAAAGTTATACCAATTCCCAAGTGAATCTAAGTCCATTCCCATAACTATATGATCATTCAAGTTAAATGGAAATCAAAATGTTATGGTTCACAACTTCAAGCATAGACCAACAAATAGTGACCAGTGATCGGATCACACTGATATTTTTTACACACCTTCTTAACTACAGGAAGGACATTGTACAGTAACTTCATACAAAATTAACGGTTATATATCAAGTTACGACTGATTTTATATACCCAACGAGAAAAAATTCCTACATGCGTAGCTGCAGAAAGTCCCTCATTTGGGGTACTTACCATGATCCATTTGTTTCAAAAAAAATTACAAATTAATCATCACAAAATAGGGTTCCTCATATCAAAAAATCTAAGTAATTGATGCAGTCTAAGTGCCTTATTTTAAACTTCAAATCTCTATCGTATTGTACAAATTCTGCACTGTGGTTTTCTACAACATAGCAGTTTATGGCACTTTCCTAGGTATGATTTTCCTGAAATTTTAGTCGAGTTTTGCGAACATATGTATGAATAATATATCAAAAAAATCATTGATTTCCAATGGTTAATTTCATTTTATAGTTCCAACAGTTCTTATGAGATGTTCAAGCAAGAATGAATAATAAGATAGATTACTACAATCGAAAAAAAATTGTTGCAAATCACAATGATTAGAGAAGAATATATTCATCAATTCATTTAAAAAATGAAATGTAACAAAATCTCCAACTTCCTACCGTGAACCCTAGTTCCCAAATATCTCAAATCAAACTAGCATACAAAGGAATTCATAAATTAATTCCATGCAACATGAATTCTCCATGATTTCCAATATTTACATTCTTCAAATTAAATTACCAAAACATGAAATTGATGTTCTTTGTTAATTACCCAATATTCCAAAACAAAGAAAATACTTGAATCAAAACTTAATTTGATACAAGATATAACGAATAAAATTCGAAAAAAATTTATTCATACTAAAATCAAAGAGAGGTAACCCCTATCTATCACTACCACTCTACCAATGGTTCCTTAGACGATTCTTGATTATCTCCAAGTTTAACTTCTTGATTTCTCAAACGAATTTGTTAAGAGTTCTTTCTTTTTGAGAGGCCATTCCTTTTTCAAGTGAAAAGAGAAGAGAAGGAATTTATATAAACATAATATTTTGTTCTTTTTATTTCAACATGAAACAAAAAAGACCAAAGTGCCCTCAACTCATCCCATTTGTTAACACATGTGTATTGATGTGGAGGGATGCGTGTACATCTATTTAAGCACCCATGTTTTGGTTGTAAGATGTCATAACATTAAAAGCATTCAAACATTAGATATAATTTCAAACAAGGAAAAAATATAGATAACTGTTTTTCTTAAACCTGAGGATAAATACAGAGTGTCACACCATTAACCCCTTGAAAATAACTTCGTCCCGAAATTCAAAATAAAAACCAGAAGTAAATAGGATTACATGTATTCATCGCACTAGTAGAACACGGATGAGTTCCAAATGCACAATCCCGCTTGAACCAGAACTGCTCTGATACCAATTGTGACGGATCAGAAAATCTGGACTTCCAGCGAACCGGGTTTTGGCCCGCTTAGAAAACTCCGACTCTAAGATACGCCACTCAAGTAACCGAACCTTCAAATTCTTCTGAGCAACTCGAATTCGAATTACCCAAATTGCATTATATGCAAGCACATTTAGCATTTATTCTCCAATTATGAGAGATGCTGGTTGTCAAAAGTAATAGAATTATATATCCAGTTGACAATTTTAACAATTAATATGGCCAGTTGCCAATTTCATTAATATACGGCCAGTTGCTGATTTTAACAATTTATATGGCCAGTTGCCAAGGTAAAAGGATGGTCAGTTTCCAACCCACTATCGGCCAGTTGCCGATGATAAAAATTGGCCAGTTGTCGATGATAAAAATTGTCCAGTTGACAATGTTAAAGGATGGCCAGTTGCGAACCCACTATCGGAAAATTGCCGATCATAAAAATTGGGCAGTTGCCAATGTTAAAGGATGGCCAGTTGCCAACCCACTATCGGCCAGTTACCGATGATAAAGATCGGCCAGTTTCCAATGTTAGTGTTGCAATAATCTCGGAATAGATGGTATGAACTGCAAAGCAGTAACCAACCTTTTTAAGAGGATAGAAATAACCTTGCGGGGTTGTGCTGAATTGCATAGCGGCTGCTGATGAGTGCCAAATATTGTATATATTTATCCCTTTTTGTTGGCATTTAACTCATCTTTTATGCATTAATTCTACATTTTATCCCATATTCTGTATTTTCATTGTTTTCAAGAATAAATATTTTTATTAATTAATTTTGCATTTTTAGGTAATAAATAAAGTCTGGATGACTTGCGGAGCAAAAAGAGCAGAAAAGTAGTGAAAAGCCGGAAGAAATCACGCAAGGAAGCCGCGAAGAATGGTGCGCACAACCTCATTTTCTACACACAAAAACGCCTCCGTTCTCAGCCATCAGATCAGTTCTCAGAAGCATCCGACGGTCGCTCCTTCATAGAGCATCAAAATCTGAAGTCTCTGCCAAGCACCACAGCGCTGAAATTCCAAGCCTTCAGATTAGATGGTAGTTGAATCCAACGGTTTCTCCCTTGCTGTTCATCAAAGTTTGATATCTCCGCCTTACACTACAGCACCTAACCTAATCTAGCACCGTTCGTTTCGTTGTATCCCTTCATCCGACGGTCGCTCCTCGCTTGCCTCCGCATCACCGTCCGATCTACCTACCAGCTCCACATCTCACGGCTTAGTCTTGCTGTGCATCAAACTCTCTACACTTGCCTCACACCCAAGTGTCGAACACCCTAGACCTCAAGCCAAACAGACCCTATCCCTAAAAATATCGATCTCTCCTCCCTCTTCTCCCCCATTCCTCTGCAGAAAACCCACGTCCGCCACCGTACACCACCACCTTCTCCACCTCTGTCACCTCCATATCCGCTACCACCAACTCTCCACCTGCTCAACCACCGAAACCCCTATCACTCTAACATGCCTCTCACTTCTTTTCACTGTTTTCCCCTAGTCTAGGGTTTTGAAAATAGAGAAAAGCATTGATAGACATGGAAGAGAATTAGGTGAAGCTAGAAAAGAAATCAAGGTATGGGAAAGGCACCAGGAGAGTCAGAGGAAGAATGGGTCGAGTTTAATTTGATGTTGCTACATCAAATTAGGTAAAAAAATCAAACCCTAGTCTACTGTTAATTTGGGAATTTTTTTTGGTAGAACCCTAATTGTGTCTGTGGGTATAAATAGCCTTGTGGGTGTTGTTGTAAAACTTTATGCTGGACTAGCCAGTGTCCAGAACTTAGTTCTGTTAATTTTAGTTCAATTTTATTTCAATTTCAATTTCATTTCTGTTCATTTCTGTTCATGTTCATTTCTGTTCAATTTTAGTTTCTTTCCCTATTTTACATTCCCTGTTTAGTAGTTTAAATGTTTGTTATGCTCCTGTTAATGTGCTTGTTTTAATTTCATGTTTATGTTCCTGTTAATGTGCTTGTTTTCATATCATGTTGATGATCCTGTTAATGTGCTTGTTTTGATGCATTGTGTTGATAAGTTCCTTTGATAATGTTCCTGTTATATTCCTGTTAATGCTAGGCTAGAAGCCTTTGAAGCACTGAATTGATTGAGTAATGGAAGAAATCAGTGCTCATAGCAAGCTGATTATCTTGCCATTCCATTTTTGTATGCTTAGGATGCATTGTGTTGATTGAGCATTGGGAGAAATTAGTGCTCATAGCAAGCTAATTCTCTTCCCATTCTATTTGTATGCCTGTATTCTTCCCTTGGCCTTGCATTGTCACCATGTTAGTTTCACCATCTTCCCTGCCTTAGGCTAATTGCCTTTGTGTCACTTTCACTTTGTTCCATTTTGTTTTGTTTTTGTTCACTGTTTTGTTGCTGTTTAGTTTTTAGTCTGTTTAATCTTTGCTGTTTTTGCCATTCTTTTGTTCTCTGGTTTGCTTCCAATTTGGCCTAGAGCCACTGTTTACACTCCTCTTTTGCTGCTAAACCAGAAGCCCTTGTGCTGTTGCTTTTGCCCTGTTGTTGCCTTCCCTCTGTGCCTTGTGCAGTTGCTGCTGCAGTACTGCTGCTTTCCTTCCTCTTTACTTGCACTGCTTGTGCAGCTACTGTGCAGTATTGCTACTGCTGCTGTTGCTTCCCCTGCTGTTGTTTCCCCTGCTGTTGCTGCAGCTGCCTTTTCCTTCCACTGCTGCTGCTGCTGCTGCAACTGAGCCCAAGTTCAATTCAGTGAAACCAAAGGCTAAAAGCCCAGGTTTAATCCCAAGGCCCATCCAACTGAGCCCAAAGCTCAGCTCACTCCAAAAAGCTAAGGCCCAATTCACTGTGAAAGCCCAGTGCCTTCAAGGCTAATTTCAGTTCACTGAGCCCAAGCCTAAGTTTAAGGCCAAAGCCTAATGCACTTCAAGACCAACTAAGCCCAAGCTCATTTTACTATCAAATAATCCTATAATCCAAAGGTACCCTAAGTCCAAAGCCCAAAAGGCTTCATAGCCCAATAGCAATTTAGAGCCCAAATAGCTAGAACACTACAAAACACTCCCAATCTCTGTGGATCGACCCGTACTTGCACGAGCTACAACCGACGACCGTGCACTTGCGGTATTACTGTAGGCCCGCGTTTCATTTCGCTTCATTTTTTTTACCCATCTTTTAGAAGCCTACCAAGTTTTTGGCGCCGTTGCCGGGGACTTGGTTGTGTTGTGTTGAATTTTTCTTGGCTGTTTTTGCATGTTAGTTCATTTGCATCATTGCATCCTCTTTTGCATATTGTTTCATTCTAGCATACTCATCATGCATTGCATTCTTGCATTTTAGTGTAACTTGCTGTTTTAGTAGCTGCTGTGTAGTGCAGCTGAATTTCTTAGCTTCTAGCAAGAAACTTACTTCTCTTTTTGAGCCAACAGGTGTTGCTGCTGCTGCTGCTGCTTCCTGTTGCTGCTTTTCTTCCTTGCTGTCTGCTGCTGCTGCTGCCAAGGCAAGTGCTGGAGAAGCTGCTGCTGTGCCTGAGAGCCTCTTGCTGCTGAGGCTGCCCCTGAGTTGTTGCTGAACTGCCAGCCTCTGCTGCTGCCAAGACTGCTGATGTTGCTGATCCCTGCTGCTGCTGCTGAGTCCCTGCTGAAGCTGCTGCAGCTGGTGTAAGATAAAGCCCAACTGGGCTTGTGAAGTGAACTGATTTGAACCAAGCCCAACTGGGCCTTAAGTATTGAAGCCAAAGCTTAGGATGATCCAAGGCCCAACTGGGCTTTTGCAACCAAACTGAGCAGCTGGGCTGTGCTTAAGCAAGTAAGCCTAAACCCATTAAGAGAACCCAACCTGTGGGCTTCCATTTTTAATTTGTGGGCTTGTAATAATTTTTTCCATTTTTTTTGTTGGGCTTGTAATTTAAGTTAACTTTTGGGTTTGTATTTGAGCATTAACTGTGGGATTGTCCCTATCAAAATTTTGGGTTTCAAAAACCCAACAAACAACCTAAACAAGGTTAACTGAACCTACCAACTCAGCTGGGCTTCATTAGTTTCTGGGCTTGCTGAAGTCGTTAGTGGGCCGTGTACCCAAACTCTAGGCCGAAAGTTGGGCTCTGTTTCACAACAGTTCCCCAAACCCATTCCTCACCAAAGCACAACCAAAACAGTGGGCTTATCCCCATAAAAACCAAATGTTTCCCATCAAAAACCAAATGTTTTCATTCCCATAAAAACCAAATTTTTCCCAAAAATCCAAACCCATTAAAAACCAAATTTTGGGCTTTGTAACATAGTTACTTAGCTTTTGAGCCAATCATGTCTAGATCTTGGTCTACAGTTGGGGAATACAACAAATCCCTTAGAGAACTTGCGTGGACATACTTCACGTTATGAACCTCCATAGACCATGATGTCAATAGTCATAGGAATTATTATGGACATTTTCAAAGTCCCGAGCCTCAATACATGAACCCTAATGACTATTCACACATGCATCATTCGCCACAACGTGAAAATGAACATTTTGCTAATGCCTCACTCACACAATCATCTTGTGGATCAATTAGAAGCTCGAATCGCAGCTTTAGAAATGCAATCACATGAGGAATCTGTCACATCTAATTTTCTTAGGCAACCTGAAATCTATGCATGTCCGCATGTGGTAGTTTAGACCACCCTGTTGAGAATTGTCATATTTTGCATAATTTTAGGCAATCTAGAGAAAATCCAAGGTATGAAATGCCCATAAATTGTGAGAATGGTAGTCATTGGGACCATAATCAATCCTTTGAGGGTTGCGATCAATTTTATAAACCCTAATGACCATGCACACATGTACCAATCACCACAATTTGAACATGAAGAATTTTGTACTCCCATGAATTTAGACTCCACCACAGAAGCTTTCAGACTCAGTGAGCAAAACTTCGATAGATCTACATCACGAATTCAGGCATATTTAGATCAGATTTTGCTTCACCTACAAAAGGAGGAAATTCATGAGGAAATGTATGTTGTCCCTAATGAAGTGTCTAGTCCCATTCATGTAAATGATGTTGAATATGAACCTAATTTAGAGGAACATGAATCGACTAACGACACCACCACTTTTAATGAGGACCAATATGCATGCTACCATGATGATGATTATGATGATTATGATGATGTGTTAGAAGAACATGAAAATATTGTGGAACCTGTTGGTTCAATAACATATGGCTTCTCGCCCTCGACCTTCATGAATGTTGTTTTTTCTAATACTCATTGTAATTCATATGATTTTGATATTGACATGGGATTCGTACAATTATTCTGTGAAGATGAGCATGACATAGGAATAGTTGAATCTTCTGTAGACACTAATATGCATGAAAATATAGTGATGTGTTGATTCTCTACCTATGTCACATTGTGATATTTCCTGATTGCCGATGCATGAGACAAATTGTTGATGATGTTGATGATTCTGAGTGTGAACTTGCTAATTTGATTGATGATTGTGAGCATGATGTGACATGTGTAGATGATTTAGGAGATTTTGATTTGATTGATAATGACGCACCTATTCTCCTACATGAGTCACAATCTGATGGCCTTCCACCCAACCTAGATTTGGTTTGTACCAATATTGTAAAACCAATTTTTCTGAATGCCTAATCTAGGTTTGGAACTGTGTGCTTCCCAAGTCCTCTTGGACATTTTGCATTCAAATATAATATCTTTGAGGAACCACAGTTGGAAATTGCATGTTTGCCCGTCCCTAGCAAAGTTCATTTCGAGCTAGACCTTTTGCATGATGAACCCCCGAAACTGCGCGATTTTGTTTTCAAAATTATATCTTCTGTAAAATCCAGGTTTGGGGGTAGCTCATTTTGTTTCACAGCTTCACTGCATGCCTACCATATTATTATTGTGTGAAGCTGTTGAAACCTTTACACTTTGTCTTTTGGGTTGATCCTCAACTCTTTAGATTGTTAGTGTATGGTGAATTTTTGTATATAATCCATAGTAGATAAAATTTCTTAAAAACCCTTTTGTTCCTTTTGTATATATTTTGCTAATCCAATATGATCTCGGCTGAAATATGTTGGATTTTTGCCTTGAATAACGGAGTTTTAATTCTGCTTTCGCCGAAATCGGGTATTCTCTCTCCTTTTACTCTACTCAGCATGTCCCTTTCCATATGTTGCATTTTAATTCTTTCCATATTTTGAAACATTGAGGACAATGTTTAGTTTAGGTTTGGGGGTATAGAGTAGATACCATGATAATTTGCCATAATTGAAAACGAACTCCTTCTTTTGAAAAAAATTGAAAAATTCAAAAAAATTAAAAAAATAAAAAATCATAAAAATGGAGCTCATTTACCTTGAAATGTTGACTCTTGTGCAAATATGTATTTTTATTAGGAGTCTTAGTCTAGATATTTAGGCACCCTGATTCTAGCACAATTCACATAGTGATAAGAAATTTGCACGCGCACGATCTACCAATACATGTATGGCCTCGATCTTCAAGGTGTTTGATAGGAAGTTACGATTGCCAATCACTTTAGAATACTGAACGAAACTTGACTAGCTTGTTCTTTGGTTGGTTGGGATAGAAGGTGGAGGTTACATTAAGAAAGACAACCATCGAATTTAACTGGGTGCATCAAAAAGGGCTACCTCTTGCAAAGTGTCATGTAATTTTTGTTTCCTTTTGTATATGTATCAAAAGTGTTTCCTTGTTCTAAAAAAAAAAAAAAAAAAAAAAAAAAAAAAAAAAAAAAAAAAAAACGATGTATATATTCAGAAAAAAAAAAAAAAAAAGAGAAAAAAATATCAGAAAAAAAAAAAAATCAAGTATTTATCAATTCCATCATCTCTTGTTCCAAAATAAAAAAGAGAGTAGTCAATGTAAATAAGAGTCATGTAAATAGTCATCTTTTGTGTTTTTGTGTTGTAAGCAAGGAGGGTGTATGCCATTGATGTACAACGCGAGTAATTGTGAAATACCTCCAACTCATTCACAATTCTCGTAAAGTCCGGACAGCTAGCTAGATTTCGACCTCAGTTCTTAGCCTGAGAAACTATCTCTTGGTGATTAGTAGTCATAACTTCAGATCTTTCTTTACACATGTGTAGATACACTTTACACTCTTATCACATGTCTTTATTTGTTATCAGTGCTAGGATTGTGCCTTTGATAGCTAGATTGACATCTCCATTTTGCTGTGAGCTTAAACTGTTTTGCACATGTCACATTTGATGGAATCTGAGCTTATATTTTGACCTAGAACTTTGTAGGTACGTTCTAAGCAAACCTTCACGAGACTTCAACTCGTCCACTAGGGACACTTAGTGGTTTAAAAGGCTTAGTGCATACGCTAAATGCATTCGAGAGACCAGCGACAGTGGTATAGTTAGGATTTCCTTAGTTTTGTTTTACTTGAGGACAAGTAAAATTCAGGTTTGGGGGTATTTGATGAGTGCCAAATATTGTATTATTTATCCCTTTTTGTTGGCATTTAACTCATCTTTTATGCATTAATTCTACATTTTATCCCATATTCTGTATTTTCATTGTTTTCAAGAATAAATATTTTTATTAATTAATTTTGCATTTTTAGGTAATAAATAAAGTCTGGATGACTTGCGGAGCAAAAAGAGCAGAAAAGTAGTGAAAAGCCGGAAGAAATCACGCAAGGAAGCCGCGAAGAATGGTGCGCACAACCTCATTTTCTACACACAAAAACGCCTCCGTTCTCAGCCATCAGATCAGTTCTCAGAAGCATCCGACGGTCGCTCCTTCATAGAGCATCAAAATCTGAAGTCTCTGCCAAGCACCACAGCGCTGAAATTCCAAGCCTTCAGATTAGATGGTAGTTGAATCCAACGGTTGATCCCTTGCTGTTCATCAAAGTTTGATATCTCCGCCTTACACTACAGCACCTAACCTAATCTAGCACCGTTCGTTTCGTTGTATCCCTTCATCCGACGGTCGCTCCTCGCTTGCCTCCGCATCACCGTCCGATCTACCTACCAGCTCCACATCTCACGGCTTAGTCTTGCTGTGCATCAAACTCTCTACACTTGCCTCACACCCAAGTGTCGAACACCCTAGACCTCAAGCCAAACAGACCCTATCCCTAAAAATATCGATCTCTCCTCCCTCTTCTCCCCCATTCCTCTGCAGAAAACCCACGTCCGCCACCGTACACCACCACCTTCTCCACCTCTGTCACCTCCATATCCGCTACCACCAACTCTCCACCTGCTCAACCACCGAAACCCCTATCACTCTAACATGCCTCTCACTTCTTTTCACTGTTTTCCCCTAGTCTAGGGTTTTGAAAATAGAGAAAAAGCATTGATAGACATGGTAGAGAATTAGGTGAAGCTAGAAAAGAAATCAAGGTATGGGAAAGGCACCAGGAGAGTCAGAGGAAGAATGGGTCGAGTTTAATTTGATGTTGCTACATCAAATTAGGTAAAAAAATCAAACCCTAGTCTACTGTTAATTTGGGAATTTTTTTTGGTAGAACCCTAATTGTGTCTGTGGGTATAAATAGCCTTGTGGGTGTTGTTGTAAAACTTTATGCTGGACTAGCCAGTGTCCAGAACTTAGTTCTGTTAATTTTAGTTCAATTTTATTTCAATTTCAATTTCATTTCTGTTCATGTTCATTTCTGTTCAATTTTAGTTTCTTTCCCTGTTTTACATTCCCTGTTTAGTAGTTTAAATGTTTGTTATGCTCCTGTTAATGTGCTTGTTTTAATTTCATGTTTATGTTCCTGTTAATGTGCTTGTTTTCATATCCTGTTGATGATCCTGTTAATGTGCTTGTTTTGATGCATTGTGTTGATAAGTTCCTTTGATAATGTTCCTGTTATGTTCCTGTTAATGCTAGGCTAGAAGCCTTTGAAGCACTGAATTGATTGAGTAATGGAAGAAATCAGTGCTCATAGCAAGCTGATTATCTTGCCATTCCATTTTTGTATGCTTAGGATGCATTGTGTTGATTGAGCATTGGGAGAAATTAGTGCTCATAGCAAGCTAATTCTCTTCCCATTCTATTTGTATGCCTGTATTCTTCCCTTGGCCTTGCATTGTCACCATGTTAGTTTCACCATCTTCCCTGCCTTAGGCTAATTGCCTTTGTGTCACTTTCACTTTGTTCCATTTTGTTTTGTTTTTGTTCACTGTTTTGTTGCTGTTTAGTTTTTAGTCTGTTTAATCTTTGCTGTTTTTGCCATTCTTTTGTTCTCTGGTTTGCTTCCAATTTGTCCTAGAGCCACTGTTTACACTCCTCTTTTGCTGCTAAGCCAGAAGCCCTTGTGTTGTTGCTTTTGCCCTGTTGTTGCCTGCCCTCTGTGCCTTGTGCAGTTGCTGCTGCAGTACTGCTGCTTTCCTTCCTCTTTACTTGCACTGCTTGTGCAGCTACTGTGCAGTATTGCTACTGCTGCTGTTGCTTCCCCTGCTGTTGTTTCCCCTGCTGTTGCTGCAGCTGCCTTTTCCTTCCACTGCTGCTGCTGCTGCTGCAACTGAGCCCAAGTTCAATTCAGTGAAACCAAAGGCTAAAAGCCCAGGTTTAATCCCAAGGCCCATCCAACTGAGCCCAAATCTCAGCTCACTCCAAAAAGCTAAGGCCCAATTCACTGTGAAAGCCCAGTGCCTTCAAGGCTAATTTCAGTTCACTGAGCCCAAGCCTAAGTTTAAGGCCAAAGCCTAATGTACTTCAAGACCAACTAAGCCCAAGCTCATTTTACTATCAAATAAGCCTATAATCCAAAGGTACCCTAAGTCCAAAGCCCAAAAGGCTTCATAGCCCAATAGAAATTTAGAGCCCAAATAGCTAGAACACTACAAAACACTCCCAATCTCTGTGGATCGACCCGTACTTGCACGAGCTACAACCGACGACCGTGCACTTGCGGTATTACTGTAGGCCCGCGTTTCATTTCGCTTCATTTTTTTTACCCATCTTTTAGAAGCCTACCAGCTGCCTACGCACCCTCTCCGTTGCTTTAAGGGAACGTTATCCTTCTCCAAAGCTGTAATTACACTATTTGAATCCAAGCGAATCGATCTCTCTGGCGATTTTTGGATTTTTTGGCTTTTCAAACTTTCTGGCGCTCAAATCCTTGATCATCTTTGGTGATTAAGGATGGGGGAACAATCTGTGGGTGATTCAAGTCATCCAAAACTTACTTTTGCTAAAGTCGTTATGGGAAAAAATAAAAAAAATCACGTTTCAACTGATATTGATATTAGTTCTTTACCATACCCTATTTTCAAAAATGGTAAGCCGGCTATTGTGATTCCTCAAGATTATTATGAAGAAGGCTGTCAAATATGGCGATTTAGTCTCATCAGAAGACTGGATCTTAAAGGTGTTAAACTAAACGATATCAAAGTTAACTTGGAACAGTAATTGAGCCTTGGTTATGCTAGGGTTAAGTTTATTCCTATGAACCGTGGATTTTTTATTATCAAGTTGTTATCTCAAGAAGACAAAGACAAGGTTTACAAAGATGGTAACAAAGATCCGTGGATTGTGAATGAACAACCACTGCGCCTGATAGAGTGGTATCCAGGGTTTCATGTAGACAAACAATGTACCTATCATTCTACCGCTTGGGTCAAGTTTCCCCGCTCTTTTGGATGATGCGGGGGAAGTTCAGCAAAGTGTTGTTGAAAACTTAGATGAGGAGGATGATGATTTAGATGCAGCTAGTATGGGATCTGAAGTTAAAAATTCTAAAGAATGGGGTACGGTTAGTGATCACAATAAAAACAAGAATATCAATGTTTCAAATATTAATAATGTTACAGTTTTAGTTGAGGGCTCAACTGACACTGTTGATGTCGAAAAGAAAACAGCTTTTCTTGACAGATTAGAGGCACTAAGGCAACAAAAGATGGGAAATATTCTCAATGAGGAGGAGCTTGCAGAGGTTGGCAACATTAAGAATGATGAAGTTCGGTCTAACTTCATTAGAGATCCAGCCTATAGAAAGGAGTATTTTAAAGAAAAAGGGAGTTATTGGAGAGAGTTTCAACAAAGAAAAAACCTCAAACTCCTATCAAGCTTGTTCCTGGTGGTAATTATGCTTCAGATGAAAATAACTATGATGATACATATGATGATGAGTATAATGAGTTTTATGGAGACCCTGATGTTTTGGCGGAAATCCTTGTTGGTCTCTAACCTAAGAAGAGAAATTTTAGGGTGGGAAAGGGACGCTAACGTTGTTAAGTTCCTATTATTCTTCATTTTGTTAGTTATTTGCATTTTGGAGCTTATTTTATGAGTTTCAAGTGTTATTTTGATGTTATTTTTCTCCCCTTTGGTTTATGGGGGTGGGAGGCCTTGAGCCTCCCATTTTGTAATTCTTGTAATTACTTTTTTTTTGCTTTAATAAACCATTTTGACCTAGCAAAAAAAAGGGTCAAGTTTCCTGTTCTCCCTGTTGAGATGTGGGTGGAGAAGACGCTGCTATCATTAGGGAAATCCCTTGGAACGCCCATTGTGTTTGACAAGCGAACCCTAAATCATTAATATGGTCATTATTCCTCCGTTTTGATTGATGTAGATTTTGCAAAACATGATACTGACTCGTTTTATGTAGAAGCTGGTGGTCATAATTTTTTGCAGCCTATAGAAATTCTTAAGAAACCAAAGTATTGCTCCAAGTGCAAGATTATTGGTCACTTAGATTCTGAATGCATGAAGAAACACGCTACAAATACTGTTATTCAGCAGGCAGCTGGTACGTGTCAGCAACAGAAAACTCTTGTTATTCATCAGGGTGAAAACAATGCAACATGGCAGGTTGAAAACCATAAGAAGAATGGCAGGAAAAATAAGAAGTCACCTCCTGAAACTAACATACCAGTTGAAGTGGTGAGCGTTGATGACACTTTTGAGTTGGAACAACAGATTCAAGATGATTTAATTAGGTCCGAAGCTGCATTGCGTAATGCTACGGCTGTTGCCGAACAAGCTGCTCTTGTGCATTCAGTTTTAGTTAACAGGTCTAAGTCAT
The DNA here is from genome assembly GCF_003573695.1 of Papaver somniferum. Lineage (NCBI taxonomy): Eukaryota > Viridiplantae > Streptophyta > Magnoliopsida > Ranunculales > Papaveraceae > Papaver > Papaver somniferum. The sequence continues at coordinate 122,549,624 of NC_039361.1, read as the reverse complement.
TGAGTACTAATGCCTTGAATACTAAGCTTGGTGGGAATGCTGAATTGGCGAGAACTAGGCTTCCTAATCTTGGTAGGATTCCTGTTTCATCTTTGTCTACACCTACGTGTGACGCTCTTGAAAGAAGTTTTGAGTACATCTCTCACAACAAGTTTAATATCCTTGGAAGCTCTTTTGTTGGTGAATCCTCAGTTGTGCAAGAAATTGGTAAAGTTGATGAAGTAGCTAGAAAAGCTAAACACCAGCAGCTTCTAGCTCTTCAAGCGAAATTTGACGCTTTGAGAGATAATGAATCCTTGTTAGATTTGGAAGATAACTCGGAATTGGGTATTAGAGCTCGAAACGGTTCTTCTCCAAGACTAAAAGCCTCCTCAAATACTTCTACAGTAAAGTTGAATAAAAATAAAAACCCCAAAGGTTATTAATGCGGGTTTTATTTTAGAACATAAATGGAGTTGCACGTGATGTAGCTCAAGATAAACTTAAGGAGTTAACTAGAGATTTTAAGACAGATCTTTTTTGCCTAGCTGAACCTAAAGTGCACTGCTCTGCAGCGTTTGGTAATGGTCTTCTAAGGGAAGGTTTTTCCCCTCATGTTATTCATATAATGCTTCTTCTTCTAGTGTAGCTAATCTTTGGGTTTGTTATTCGAATACAATAAGTCCTTCAATAATTAATGTCAGCAAACAGGCCATTACGATTGAGGTTGACGGGTTTCAAGTTTTTTTTGTTAATGCTAGCTATATTCAAACTATCAGGAGAAAACTTTGGCAGCAACTTAATATTCATGATGACGCTATTCCTTGGCTAGTCATTGGTGATTTTAATTGTATCCTTCGTCTAGATGAGAAAAAGGGTGGTCTTGAGCCAAGAACTTCTGCTATTAATGAGTTTACAGATTGGTTGGATGCCAACAATATTTTTGAAGCTGATACTCTGGGTAACAAATTCACTTGGACTAATAGTGAACCGGATACGGAGAGAATTATAAGTAAACTTGATCGTGCTGTTATTAATGCGGCTTGGCTCTCAAAGTTTGAGAATTGGAGGTGTAAATCTCTTCCTAGGGAAGTGTCCGACCATTCTACTCTTTTGGGTTTTCCTTTTGCTGTTCCAAGACCCAAAAGAGCTCTTTTTCGTGTTCAAAACATGTGGTTCTTGCACGCTGATTTCCTTCGCATGGTTAGCGAGAGTTGGAATATGCCAGTTACCGGGTCTCTTGATTTTATTTTCACATATAAATTAAATAGGCTCAAAGGGGTGATCAAGGAGTGGAATCTTCGGGTTTTTGGTAACGTGCATTCTCGGTTAAAGCAAGATCAGTTCAGGTTTGAGGCAGCTGCTCTTTGTTCGGATGAAGACCTTAATGATACTACGAAGTTAAACCTTATGAAAGATGCTATGGATAAGCTTAGTGAAACATGTCTGCAACTAAACACTATGCTTAAACAAAAATCTAGAAATCAGTGGCTTGTGGAGGGTTCAAGCAACACTAATTTCTTTCATAATAACATTCGAATTCGTAGAAGTTCTAACACCATTTCTAAACTTGTTGAAAGTGCCAGCAATACCATCTCTGATTTTGACCAGCTTAGAGACCACGTTGTGCACTATTATGAAGACAAGTTCTATGGGCCGGAGTTGGAGGGTGATACCAGTTTATTCGATTATGATCACATTAGCATCTCGGGGGAGGAGAGTTTAGCCATGGACAGAATTCCGTCACATGAGGAAATTAAACAAGCAGTTTTTGATTTAGGGGCTGACAGTGCTCCAGGTCCGGATGATTTTTCTGGATGCTTCTATAGACACTGCTGGGATATAATTCAAGAAGACTTGATTACGGCTATTATTTTTTGTTGGAATACTGGTCATATTCCAAATGGAGTAAATTCAAGCCTAATCGTTTTTCTTCCCAAGGTAAGAGGTGAAAACACTCTTCGTAATTTTCGTCCTATTGGTATTAGTAATTTTTTCTTCAAAATTTTTACTAAGATCTTGGCTATTAGACTAGGAAGTGTTTTGGATAATCTTGTTTCTGAGGAACATGTGGCTTTTATGAAAGGGCGTTACATCCATGAAAATACTAGTCTTGCTTCGGAAATGGTTAATGAGCTTCATATCAAACGCAAAAATGGAAATATTGGACTTAAGCTTGACATCACCCAATCTTTTGACACGGTTAGTTGGTCCTTTGTGTTGGAAGTTTTTCGTAGGTATGGTTTCTCGGAGCAGTGGTGCACTTGGATTTTTCATATCTTGGATTCTGCTAGAATCTCTGTTCTCTTGAATGGCAGTCCGGAGGGTTATTTCAAGATTAATAGAGGTTTACGTCAGGGTGATCCCCCTTCACCCTTGATTTTTGTCTTGATTGAAGATGTCCTTAGCAGAAATATTTTCAAGCTTTTTTCTGAGAAGAAGATGACGCATATGGTAACTAGAGGTGGTATTTCTCCTACCCATCTTTTTTTCGTCGATGATTTTATGATATTTTGTAAAGGAAATTTAAGGAGCATTAATAATCTGGTGGATTTGTTGGGTAAGTATCAGAGTATTTCTGGTCAAACAGTTTGTCGCCAAAAGAGTAAGATTTATTATGGTGGTGGATCCCTGAGTAGAAGAACTTATCTTGCTGATTATTTTGGGATGGGTGTTGCTACTTTTCCAGACCGTTACTTGGGAGTCCAAATCATGCCTGGTACTGTTAGATATCATCATATCTCCAATGTGGTTGAGAAGAATAAGATCCAACTTTCTGGTTGGAAGGGTTTCCTCTTATCTTTTCATGACCGTATTGTTCTAGTGAAAATTGTTATTTCCATCTATTCTACAACATGGCGATTTATAAATGGCCTAGCAAGTTCATTTTGCAATGTGAACGTGCAACTAGGAATGATGTTATGCTCATGAAATATGTTGTCCTTTGCAATGTGGTGGCGTATGATAAAATATGTTGTCCTTTTGAGGAGGGTGGTCTTGGATTATCTCGTATGGATACCATGAATAATGCTATGCTCATGAAATTATGGTGGAAGATTCGCATTTCTAATAAGAAGTTGGAAGGTTACCTTAAGGCTAAGTTTTTTGGTCATAATGGTTGCATTAAGACTTATGGGGTGAAGTCTACCATTCTTCTGGGCATTAGAAAGGTTTATAAATCTGTGGAGGCTAATACTAAGGTGCTGCTAGGTGATGGAAGGTCTACCTCCCTTTATTATGATGCATGGTATGGGGAGAAATATTTTGCTGAGATTTTAGATGATTTCACTCTTGATAGACTGGCGTTGGTGAGTGAATGTTGGATTGACAATCAATGGGTTATTTCAGAACCTCATTTGGAGCGCTTACTTGAAGCTGTCTTGGAGATGGACAACCTTCCAATTCCTTCTGGCGGGGCAGATACAAGAATTTGGATGCCTGATTATTCAGGGGATTTTAACGTGAGTTCTGCTAAGGAACTTATCCGTCAGAAGCATGGCAACTTTGATGCCGCGTCTATTTTGTGGAAAAAAGAAGTGCACCCTAACTTGGCTGCTCGAAACTGGAAGTTCATTCGTGGGGCTTGCTACACTTTGGATCTCATTCAAACCAGGTTCAAAATTCAGTTGGCAAACAAATGTGTGTTGTGTGGCATTGATGAGGAGTCGCTGGAGCATTTCTTTTCATTGTACCTTTGCAGCTCGTGCGTGGCATTGGCTTTCTGATTTATTTGGTTTGGTAGCTAACTTTAACCTTGTTGTTTCTTGCAAAGCAGTTAAGGGTAGAAGTAAAATGGTTCGTGACCTATGGTTGGTTGTAAATCTAGTCGTCAGGTCGGAGCTTTGGGCTATGCGTAAAAAATGCGTCTTTGATCGTCAGAAACCCAATTGGAGTATGTTTTATAAGAGAGTGCTGAAGTTGATACAAGAATAATCAGTCCGCCTTAGGGGTTATATGCGAAACTGTACTGAATATGTGGTGCTTCTGGATTACTTTCGATTGGTGCATAGGAGTGTTAAACATCAGCAACCAATTGAAGTCTCGTGGCAATCTCCGGAGGACAATGAAATACAGATCTGTTGTGACGGGGCTGCGCGTGGTAATCCGGGCATTGCTGGAGTTGGGGTGGTGGCTAGAGATGCTAGTTGTGCAGTACTCAGAGCTATGTGTATCGGCCTTGGGGTTACTTCAAATTACTTGGCTGAACTTTATGGCATTATTGTTGGATTGGAATGGGCGATGAAATGGGGTTTTGAGCGTATTTGTGTGCGTTCAGATTCTTATGGTGTGGTAGAAGCTTTTAAAAATTCTTTTATTCCTTGGTTTGCAAGATCTAGATGGATGAATTTATGTAGGCATTATACGTCTATAAGATTTATTCACACTTTTAGAGAGGCGAATTTTTCAGCGCGTAAGATGGCTAAGCGTGGATGTTTTCTAGCTAATGAAGTGGGAATGCATTATGAAGGAATACCAAGTTTTTTAATTTCAGTTGAATATCCAAATGTTTCTCATTATCGTTTCAAGTAGTTTACAAGTTTTTGGGGTTGTTGTGACCTCTTTTCTTGTAAATTATTCTTTGTAAATTTTGTTATCTATTAATACAAATTTTGACTTATCAATTTTTTTTAGATAATATGAACTATCCACATCAGTATAAATTATCTCTAAGGATGGATACTATGAATTGTAGAGCAATAATTATACCAAACTATCAATCAAGAGCAAGATGTTAATATTTATATCCTTACCATACATCTATATGTGTATCTGCACCCGTAGATGCTACTTAACAATAACCATTATACTACACGATAACACATATAAAGGAGGCTTCACCTATAAAAATAAACAACTGCCATCAAAGCGTCCATAAATGAAGTAGAAAGTATGCATCACCTTTTTTTGCTAAGTCCAATGGTTTATTAAAGCAAAAAAAACGTAACTACAAGAATTACAATAAGGGCTCTAGTCACCCCACCCCCATAAACCAAAAGGGAGAAAAAATAACAGCAAATAGCACTAGAAGCTCATAAAAAAAACTCCTATACATAAATAACTAACAAAAAGAAGAACAAAAGGAATTTAAAATCGTTTCCGCCCCTTTCCCACCTTAAAATTCCTCTTCTGAGTTTGGAGACCATCAAGGATTTCTGCCAAAACATCAGGGTCTCCAAAAAACTCATTATAATCATCTTCATGCATATCATCTTCATCTTCATTTTCATCTTCATCTGAAGCATAATTACCAGGAACAAGCTTAATAGGAGTTTGAGCTTTTTTATTAGTTGACATTCTATCCATTTGCTCCTTTTGTTCCTTGAAATAGTCTCGTCTAAAGGCTGGATTTCAAATAAAATTAGCACGCACATCATCATTCTGAATGGTGCTTTCTTCTTCAAGTTCCTCCTTAGTCAAAATATTATTCATATCAAACACATTATCATTCAAGCCGGTTTGAGTTTCCTCCTTTTGTTGCCTTATAGCCTTTAATCTATCAAGAAAAGCTGTCTTCTTTGTTGTATCATTAGCTGAATTCTCAACTGAGTTCCCAACTAAATCTGTAGCATTATCACTTGAAACATTTATATTCTTTCTTTTAATATCATCAATGACCATACCCCATTCTTTTGAGCTCTTAACTTCAGTTGTCATTTTAACAGCAAGCAATTCAGCCTCTTTCTCATCTAAATCTTCAACAATACTTTGCTGAACTTCCTTCAAATCATCACCCTCAACATCATCTCTAAAACCCAATTTTGAACTTAGCACTTCATATTTATTTTTCCTAACTATTTCAGAAGATTCAACTAATGCATCAGTTAGAGGAGTAAAAGAAGATTTTGTACCCTTCACTGGCGTCCAGTCCTCATTAGATGCATCAGGGTTGGAGACGGCCTTGCAATCATCTTTTGAATTTCTCAAATCCTCACAAGGCTTGGGCACGGACTTGGTGTACAAAACAGTTTTGGACACGGAATTAATTCCTAAAATAGAATTTTTGTTTGACACGAACTTGTTTTCCAAAGTAGTATTATTTCTGGTCACGGATGTAGCTTCCAAATTTAACTTTGTCACGGACTTGTTTACCAAATCAGAGGTTGGCTTGGATACGGAACTGATTTCCAATTTTTTCTTGTGCATAGACATGCCTTCCAAAACGTTTTCCATACCAGGCTTGCGGACATGCCATCTTTTCTTGCAGCAAGCCCTACTTTAAAAGCAAGTGTACATAGAACACCATCTTGGGCACTAAACTCTTACTATGAGAAGAAATCTTATCTAATTACAAGACTAGAAACAATCACATTTAGGGTGCAATATAATCTAGGACAATTCCTATAATATTATGTGTTAGAGCATTGCTCGGTCGAACTCGCATGTGTTGCTATCTTAAGCCTGTTTGTCAATGTTAGTGATCAAAACTATAAGTCTTGATTTCTAGCCTATTTATAGAAGTCTCAGACTAGGACATAGATAGTGTAGTTGAGCTTAGATCTCTCGACGTTCATCTCTTGAAGATGAAGAACTACTAAGAGGAGCTTGTGGAACTTCTTCGACAAAAGGTATATGGAGACTTGAACTCATCTATCACATTGGAAAGTCTATTTCTACTATCTCCTATGTTGAGACATAATTCGCGTTACAATATAGTTTTCTTTATACACATTTGAGATTTCGAGCTGAGTATATCTCGCTTACATATTTCTCGAAATATGTGTTGGTAAGCTTTCGCTTCGACCAAGTTCATCTTATATCATGAGAAAATTTCCGAGTAACATCTTACATGGTTTGTGTGATACAATCATTTGATGTAGGCTTGAAATGTTTCGATAATGATTATTTCAATATCTTGAAAATTTCTTTGATGCTAATAGTGTGTGAAAACGACTATTTGTTAGAGCATTTCTCGGTCGAACTCGCATGCGTTGCTATCTCAAGCATGTTTGTCAATGTTAGTGATCAAAACTATAAGTATTGATTTCTAGTCTACTATAGCTAAGTCTTGGACTAGGATAGAAAGTGTAGTTGATCTCAAGAACTCCATGGCGATCATCATACAAGACAAAGGACTACTCAAGGAACTGGTGGATCTTCATCGAGTAAAAGGTATGTGGAAACTTGAACTTATCTGTCAGTCAAAAGTCTATCTACTCTATCTTCTATTCTGAGACAAAAATCGTTTTGCTATATAGACTTTGATTATACACATTTGCTATTTCGAGCCGAGTTTATCTCGTCTATCTATTTCTCGAAATATGTGTTGATAAGCTTTTTCTTTGGCCAAGTTTGTCTTTACCTAGTGACGAAAGTCATGCTATGTTTCAATCACTTTGAAAATTTCTCTCACGAAAAATGGTTTGTGAATAACAACTATATAACGTCCTCTGAGAATTTTTCAATGATTGAAATGAGAGTTTAGATTAAATAACCTATGATGGATATAAGAATTGTGTGGCAATACATATATGTATAAGTCCTTTGTTTCTTGAACCGAAGTTTGGAAACTTTGTTGATCAAGAGAACCGAAATAGCGGCGTGAGCTAAGTCCGCGAACTGGCGGAAGTTCTCGACCCGAGAATTTCTGCTGGAGTTTGTGAACTCCCTCCGGGAACTCAAGTCTGCAAACTTGAGAAGGTTTTATGTAAATACGATTGTTTGTAAACTTATTCATATTGACTAAGGAATGCTAATTGCAAACCGTGGCTATATAGTTCATGAACCGATTCGAGCGAATCAAATCGTTTTTGCTTCAATTGTGTCTTGTGTAGTTTATAATATTTCCTTTCAATTGAACAAATCTCTAACTAGTTTATTTGAGTCAATTGAACTAGTTATGGCGAAGAAGAACGTGGTTGATATGAAAGTGCTCATATGGCTAACCATTTGGTTAACTATTGTTGAACCAACAAATGTTCATGTTTGGGTACGGTTACATAAACCCAAAATAGTACATTTAATTTGTGTGTAACAAGCTAATCTTTTGATCCAACGGTTGAAAGATATTAGCTTGAATCTAAATCAGGTTTTCATCTAACGGTGAATATTGAATGCTTTGCTACTAAGCTAACATTGACTGCAAACCCTGATTTGAAAGAATATATAAGGGAGAACTCTAGAAACTGGGAAACCTAATCCGCACACCTTAGGTGTGATACTAGTTGTCTAATCTAGAGTGGATTCTCCTTTAACCTTTGGTTTCTTCTTAAAAATCAGGTTAACTACTTAAAGACTTCATTGGGATTATGGAGCCAGACCGATACTACTTTATCGTAGTTGTGTGATCTGATCTTGATGATTCTATCGTGTTGAGTACAATCGTAATGATTGGCTTGAGATCTTTATCTTCGATAGGGAAGATAGAAAAGTAATCACAAACATCTTCGTCTCATCATTTGTGATTCCACAATATCTTCTTTCGCCGCGTCGATTAAGATTATTATGAGGTGATTGATAATACTAAGCTGTTCTTCGGGAATATAAGTTCGGGTTATGAATTGGTTCCTGTTCACCTTGATTTATCAAAAGACGTTATAAAACTTGTAGGTTTATCTGTGGGAGACAGATTATCTATTCTGTAGACTTTTCTGTGTGATACAGATTTGTTTATTAAAGTCTTCGACTTTGGGTCGTAGAAACTCTTAGTTGTGGGTGAGATCAGCTAAGGGAATCAAGTGCATAGTATCCTGCTGGGATCAGAGACGTAAGGAGCGCAACTGTACCTTGAATCAGTGTGAGATTGATTGGGGTTCAACTACAGTCCAGATCGAAGTTAGTTTGTAGTAGGCTAGTGTTTGTAGCGGCTTAATACAGTGTGGTGTTCAATCTGGACTAGGTCCCGGGGTTTTTCTGCATTTGCGGTTTCCTCGTAACAAAATTATGGTGTCTGTGTTATTTTTATTCTGCATTATATTTTGTTATATAATTGAAATATCACAGGTTGTGCGTTTGAATCAATCAATTGGAAATCCGACTTTTGGTTGTTAATTGATATTGATTGGTCCTTGAACATTAGTTTTTGGTACCGTTCAAGTGATTTCTCTTGTATTCAATAAAGACTCGCAGATTTCTATTTTCTTGAGAAAGAATTGAATTAAGAAAGAGAGATGTAACTCTTTGATATACTTTTTTAGATTGAGTCTTGTTGATTCTCTTAAAATTATATTGGAGTTTGTCCATACAGGTTTCTAAGCGAAATATTGGGTGTGGTTGTTAGACCCCTGCTTTTTCAATTGGTATCAGAGCAGGAAAATACGTTCAATACCTTACAAGTTTGTAGCGATCCGACTCTATGGACAGAGGTGCTATCTCTATTAACGTACCACCATTATTCTATGGTTCAAACTACCCATGGTAGAAAGTTGCTATGTGTGCTTTTCTTCAAGCTCGTGACTTTCAAACATGGGTACGCATTATTAATGGATATGATCCTCCGGTTAATACAGAAGGCGATGTATATGTACCTAAGGATGTTGGTAAATATAGTCCAGAAGAAATTCTTGCTGCAAAGCAAAATTCTGACGGCTTGAATGCTATCAGACATGCCATTACCCCAGATCTTCAGCATTTTGTGTCTACATGCACTAAGTCTAAAGATTCCTGGGAGATATTAGAAACTATATTTTAAGATAATAGATACGTTTCTAAGAAGCATACCATCGATGGAGGAAATAACCTCAACACTCTCTCCAAAAATACTCCTTTTAGAAAGGTAACAATTCTTGATCAAATTTATGTTCAAACATTTGCATTCAATGCTGTGTCCGACACAAGTGAAGCCTTTAACTGGTCTCGGACTATGAAACATTGTTCAAATAATGATTGGTTTGATAAACCATTAATAACAGAAAAGATCAAAGAATCTGGAAGAAGAAGCATTAGATGTGATAAACGTCTCTTGTCAGCATTTGCTGTTGATGATTTTGTGGAAGAAAAATCTTTAAGTGTCAACCGTTTGAATACGACTTTTGGATGTGATGAACCCTCATCTCTCGCAGCAGAAACATCCACATACTCAAATCCTGATTCAGAATTTGAGTCCGACACAGATTTTTTCGAATTCTTGAATAGAGTGGTTGTTCAAGAAAATCTTCAATAAAAAGCTTCATTGAAGAAACCAGAATCATTAATCCAGGTGAAAACTCTTGAGAAATATTGTTTCAATAATAAACTCACCAGAACCATTCCTCTTAAGGAAATATAGATTAACACTCTTAAGGATGATTTACAAAGATTATTCGAAAGTTCTGACAAAATTTCAGCAATGTTATTTGGTCAGAAGTCCTTTTGAAACACAAATGGTTTAGGATTTAAAGGCAAATCTGCAAGCATTGTCAACCCCCTTGTGTCTATTGACGATAAGAAAATAAAGGTTGACGGTTGTGATAAACAAGGGGAGCGTTTGACTCACAACGTCCCTGTCTAATTCCAGAGACGTTTGCATCCTCATCTTTAACTTGAGAAAGTGGGGTTTTGCGTCTTTGTGGCTCAAGTATTGTATTTATTTTTGTTAAGAAAATTTCTCCTAACAATATAGATAACGGATTTTTAAACTACTGACGACCTGTTCTTCTAGGGTTTTGACGATCATAAGTCTATTGTAGTCCGCCTCCTTCTCTGAAAAGATACAGTTTCATGGCTCCTGTAACTAGAGGTGATAAACACGTATATGCTACATTTTATACCCATATTTATATTAGCTAAGACTCAATATTTTGACTAATGACACTATTTTAGTGTTTTTGTAGAAAGTACAAACGAATTCGGTTATCCGAAAGTAAATGGAGAAATGTGAAGATAAATCGACAGTTGCGAACGAAAACAACAGATTATAGCTGGCCTAGTATTTTTCTATATACCAGCAGCATGGAAGTCATTTCACTGCCAGAGACCCAGAAGTGTGATTCAAGGCAGCAAATAATTGTTATTCTTTGCCAGCACGTGCACCCACTAGTGGAGTAAACAAAAAGAAGACGTGACTGAGAATGAAAGGAAATAGCAGCGTCGCAGCGAGCAAAGAAGAATTGGTGCTGGTTACAGATTTAAGTTGACAAGATATGGTTCGAGCAGCTGCAGCCTGCAGTTGAGACAGAATTTCAGTTGACAGGAGAAGCAAAAGGATGGACAGTGAGAAGACTCAATGGAGCTGAACCTAACGGACAGAATGGAGAAGAATTGAGCTCGAGGTGGTGGTTGTTGATCCTGTTAAATAGTACCACATCGCCTAGGGAAACCTAGGATCCATGCTTAATAAGTCATGGGCAACCCTAACCTTGCAAGCCGGTTTTCGAGGTTAGTTAGGCCCATGGATTTCTAACATGGTATCGGAGCCAGGCCCCTCTCAATCCACCCATGTTCATCCGTGTGTCTGTGATTTACGTATCACCCATCAGTGTAGCCCAGTCAGCGGCTTTCGTATCATACCCGTCAGTGTAGCCCAATCAGCGGTTGTCATACCCATCAGTTCAGTGTATCCCTAGTCGTTAAGGGGGAGTGTTAAATAGTACCACATCGCCTAGGTAACCTAGGATCCATGCTTAATAAGTCATGGGAAACCCTAACCTTGCAAGCCGGTTTTCGAGATTAGTTAGGCCCATGGATTTCTAACAGATCCTGGATATGAATGGTTCTTACTGTGAATCATGTTGCTCGATTGAGACAATGAAGAATGGAAAGTGGTGTTGTGCGGCGACAAGGCAAGGAGTTGATGACTTGCAGCAACCAAGTAGAGAAGTATGTTGGATAGCTTTGTACGGAAATGTTGCCATCTATCCAGTTAGGACATGATGCTCAGCTGGGACACGGAACAAGGAAGATGATGTTGCTTGTTTCGATGACAGCAGGGAAGAATAATGGGTTATGAAAGAAAATTTTTGCTGCCATTAACACCCCATGGTGACGAAAGTTTGAGATCGTGAATTGAGAAGAGGTGTTGCTGTGATCGACGGAGAAGGACGCAAGCGATAGCAGTCGCCGGTGTACAACAAACTGGTGATAGATATGTTGTTGCATGGCTGTAAACTGAGATGGCAAGTTTTGAACCTAGATTAAGGTGAGATGAGATGCGCATTCGGTGGAGCTTGGAAGGTCAGGGAATGGAACCTGTTTGTGATAATATGAAGAAGATTCGTGAATTGCAGATGGCAATGACGGATTTGATAGCAACATCAAAGCTTGGTGAAGGATGATTGTGATATCACAACAACATGAAGAAGATAGGGTCATGATCTGTTGTTTTGATGGAGTTTAGCAATTGAAGTTGGCTGGCAATGGTCCGGAATGGAGGTTCTCGGCTAGGAAAGATTGGCAGTGGAGAGACTTGATTGATACAGGCGTGAAAGAATGTGGAAGAATGAGCTCATATGGTCCGGTATTAGAGATTGGTGTTGTAGCTTCAATTGCAGATCGTGGCCTGAAGGTGGAAAAGAAATAAAGTCAGGAGTTGTGGACTTGTGTGTTGGAGTTGTTGGTCGGGCCTGCAACTACTTGTACGGTCCAAGTAAGGGTCTTAACAACAACTATATATGCCTAGCGATACAGAAGACAATGCAGGCCGGTTTTTGGGAGGATTATCTTTGGTTTCTCTCTGTTGGTGACCACCGGAGAGGGGGAGAAGGTTGGCGGCTGCGAAGGCTTTCTAGAGCACAAGAACAAGAGACTACGAAGACGATGTTGGTTTAATCTTTCCTCTCTTGTTATTATTTTGGACGGGTTTTAAGAAACCCTTTACTATGTTCTAATCCTTTTGTAACTAGAGTTTCATGGAGAAAACTACTTTGAGCATTACACCAATTGAAATGAAATTATTTTGGTATTCGGCTATGAAAATGAATCTCGAAGTCTATCATTATGTTTATCGATTCTATTAGAATATGAGTTTTTGCACACCGGCTTTGTATGATACATTAGACTCTATCCATAAATTCATATAGTGAGCAATTATATTTGTTAGTATTTGATAATTCATGCTTAGGTTAAATCTTTTGATGGGTTATGCTTAGAGGATGCAAATGAAAATTGTGAATCTATAAATTATGTTTTCGATAATTTTTCTGTCATTATAATTTGATAGGTCATGCTTAGATAATTTGATGGGCTATACTTAGGAGATGTGAGTTTTTGATTAAAAAAATATATCAATAATAGGTGTTGCAATAGAACAAAGACGTATACATAAATTTGGATTTGAATTCTTTTCGGTGCAAAATATAAACAGTAGTGGAATCCATAGACCCTGGTCACCGTTTCTCTTATTATATTTTGATTTTTTTTTGCTATTATTTTCTTCTTTGAAATCATTTTTCTAAAACCCATAAATATTCTTCTTGGTTAGTGTTATTAGAGATATTGATTATAGTATTTCCACCGCTCATCGTGGGAACGACCCGTACTTGCCTCTGTCTACTAGTTGGACACCGTACGATTGCGGTTATTACATATAGGGTTCTTCTGAATCCTATCAAGAGGCACCACAAGCAGGGATGCAGTCGAAGCAACTAACGTGTATCTATGTAAAGGAATTTCTTCCTCAAAAGTGAAGAAAGTGAAGACTACAAATAATGGAGAAGGTTCTTCCTCTAATTGGTTCGTGTCTTTTTATCAGCTTGATGATGACTTCAGGGGATTGGTGAAAGATTTATCAACAAAAGAAACAATTTAAAATCTCAAATTGTTTCGTATTTAGAAGAATCAACTCACTATGAACGAATTTTGTCTCTTACAACGAACACCGTGAGTGAACTAAAATGAGAACTTAGTGAGTTGACAGATATTTCTAAAGATATGGAAGAATTGAACGATCCCATAATCAATGGGTTTTTCAATAATGAGAAGGAATTTTCAGAAGAGGCCTTGAGAAAGCTCTATAACGTCTAGTAAATCTTCTATTTTCTATTTTTGTTTAGAAGAATAACTAGAGTTTGGAATAGCCATTATTGTGATTACACATAGCTATGTCCAATGTTTTCATCCTCATGTTTTTAGATTTACTAGTTTAAATTCTAAAAAATTTTGGAAGATGATTTCTGCAGTATTAATCTTTATGGTTTTATATATTGCAATTTTTTATGGGATATGCGTGTTTGCGTTCGTGAACTTGGTTGTACCGTACCTTGTCAAAAGTTATGTTCTTTATATATCGATATGCATATGTTGATAAAAGAAGGAATGAACTTTTTACAAATACAAAAGTTAAGCCTATTATGTCAATTATCGATGGAAGATAGGTTAAAATATTTTTTTTCAAGGATTATGTATATTATATGTCATTGTGCAAATGGTGATGGAAAATAGAATGAATCCTTATTTATTCCACGGTATAAGGTCGATCTCCGATCCATAATTTTTGTGTACATACTGTGTTGTTCCATAAGGTGTCTTATATTGAGCTCTATCGACTGAGTTATTGTTTGGCTTAGTTGTTGTTCCATGAGGTACTTTATGTTGAACATAATCAAATAAATTAATCATCCTTGTTTGGTTATTTAGTTGTTGCTCCGTAAATTTTCTTATGTCGAGCATGACCGATTAAATTGATTACTTTTTGTGGTTAATTTGGTTGTGTATTCCGATTAGATTAATTATGGGTTCTCTTGTGATTAATCTAATTGATTTTTTAGTCTCCATAAGTTCACTTATGTTGAGCATTTTCGATTAAATTAATCATGGATTCTCTCATGGTTAATTTAGTAGTATTTTTGGATTCAAATTCATACTTGTATGTGATTTGTTATGTCCAAAGAAATCCTTCTTTTCTTTTTGAAATTAAGGTCGCTCTTATTTTTTTTTCGGGAATGACATATTATGGGGGAGAGTTCTTAATTGAACTTGTGCTTAATTGCCAAATCTTTGTGGGGAGTGCGGTTGTGGAATATTATAGGGGTTATCTTGTATCTTTATAGACTCCTTGATGAATGCATTTAGCTTCGGCTTTATGATTGCATCTAAATAAGATGATATATGCTTTCTTTTAGTCATGAAATGTCTCTTTCGGAAATTTCATTAGCATCCCGTTTTCGTACCTTTGCCAATTTTATTGAAAAAAACGGGAAGAATTAATATGTAGTTCACACTACAAATACATATGGTTTTCGGATCATTATGTAAGGGGGAGTGGTTTCCATGTGAGATGGATATTGACTAAGGGGGAGTGATACATATCACCATAGTATTGTTGTCGAAGTTGTGATACAATTGAACTTTGATACTATATAATGATACTACGACACTGTATAGCAATGATTTAGAACTCTTGTTTTCTCGTTGTTATAGCTACGTATTTTCAACAACGATGATGCTGAACTTACAACCTTTGAGATCATTGGAGTACTTGGAAGTGACGAAGATTTCGAGTAATGTTGAAGATTAGACATGTGGAATAGGAGCTACAAAAGTTATTTCATTTATTTTTGTATTCCATATGTATTGATAGTTTTTTCACTAAAATTGACAAAGGGGGAGATGGTTAGAGCATTGCTCGGTCGAACTCGCATGCGTTGCTATCTCAAGCATGTTTGTCAATGTTAGTGATCAAAACTATAAGTCTTGATTTCTAGTATACTATAGCTAAGTCTTGGACTAGGATAAAAAGTGTAGTTGAGCTCAAGAACTCCATGTCGATCATCATACAAGACGAAGGACTACCCAAGGAACTGGTGGAACTTCATCGACTAAAAGGTATGTGGAGACTTGAACTTATCTATCACTCAAAAGTCTATCTACTCTATATCCTATTCTGAGACAAAAGTTGTTTTGCTATATAGACTTTGATTATACACATTTGCTATTTCGAGCCGAGTTTATCTCCTCTATCTATTTCTCGAAATATGTGTTGTTGGTAAGCTTTTGCTTTGGCAAAGTTCATCTTTACCTAGTGACGAAAGTCATGCTATATTTCAATCACTTTGAAAATTTCTATGACGAAAAATAACGTCCTCTGAGAATGTTTCAATGATTGCAATGAGAGTTTAGATTAAATAACGTATGACGGATATAAGCATTGTGTCGCAACACATATATGTATAAGTCCTTTGTTTCTTGAACCGAAGTTTGCGAAAATTTTTGATCAAGAGAACCGGAGTAGTGGCGTAAGCTAAGTCCGCGAACCCAGTCCGCGAACCCAGGG
This sequence comes from Papaver somniferum, assembly GCF_003573695.1. Lineage (NCBI taxonomy): Eukaryota > Viridiplantae > Streptophyta > Magnoliopsida > Ranunculales > Papaveraceae > Papaver > Papaver somniferum. Next base: position 122,533,522 of record NC_039361.1, on the reverse strand, counting down.
GTTTTTCTCGACCCGAGAATTTCAGTTGGAGTTTGTGAACTCCCTCTGGGAACTCAAGTCCGCGAACTAAGTCTGCGAACTTGAGGAGGTTATATATAAAGACGATTGTTTGTGAACTTATTCATATTGACTAAGGAATGATAATTGCAAACCATGGCTATATAGTTCATGAACCGATTCGAGTGAATCAAATCGTTTTTGCTTCAATTTAGTCTTGTGTGGTACATAGGATTTCCGTGCAATTGAACAACTCTCTAACTAGTTCATTTGAGTTAATTGAACTAGTTATGGTGAAGAAGAACGTGGTTGATTTGAAAGTGCTCATATAGCTAACCATTTGGTTAACTATTGTTGAACCAACAAATGTTCATGTTTGGGTTCGGTTACATAAACCCAAAATAGTACATTTCATTTGTGTGTAACAAGCTAAGCTTTTGATCCAACGGTTAAAAGATATTAGCTTGAATCTAAATCAGGTTTTCATCTAACGGTGAATATTAAATGCTTTGCTACTAATCTAACATTGACTGCAAGCCCTGATTTGAAAGACTATATAAGGGAGAACTCTAGCAACTGGGAAACCTAATCCCCACACCTTACGTGTGATACTAGTTGTGTAAGCTAGAGTAGATTATCCTTTAACCTTTGTTTTCTTCTTAAAAACCAGGTTAACGACTTAAAGACTTCATTGGGATTGTGAAGCCAGACCGATACTACTTTATCGTAGTTGTGTGATATGATCTTGCTGATTCTATCGTGTTGAGTACAATCGTAGCGATTGGCTTGAGATCTTTATCTCCGATAGGCAAGATAGAAAAGTAATCACAAACATCTTTGTCTCATCGTTTGTGATTCCACAATATCTTCTTTCGCCGCGTCGATTAAGATTATTGTTAGGTGATTCATAATACTAGGCTGTTCTTCGGAAATATAAGTCCGGGTTATGAATTGGTTCATGTTCACCTTGATTTATCAAAAGTCAGAACAAAACTTGTAGGTTTATCTGTGGGAGACAGATTTATCTATTCTGTAGACTTTTCTATGTGATGCAGATTTGTTTATTAAAGTCTTCGACTTTGGGTCGTAGTAACTCTTAGTTGTGGGTGAGATCATCTAAGGGAATAAAGTGTGTAGTATCCTGCTAGGATCAGATACGTAAGGAGCGAAACTGTATATTGAATCAGTGTGAGATTGATTGGGGTTCAACTACAGTCCAGACCGAAGTTAGTTTGTAGTAGGCTAGTGTCTGTAGCGGCTTAATACAGTGTGGTGTTCAATCTGGACTAGGTCCCGAGGTTTTTCTTCATTTGTGGTTTCCTCGTTAACAAAATTCTGGTGTCTGTGTTATTTCTATTCCGTATTATATTTTGTTATATAATTGAAATATCCCAGGTTGTGCATTTGAATCAATCAATTGGAAATCCGACTTTTGGTTGTTGATTGATATTGATTGATCATTGAACATTGGTCTTTGGTACCGTTCAAGTGATTTCTCTTGTATTCAATAAAGACTCGCAGATTTCTATTTGCTTGAGAAAGAATTGAATCAAGAAAGAGAGATATAACTCTTTGATATAATTTTTATAGATTGAGTCTTGTTGATTCTCTTAAAAGTATATTGGAGTTTGTCCATACAGATTGCTAAGAGAAATATTGGGTGTGGTTGCTAAACCCCCATTTTTTCACTGTTGTCATTATATAAGAATGTTTCAAAGATTGAAATAAAGAGTTGATGATGTAACCGTCTTTGGATATAAGCATATATAGTGTGTTCGCACATTAGTGTATAAATCCATAAACCGGGAGCCAAGAGTATGCATATGTGCGTATACGAAATTGGTGAAGGAGACAGGTTAAGTATGCATACCCGTACGCATACTGGCGGAAGTTCTCGAACCGAGAATTTCTGCTGAGTTTGGTTTTGGAAAAACTCTTAACCAGTCACCTTAAGTATGTGTACCCGTACGCATACAGGCGGAAGTTTTCGAACCGAAAATTTCTGCTGAGTTTGGAAACTTAACAAACTCAAATCTTGTTTCTTAAGTATGCATACTAGTACACATACTTAAGCTGGTTACTTTGTCAAATCGGTCAGTTCATGGACTTAAACATTTAAATCATAAGGAATGCAATTCTTTGCAAAACCGTGGCTATAATGTCCATGATTGATTCAAGTGAATCAAACCGATTTGATTTCAATTGTGTTTTCTAAACAGTTGAACAACTATTTAACTATCATTTGAACTAGTTATAGTTAAGATGTTTTTTTTTTTTGCTAATTCCAATGGTTTATTTCAGCAAAAAAAACGTAATTACAAGAATTACAAAAAGGGGGCTCAAGCCCCCCCCCCCTCCCCCACCCCCATAAACCAAATGGGTGAAAAAAGAAAACAAAAAACATAAGAGTTAAAAATCTAAAAGCACATAGATAAAAATTGCAAAAAGGAAAAAAAGAAAAAAGACTAAACGCCTAATTTTCTTCAATTCTTGTATCTTCATTGATTTCCCGCATACATGCCTCTCTAAAAGCATCATCTTCAGTGAAATTTTTCCTGAATTTCTCATCTTCAACAAGATTAAGAGCTTCCACCTTTTCCTTTGTTAATTTTTTGCCACTGGCACTAACATAAGTTGGAGATCTAGATTTCTGCTTTGGAGTTTGCATTCTCTCTAATTGCTCTTGCATTTCCCGAAAATATTCCTTTCTAAAAAAAGGATGTCTAATGAAATTTAGTTATAGTTAAGATGAATAAGGTTGATATGAGAGTAATCATATGGCTAAAGTTGGTTAACTATTTGTGAACCAACATGGTGTACACGTTTAGGTACGGTTACATAAACCTAAATGAAGGTACATTTCATTTGTGTGTAACAAGCTAAGTTCGATCTAACGATTGAAAGATATTAGCTTGGTTGAATCAGGTTTTTCATCTAACGGTGATTATTGAATGCTTTGTTACCAAGGTACCTTAGATTGCAAACCCTGATATGAAAACTATATAAAGTAGAACTCTAGCAACTGGGAAGACTAATCCCCAAACCTCATGTTTGTTACTAGTTGCATAACTAGAGTCGATTCTCCTTTAACCTTAGGTTTCTTCTCGAGGCCCTGTAGGTTAACGACTTGAAGACTTCATTGGGATTGTGAAGCCAGACCCAACTATTATCTTTGTAGATGCATGATCTGATCTTGCTGTGTCTGTCGTGTTGATTGCAATTGAAATAATTGGCTCGATATTTTATATCTCCGATAAAAGTAATCACAAACAAACTTCGTCTCATCGTTTTTGATTCCACAATAACTTTTTTTGCTAGTCGATTAAGTTTATTGTGAGGTGATTGATAATTTTAGGCTGTTCTTCGGGAATATAAGTCCGGGTTATCAGTTGGTTCCTGTTCACCTTGATTTATCAAAAGACGGAATAAAAACTCTTGGGTATTTTTGTGGGAGACAAATTTATTCAATCCTATAGACTTTTCTGTGTGAGACAGATTTGTCTATTAAGTCTTCGACTTTGGGTCGTAGAAACTCTTAGTTGTGGGTGAGATCAGCTAAGGAAATCAAGTGCGTAGTATCCTGCTGGGATCAGAGACGTAAAGAGCGCAATTGTACCTTGAATCAGTGTGAGATTGATTAGGGTTCAACTACAGTCCAGTCTGAAGTTAATTGGTAGTAGTCTAGTGTCTGTAGTGGCTTAATACAGTGTGGTGTTCAACCTGGACCAAGTCACGGGGTTTTTCTGCATATGCGGTTTCCTCGTTAACAAAATTCTGGTATTTGTGTTATTTCTTTTCCGCATTATATTTTTTTATATAATTGAAATATCACAGGTTGTGCATTAAGATCAATCAATTAGAATATCCAACCTTTGGTTGTTGACTTACATTGTTTGACACTTGAACATTGGTCTTTGGTACCGTTCAAGTTGTTTCACATAATAATCAGGCTCGCGGATTTCTATCTATTTGATTTGTTGATTACATTGTGAAATAATGATATTAAAACTCTTTGATATACTTTATTCTAGATTGAGTCTGACTGTCTAGTTGATTCTCTAGAAAGTGTAGTGGAGTAAGTCCTCTCAGATTTGCAAACGAATTGTTGGGTGTGGTTATTAGACCCCCACATTTTCATTTGGTATCAGAGGAGGCAAACACATTAAAGACCTTACAAGTCTGTGTTTGTAGTGATCTGATATGGAAAAAGGTGATATCTCTATAAACGTACCACCAGTCTTCGATGTCTCTAATTACTTGTGGTGGAAAATTGCTATGTGTGCTTTTAATCAAGCGCGTGATTTTCAATCATGGGTTTGTATAATTAATGGCTATGATGCTCCCGTTGTGGCAGTAGGGAATGCAACCGTTCCAAAGAACATTGGTGAATACAATGCTGTCGAGATACTTGCTGCAAAGCAAAACTCCGACAGTTTGAATTCCATCATACATGCCATTACCCTAGATCTTCAGCACCATGTGACTATGTGCGCTCGGTCTAAATATGCTTGGGATATCTTAGAAAACGTATTTGAAGGGAATACCAGAGAGAAGGAAGCTAGGCTTCAAAACCTTAATTCTGATTGGGAAAACCTTTGTATGGCAGATGAAGATTCATTTGATGAGTTTAATCACAAAGTGTTTGAAATTGTTAATGCATATTTTGCATTGGGTAAGACTATTCCTGAAAAGGACATTGTCATGATAATTCTCAGATCGCTGCCATCTAGATACGATTCTAAGAAGCATTCCATCTTTGAGGGAAATAAACTTTATGCTCTTTCCATAAACACGTTGGTTGGAAAGCTAAAGATCTTTGATCATGATCATACATCCAAAATCGGAAAGGATGTTTCCTTCAAAGCACAAAAGAACACTAAATTACTTGACAAAAGTAAAAGTGTTTATGTCTCTGAGGATGATCTTTCTGAGACTGATTCATCAGATGAAGATCTTGACAAATCAGTCTCTCTGATCACTAGACAGTTTAGGGATCTTCTGTTGAAGAAAAGTAAACGGTTTTCAAGAGACAAACCTAGGTCGTAAGTTGAACCTCGCAATCACATTCCTCCTAAAAACAGGGATGCTGACGATGCTGATGACGAGGATATGCCACAGTGCTTTAAGTGTAAAGGTTTTTTTCATTTTACAAATGAGTGTCTAAATCGTAGAAAATACACCGGGAACAAATGTCTTTTTTTTGCTAAGTCCTTTAGTTTATTAAGCAAAAAAACGTAATTACAAGAATTACAGGCAGGAGGCACAAGGATTCCCCACCCCCATAGACCTAAGGGGTAAAAATAAATAGCCAAAGAAAAGCCACAAAAAACTAGAGAATAATAACTAAAAAATACCCAAAGTGAAATGAAGAGTAAAGACTAAAAGCCTAAATTACTTCATTCTAATAAAACGCCTAAGGAAAAAAGCAAAACTCTCCTTCAAGAGTTTCCACTTCCTTTATTTTTCTTCTTTGGAGTCTTCATTTTTTTTGCTTGATCTTGAATTTCCTTGATGTACTCCTTTCTAAAAGATAAGTCATGCAGAAATTTCTGTTGAATATCAAATTTATTAATAGTATAAAGAACTTCATTTTCCTCTCTTGTTAACTGAACTTTCATGGGTTGTATAAAGCCAAAATCTGTACTTCTTTTAACAGAATTGGAATCCAGTTCAATTTCAACTTCCTTAGACTCCTGTAACACTCCAAACTTATTCGAAGATAACACTCTATAATTTGTTGGACTCTGTTTGCAAGTCCGAAGCTGTTCTAACCTCTTCAAATCAGCGCGCACTTCCAGCAGCTTTGCTGCATCTTCATCCATTTTTTTCTTAAGCTACAAAACACGCTGCTCTGCAGCGCTTAGAATACCAGTGTGCTGAAAATGCACAACATTAGGAAGCTCTTCAGTGGTTAGCCTTTGCAGAACATCGTCTGATGTATGGGACATATAGTCAACCATACCCCATGTTGTCCATGCACATCTTCAGTTGTCTTCACATCATCCAAACTATTTGTAACTTCAGGCACAAAAGGAATGACCGGAGCATTGTTACCATTGTTCTTACGCCCAACTTCCTTCCATTCCTTGTCACCATTAGAACCAGCAGTAGTTTTATTTACCTGCGAATTCTTACCTTGAGAAGCACTCTCAATTTGTAAGTTGTTGACAGTGTTCTTTGGTTTCTTACGGAATTCTGTATCAGAATGACCAATAAACTTACACTTAGAACAAAACTTAGGCCTTTTGTGTATCTCAAAATTCTGCAAGAAGTCCAAACCCCTCCACTGTTACATGAACTGCATCTGTGTTGAGCTCGGCGAAGTTTATATCAATTAGGACTGAAGCGAAATATCCATACTCATGATCAAGAGTACGTTTATGTACCACAATGGGTGTTCCAAGGGTTTTACCTATATCCAGCAATGTTTTCTCAATCCAGTACTCCACAGGAAATCCAGGAAACTTAACCCATACAGTAGCATGGGAAGTTTTATGTTTGTCTGCATCAAAACCTGGAAACCAATCCATGAGATTAAGCTTTTGTTGATCAAAAAACCATGCTTCCACATTAAGAAGCTTGTCTTTATCTTCCTGTGATTGTAGCTTAATGATGAAAAAACCCCTATTCATGGGGATGAACTGCACACGATCATGCCCTAACTTCCATTGCTGTTGAAAGGTATTTTTAACATCTTGAAATTTAACCCCCTTTAGATCTAAATGACCTATAAGACTGTATTTCCATACCTTGCAACCCTCATCATAGAAAGCGTCAGGTATAATAACTGCTGGTTTTCGCTCTTTAATGGTAGGGTTTGGTAACTTAGACAAATCAATTGATGTAGCCGCAAGCTGCTTTTTACCCAAAACCTTTTCAGCGTAGGTTAAAGTTTTCACTTGAGATGAATCCGAAATAACATGTTCGTTAACTGTTGTATGAATCATCGTGAATCAAAGCTGAAACAGATGATCCAAATACGTGAATATTGAAAACCCTAAACGTGAAAAAACTGAGATTTCCAAAGTCGCCAAAGTGAGAAAATTTCGGTCATTCTCTTTCCTGGAACTTCTTTGTGCAACTCTTATTGCTGCAACTCTTGATGAAATGTCTGATCACTATGATTCCAATGAAGACGAAAAATAAATTGTTGCACTTTAGCAATACATACATCAAACTTGATATTCTTTCAGATGGAAACTCAACCAATCTAGAAGAAGAAATTAACCTTTATGTTGGAAACTCTCTGTCTGATCTTTCAGATTCCACTTTGTGCCTAGCAGCTTGCACATCTCGGGCGTATGAATCATCTTATCCATTGACATGATCTTATTGTTCACTCAAGGGTCATGAACTATAAACACAAGATGAGACATGTCAAGAGACTTCAACGAAGAGCAAATAGCCTAGTAAACAAGCTCAAACTTGTTCAAAAAACCGCTGAGGTATGTAAGATTTTATCCTCTTCAAAGAAGTTGGTTTCCAAAGATAGGTCAAGACTACTAGAAGAAAAAGTATGGTCTAAACATTTTGATAGACAGGGATCTATGAATTCCTTTCAAAAAGGTCATGATGGAAAAATTGTTGTTCACCGTAGCACAACTTGATTGTGTTGTTTTGGTGCATCTTGTCTCATGTGCCTGATTAAAAGAGACAATATTATGCACACCTCTTCTCTTTTTATTTTAGAGATGCTATATGATTTGGAATTCATTCTCTTCATTTGATATTGGAAGAGACTTCCTTGTGTATTCGATAAAAGAGGGTTATTCTCGACAATTTTGCTCTCTTTAGGGTAGTGAATTGTGCGTACGCGAACATGTGTGTATAAAAGGTTCCGTAACCCTATATTCCTTTCTCCTTCTCAGAAACTTTTTTCATCTTGAGACTCCCTGTTGAGTTTATATTGTGATTTCCTCTCACAAACCCATACACGTATGGAGATTCCAAGCATTATGAGTTCTGATGGAAAAGATGTTCATATGATTGTTAATCCATCAATCATGAATGAAAAATAAAAATCTCTATTTCCTCCAACTTTGAAAAGAAAAAGAAGGAATGTGAGGAAAGCAGGAGCTGTTCCTTCAAATTCTCAGAAGTTTTCTGATGTTCTTGAAGAGTTGAAGGCAGCAAGGAAGGAGATTAAGCAAATAAAGGCTTTTGTTATGAGAACTCTTGAAATTCACAAGGCCCTGGTTCTACATCATCAGCCTAGAAGGTTTGTTGGAATTGACTCCTTTCTCTATGAACCTTATGTTCCATGGCTGTTGACAACAAGGAGTTCGGGGACAATAAAGAATTCTTCAGAGGTCTTAATGTCTAGTAAATCTTCCTTTTTATGTTTTTAGAAGAATAATTAGGGTTCATAATAGACATTATTGTGAGTACACATAGCTATGTCCAACGATTTTCATCTTCATTGTTTTTAGATTTATTTGTTTAAATTCTAAAGTTTTTTGGAAGATGATTTTTGCAATTTTAATCCTTATGATTTGATATATTGCAAATTTTTATGGGATATGTTGTTTACGTCCGTGAACCTAGGACTGTCCCATACTAGTTCAAAAGTTATCTTTATTATGTCGATATGAATGTGTTGATAAAAGATATAATGAACTTTTGACATTACAAAAGTTAAAGCTTTTTATGTCATGTTTTGATGGAAAAAAGGATAAAACTTTTGTTTATAGGGATTAAGTCTATTATATGTCATTGTGCAAATAGTGATGGAAAATAGAATGAATCCTTGTCTATTCCGCAGTATTTGGTCGATCTCCGGTCCACATTTTTGTGCATATACTGTGTTGCTCCATAAGTTTTCTTATGTTTGAGCATGACCAATTGAATTGATCATACTTGTGTGGTAAATTTAGTTGTTTCTCCGTTGACGAGCATGACCAATTGAATTGATCAACTTCTTGTGATTAGTTTAGTTGTGTAAACCGATTAAATTAATTATGGGTTTTCTTATGATTAATTTAGCTGTACTTGTTTGATTGAATTAATCATGGGTTCTCTTATAGTTAATTCAATTGATTTTTTTGGATACAAATTCATGTTCTCATGTAATTTGGTTGTGTAGATGGGGAAAAATGATTCACTGGTTTTTTAGGGAACGAAGAGACGACCGTGTGATGGAGGCTCCTTCAACCGAGCGAACTGCCTAACCTCAAACTGATGCACTGCACGGGAGTGCTTTTAAGTTCGAGAGATCAATCTATAGGACTCCAACCTAAACCAAGTCAATGGACGTTCAGAGTCAATTCGGTCACAAAGAGGTAAGAGGGTTGATCTATATGAGGGAAGCTGAGAATTGTGTGAGATCAATGATGATCAAGGATTGTGAATGTGTTGTGGGTTTCTGCAAGTTTTCTGTGAACTGTTGAGTTCGAATAAGTTCTGGTTGACTGATGGAATTCTTGAGAGTGATTACTCGAAAAATTCTCTATTAGACGAATGTTATCGTTCAATCATGGATTCAGAGACTTATTTATAATGCCAGAATAGTAGACACATTGATCTACATTAAGTGTGAGGGTTGCTCGAGTGAAAGAGTGGGAAAGTGGAAAATCGTGGTTTCACCAGTTCCTCGTACGTGAGAGGGTTGGTTGATTGTCCACCCACTACTTTGCTAACTCCCTCAAATGCTTGCACGACTTACTCACATTTCTCATCGTGGATGAACACATGTGCTCTAGGCCGCCAGACCAAAACCCTAATTGCTATCCCCCATGTGACGTGATTGATTGTATCATGAACGTGGATTTGACTAGTCAGTCGTTTGATTTGATTAGATGATGGGTCTAGGTTTTGTTTAGTGGAGCATGATACTCGAACGCTCTATGATTCATGAATTGAATGTGTCTCTGGGACGTGGTTCTTCGAATGAATGATGTTGATAATCTGAGCAAATATTGCTCTAACAATTGATTGATAAATTACTGAATATTAGTATATGAATCGAGTGTCTGAGCAAGTATTGCTCATTCGATGAATTACTGAATATTCATAGTTGGATCAATATTTGAGCAATTGAGCAAGTATTGCTCGTTCGGTGAATTAATGAATATTGATAATTGGATCAATATTCGAGCAATTGAGCAAGTATTGCTCATTCGATGAATTACTAGTAATATGACCGAATAATAATTAATTAAAATATTGGTAGCTGGATCGAATATTATATAATTAATTTAGATATTGATTACTGGGTCAATCATAAAATTATTAGTGTTTGAACTGCTCGGAATTGTGATTTAGCGAGCGTATGTTCGAAACTCTAATTTTCGATCAATTGATGAATTACTGAAAATAGGCTATTCATCAAAGGTGGGACCGGCCACATGGGATAATGGACGACCATGTGGATCCCAAGTGCTCGAGTGAGCATGCACCAGAGTCCTTTGTTGACCAGTTGGTGAAAGAATGATCAATTGTTAGTGTTGATCATTTATTAGAATAATGCTCGAGCGAGCGTTAGGTAGTAAAACCTATTTTTGAAAAGGTGAGGACCGACCAAGGGGGAATGGGACCGTCCCTGGGTGGTTTTGGGAGCGGCTTCCAGTCATTTGAGCGATCCCCAAGTCAGTTGAAGAGAGTTTGGAACCAATTTGAACAATTGCTAGCAAATTAGGTCAAAACTGTGAGAATGTGTGGGATCGACTCATTGCAAGCCCTAGGTCCGGCCTTGGTCGGTCAAGGCAGCATGCCCGTGTCACCAGGGTGTCCATGTCTCAGTCTTGAGAGTTTTGGTATTTTACGACGGTCGTCCGAGAAATATTTTGGATTTTCAAAAGAGTTTGATCTTGACTGAAACTCTCAATTTTGCTCGAATGAGCAGGAAGAACTTTGCTCGTGCGACGGATAATTTGAGAATATTAAAATAATGATATTTTAATTTGTGACGTGGGAAGCCTAGTCAGTCGAGTGACCGTTTGAATTTTTGGCTTTTCCATGGTTTGAGCAATATTTGAGAAAATATTGAATACTAGGGTTTTCGGTCAAACGATGGAGTTCCATGAGATGATAAAAATAATAATATGATAGAATAAGGGATTGTGAGGTGTGGGACCTGCCACGGATAGGGCATGGTCGGCTTCCTAGATGGCGGGGTCCCGTGACATCTTTCCCTGTTTTGTTTGATAAAAGTATGGAAAATTAGGAGTTTCTGTCAAATTAGGGAGTTTTCTCAAATGAGGGAAACCCTACGAGATGAGGGAGGAAATAAAATAAAATATTAGTGAAAATAAAATAAGGGAGGGGATCATCCATGGCATGACCGGTCGGTGGGCCCGGTCCCACGCCTTTCCTTATTTTATTAATTAGTATTTTATCTCCATGGATCGCTCGTTCGTCCATACTTCAATAGTTCTTTCGTGTGTTTGGGTGCTCGTTTGTGCATTCTTTTTTAAGTACACTTGCACCATTTTCTCGGGACTTACTCGATGGTGGCTCGGAAGCCCAATTGTTGAGTAATTATTACTAACTCATGAAATTCAATAGACAATGATTCATGAAACTGAGTAATAAAGGTGAATAGTTATTCATTATCAATCCATAGGATCAGCCATGGATTCGACCATGGATTCATAATAATAAAATGAGCATTACCATCTTATGGGATCGTGGATTCGACAATAGAATAGAAGTAATAAAATTATCTATTACCACTTCATGAGATCAGCCGTGGATTCGATCATAAAATCGTATTAATGAGATAAAATAGATTATTTTCTAGGAATTCAGTGGCGAATGTCACTGTAGAATTAATCTATTATAGAATCGAGATATGAGATAGTTGAAGCATCATAATCGTTCTGAAAGGTGCATAGTCAGGGAACAATCGTGCAACGTTGTTAACGTCCTGAAGGCGTTTATCCCCCTCAACAAACAATTATGTAGGAGAGCCGCCTGAATCTGTACACAGTCTCTCTACATAGTCAGGGAACAACGACTGTCTCCGACGTCCTGAAGGCGTTTTGCCCTATCAACAAACAATTATGTAGGAGGACCGCATAATCGTTCTTCTGTGTACAGGTGGGTCTCCCTATGTATTCAGGGAACAACGAGGGTCTCCAATGTCCTAAAGGCGTCAAGCCCTCTCAACAAACAATTAAGTATGGAGGACCTCCCAATCATGTTATTCTACATAGAGGTCACGATGAAATGCGTAACATCGAACGCTCATCTAGTGGGAGGCATTTCGAGAAACATATCCATCATGGATCTAAGAGGTACTCGATCAGAGTTTGTGAAAACGGTTCACCAATCGTCACATGCGTTCCTGAAGCCTGGTCAGAAACATGCAGTATCATGATTTTACGATTTTAGCCCTTGCTGAGAATCCACCATCTACATTAAGTCCCCTGCTTAGTGGGGAACAGTCATGTTCTGCAGTAAACATTGGATGGTGATTTTCCAGTTAAACAATATAAGCAGTCGGGCTTAGTCGTACAAGGCATTTTCAGATCCCCAATTTGCTCCAATGATGTCATGTACGAGCAAAACATAGGTAAGGAACCTGGAAGTATGATAGAGTGTCGTCCCATTTTCACGGAGAAGCGAGGCACTGCTTATTTAGATGGCCAGACGTTCATTTTCGGTCGGTTTAGCGTTTTCGGTCCCTAGCCCAAAAAAAGGAAATCCATGCTTTATTAGGTTTTGGAAATAAAATAGATATAAAATGGGAGAGACCCTAAATTTTTCTAAGCTAACTTACCACTTCTCCTTGATATCTTCACACCCTAGCTCATAGAAGAATGTTTCATTGATTGAAATGCAGAGTTGAGATAACGTAACCAACTATGGATATAAGCATACATAGTGTGTTCGCACATCAGTGTATAAATTCATGTACCGTAAACCAAGTGCGTGCATATGTGTGCATGCGGTATTGGTAAAGGAGACAGGTTGGGTACGCGTACTCGTACGCGTACTGGCGGAACTTTTCCTCCCGGAAAATTCTGCTGAGTTTGTAGTTTGCAAACTAGTAAACCAGTCACCTTAGGTACGCGTACCTGTACTGGCGGAACTTTTCTACGCGAAAAATTCTGTTGAGTTTGGAAACCAAAACCAACTCAAAATACGGTAGCTAAGGTAAGCATACCCGTATACATACCCAAGCTGGTTATTTCTCAAATCGGTAGTTCATGAAATTAAAAAAATAAATTATAAGGAATGCAATCTTTGAAAACCGTGGCTATGTTGTTCATGAATTGATTCTAATGGATCAAACCGATTTTGTTTCAATTGTGTCTATGCATAAAGACCTAAGCAATTGAACAACTCTTCAACTAGTTCTTTTGATGTCATTTGAACTAGTTATGAGAAAGATGAATACGGTTAGTATGAAAGTCCTCATATGGCTAGCCATTGGTTAAATATTTGTGAACCAACTAAGTGTACACGTTTAGATACGGTTACTCAAACCTAAATGAAATACATTTCATTTGTGTGTGAAAAGCTAAGTTTCGATTTAATGGTTGGAAGATATTATCTTGGTTGAATCAGGTTTTTCATCTAACGGTGAATATTGAATGCTTTGTACCAAGGTAACTTAGATTGCAAACCCTGATTTCAAAACTATATATAAGGGAACTCTAGCAACTGGAAAAAATAATCCCCACACCTCCTGTGTGATACTAGTTGGTTTTGCTAGAGTCTATTCTCCTTTAACCTTAGGTTTCTTCTCGATACCCTGTAGGTTAATGACTTAAATACTTCATTGGTATTGTGAAGGCAGACGAAACTACTTCTCTTGTAGTTAAGCGATCTGATCTTGCCATTTTCTATCGTACAAGTTCAATTGAATAATTGGCTTGAGATTATATCTCCGATAGGGAAAGATAAAAAAAAAATCACAAACATCTTCATCTCATCGTTTGTGATTCCGAAATATATTGTTTCGCTACCATACGATTGAGATTATTGTGAGGTGATTGATAATTCTAGGATGTTCTTCGGGAATATAAGTCCGGGTTATCGATTAAAGCCTGTTCACCTTGATTTCTATCAAAAGACGGAACAAACTCATAGGTTTATCTGTGGGAAATAAATTTATCTATTACGGTAGACTTTTCTGTATGATACAGATTTGTTTATTCAGGTCTTCGACTTTGGGTTGTAGCAACTCTTGGTTGTGGGTGAGATCAGCTAAGGGAATCAAGTGCGTAGTATGTTGCTGGGATCAGAGATGTAAGGAGCGCAACTGTACCTTGAATCAATGTGATATTGATCAGGGTTCAACTACAGTCCGGACTGAACTTAGTTTGTAGTAGGATAGTGTCTGTAGCGGCTTAATATAGTAAGGTGTTCAATCTGGATTAGGTCCCGGGGTTTTTCTGCATTTGCGGTTTCCTCGTTAACAAATCTTCTGGTGTCTGTGTTATTTCTATTCCGCATTATATTTTGTTATATAATTGAAATATCACAGGTTGTGCGTTGTATCGATCAATTGTGAAATCCATCCTTTGGTTGTTGAGTGGAAATTGATTGATCCTTGGATATTGGTCTTTGGTACCATCCAAGTTTATATCTCTTGTATTTGATAAAGACTCACAGATTTCTATTTGTTTGAGTATAGATCAAATCGAGAAATAGAGATATTTTACAGCTCACTTTGCTGCTTCATCTCTAGCTTCAATTCCTGTAACTCCTTCCCCTAACAAGCCAAAGCAGTCACAGTGCTCTAATCCTAGCAATGCATACATTTCAGTGATTTTACAACCACACATAGCACCATGTATTCATCTAACTCTCGACTATCGGCAGCTTAATCCATTCCTGCAACAGCTCAGACTTCTACTCTGCTCTTCCATCAGCACCAGCAACTGCCTTCTGTAGCTTTCATAACCACCTAACTCAGGCCACAGCTGTCTCTTGCAATTCATTCATCTCAGCAGCAGCAACATCTGCAACTTCAGTTTAATCCCTGCATTAACCCTTAGTCCACATTGCAGCACCAGTTCTTCCCTGTAACTTCAATGCCAGTAACACCATCAGTTATCTTCACTTAAGCCATTTCCCCGCAATTTTAATTCACCATCTTATCTAATTCAACACCAGGCACAACTCATTTCATCTCTATGACCACCTAAACTCAGCTGCAACCACTGCAATTCATTCTTGCCAGCTCCATCTTTGCAACCAAACCTACATTCAGCTTCCTCATCTGCTCCTTGAAATCACTATTCAAATCCAACTCATCGATCAAATTCACACAAAACCCTTTCATGCTAACCCTTCTTGAGTTCTAAAACAGCCAGAGATCTCTATTATTCACAGTCTTCAACAGCAAGATTCAGACCCACAAACTCACTTCCGTTCTCTCTGTGTTCATCAGAATTGCCTCAAATCTTTATTTCTTGACTCCCATGGATTGGAATCAGCACAATAAAAGAATCCCAGGCTTAATCATCTCATCTCTGGATCAATCGTTAACCTCATTAGATACTTCAATTAATCGTCTTTCACAAAACCCTAATTTCTTCTTCTATTAGAACACAGATTCAACATCACAATTCCCCCATCTTTTTCTTCACATCATCTGCAGAAAACCCTTCCTTCTCGAATTCAACTACAATCTAAATCCCATCACACAGCAGCAAATCTTCAGGCATCTCTAAATTTCTAGTGAGTTGTAAAGAGAAGATAATTATCGATACAGGGTTGTGTAGTGAATTGGGATGGCTATTTGCACCCAATGATGGATACGAGGCAGCAAAGTGATATTTGGCCTGTCGGTTACGGGACCTGACTGCCCATTATGTTTTCTAGCTCGACTGTCAGTTGCACGGAACTGACACTCTTCACCTGCGACTTGATCTTACTGCTCCTTTTCACTCCATTGTGCTTCCAATAACGGCAGTTGTCTCTCTCTTATTTCTCAGGTCCACTTCTTCTCTTCAATTTTTTTCATCATTAAAGCCCCCATGTTTTTCGGACATATATTTGCATCACTAAAGCCGAAATGCTTTTCAGATAGAGATGAAGAAGTAAATAATCTTCCTTGCCCTTTTAAGTGACGTTTCTTCTTCTTTTGTTCCAAATGACTCCAAAGTACCTAAATACTCAAAAACAAACATAAGATACATAATTTACAAGAAAACTTAGCAAAAAAAGAATAAACAATAGATAAATATCAAGGTGTTTTAGACATCTATCACCACCCTAGTAGCTAAAATCTTAGTAAAGATTTTGAAGAAAAAGTTATTGAGCCCAATTGGTCTAAAATTCCGTAGAGTATTAGCACCATGCACCTTAGCAAGAAGAACGATCAAACTAGAATTATCTCCACTTGGAATTGTTTTAGACTTCCAACAAAAAATAATAACATTAGTCAAATCAAGTTGAATAATATCCCAACAATGCCGATAAAAACAACCTGAAAACCCATTTAGACCCGGAGCACTATCAGCATCCAAATCAAACACCGCCGTGTTGATTTCATTTGGGGTAGGAATAACATCCATAATACCACTTCTTACAGCCGTAATTGAAGGTCTCTCATAATCAAATAAAAAACCATCAATAATTGTGTCATCTCCATTGAATTTATCCTCATAATAGTTCACAACATGGTCACAGATCAACGCACTATCAGAAATAACACTAACATCTTCAGAAACAAGTTCTGAAATCGTGTTTCTTCCCCTTCGAATATTTATGCTATTGTGAAAATAAGAAGTATTACTCGACCCCTCCAACAACCATTTATTTCTAGACTTCTGCTTTAGCATAATGTTTTGTTAGTTACTAATACCTTGGACACCTACGGATTGTCCCGTAACCGACAGGTATGTGCTGTGATGGTGCGGCTTGAGGGAATCCAGGTGTTGCTGGGGCAGGAGTAGTGGCGCGTGATCATGAAGCAAATGTACTTGGTGCTATGAGTGTTGGTTTGGGTGTAATGACGAATTACATTGCGGAAATTTCTGGAATTATTATTGGTATGGAATGGGCGCTGCAATGGGGATACTCGAAAGTTTATATTCTTTCTGATTTGTTCAGTGCAGTTATGGCTTTTAATACTTCTACTCTTCCTTGGTTCGTTGTAAAACATTGGAGGGAGGTTTCTTCTAATTATGAGGCTATTCGTTTTGAACATACTTATAGAGAGGCTAATTTTGCTGTTGATAAGATGGCGAAAATAGGGTGTATTCTTCCTAATGAGGAGGGACAACATTATCTTGGAAGACCTGATTTTTTGAACTCTATTGAATTACCAAATATATCTTATTTTCGTTTCAAATGATTAGCAAGTTTTTGGGGTTTCTCTGACCTCTTTTCTTGCTGATTCATTTTGTTTTGTAATTTTGTTATTCATTAATACATATTTGGATTTACAAAAAAAAAAAAAAAAAAACTACGGTCTTGGGTATCTCAAAATTGATCCTAGACATGTCAAATTTAAACTTGGCTATCTTAAAATTGATCCTAGGCATGTCAAATTGAATCTTGGGCATGGCCACGAAAGCACAAGCCCACGGTCTTAGTCATCTCAAAGTTGATCAAATTGAATCTTGGGCATGGGCACAAGCCTACGGTCTTGGGAATCTCAAAATTGATCCTAGACATGTCAAATTTAAACTTGGGCATGTCAAATTGAATCTTAGGAATGGGCATGAAAGCACAAGCGAACGGTCTCATTTTTGATTTCTTCTCTCTAAGCAATTTCTAGGAAAGAGAATGACCGAAATTTGCTCACTTTGGAGATTTTTGAAATCTTAGTTTTTCACGTTTAGTGTTTTCAATATTCACGTATTTGGATCATCAGTATCATGTTTGATTCACGATGACTCATAAAACAGTTAACGAACAGGTTATTTCAGATTCATCTCAAGTGAAAACTTTAACCTACGCTACATCAATTGATTTGTCTAAGTTACCAAACCCTATCATTAAAAAGGGAAAACCAGCAGTTATTATACCTGACACTTTCTATGATGAGGGTTTCAAGGTATGGAAATATAGTCTTATAGGTCATTTAGATCTAAAGGGGGTTAAATTTCAAGATGTTAAAAATAACTTCCAACAGCAACGGAAGTTAGGGCATGATCGTGTGCAGTTCATCCCCATGAATAGGGGTTTTTTCATTATTAAGCTACAATATCAGGAAGATAAAGACAAGCTTCTTAATCTGGAAGCATGGTTTTTTGATCAACAAAAGCTTAATCTCATGGATTGATTTCCAGGTTTTGATGCAGACAAACATAAAACTTCCCATGCTATTGTATGGGTTAAGTTTCCTGGATTTCCCGTGGAGTACTGGATTGAAAAAACATTGCTGGTGTTTGAGGGTGAAACAGTTTCTGCTGATTTTGGTAATTTCGGGTTTGTGGGTGAGAAATGAATTTAAACCCTAAACAATGTACTGCAAGGGAGTACTTTAGATTCGAGAGATCAATCGATATAAATCCGTCCTAAACCAAGAAATGGTCGTTCCAGACTTGCTTCGGTCACAAAGTGAAGGAGA
This sequence comes from Papaver somniferum, assembly GCF_003573695.1. NCBI lineage: Eukaryota > Viridiplantae > Streptophyta > Magnoliopsida > Ranunculales > Papaveraceae > Papaver > Papaver somniferum. Next base: position 122,515,053 of record NC_039361.1, on the reverse strand, counting down.
AGGGTTGGTTTTGGGGAGGGAAACGAAGAAAGTATTGAGACCAGAATAGTTGATTCTGGAAGAGTAGTTGTTTCATGACTAGTATCATAAAGTCGGAAGCTAACAGATAGAAATCTAGCAAAAAATTTCTGAGTGTTGTATCCTCCTGACCTGAACTTGTTGTTCGGTGGAAATAGGTAATGCCTATTTATACAAGTCGAAGTGAAACATACTCTGGTCTCATTAAGAAATGGAAAAACAGGTGAGTAAATGGGAGGAGGTGGTAACCGGAAACGCTTGAAATTGATGTTCTATAAAAGAAAGTGTTTCACCATTACTCCTTGTATTTACTAACCGCCTCATCCTTATGACACTTTCTTATAACGAGCGTAGTGTACGCCGCACGCTGTAAACCGCCAAACCAACACCTAATGAGCATCCCCCAGTTTGTGACATGTGTTGATGTCTCGAGTGTTTTCGTGGAAAACATGTAGCATGTTGTTGTTGTCTGGCAAGTTGAGCTTGGGAGACTTGTCGGCTCGGTGGTAACCTTCAACGGTCGAGATTTTGCGTCTTAAGAGGAAGGTAGCCGTTGATTATTGCAACCTTTCGTTTGGTATCCAGTGGTATGAAAGTATGATCAGTATGGATTTAATATGGCCCAGTTTAGGGGCGGCCAAAAGTTAGGGTTTTGGCTTTGTTTAGGCGCGACCAAACTAGGGACAAAGGTTGCCATGCGTTAGCTGGTAACCTTGGACGGATAATATCTGCATCTTAGATGAAAAAGTGGTCGTTGATTGTTGCAGGCCTTCGTTTTGGTAGGCGCATAGGGAAGGCCAGCATGGTATGGCGGGACAAGGTGGTTGGCATGCCATTGGCACATGTAGCATGACATGCCTTGGCGCTGTTTGGCGTGGCCAAAACTAGGGTTTTGTGCCAAAGGTTGCCATGTGTTGTTTGGCGACCTTGGACGGCAAGGATTTGCATCTAGGTTGGAAGGGTGGCCGTTGATCGTCGCACGCCTTCGTTTTGGTAGATGCATGGGGAAGGCCGACATGGTATGGCGCGGCAAGGTGGTTGGCATGCCATTGGCACATGTGGCATGGCATGCCTTGGTGCGGTTTGGCGTGGCCAAAACTAGGGTTTTGGTCCAAAGGTTACCATGCGTTGTTTGGCGACCTTGGACGGCTAGGATTTGCATCCAGGATGGAAGGGTGGTCGTTGATCGTCGCACACCTTCGTTTTGGTAGCCGCATGGGGAAGGCCGGCATGGTGTGGCGCGGCAAGGTGGTTGGCTTACCATTGGCACATGTGATGGCATGCCTTGGCGCGGTTTGGCGTGGCCAAAACTAGGGTTGTGGGCCAAAGGTTACCATGCGTTGTTTAGCGACCTTGGACAGCTAGGATTTGCATCTAGGATGGAGGGGTGGCCTTTGATCGTCGCACGCCTTCGTTTTGGTAGCCGCGTAGGGAATGCCGGGATGGTAAGGCCAATGACGCGGATGGCTTGGCATAGTGGGGCCTATGGTTTGGTACGGACGGCTTGGCATGGTGGGGCCAAGGCAAGGTACGGTTGGATTGGCATGGTGGGGCCAAGGGTATGGAAAGCCATTGGCGCATGGTGCGGCTAGCATAGTTGGGTCTAAGGAGGCGTGATTGGCTTGGCATGGTGGGGCCAAGGGTTTGGCATGTCATTGGCGCATGGTGCGGCTAGCATGGTTGGGTCCAAGGCAAGGTGCGATTGGCTTGGCATTGTGGGGCCAAGGGTTTGGCATGCCATTGGCGCATGGTGCAGCTAGCATGATTGGGGAAAAGGCAAGGTGCGGTTGGCTTGGCATGGTGGGGCCAAGGGTTTGGCATGTCATTGGCGCATGGTCTGGCTAGCATGGTTGGCATGCCTTGGCACGGAGATGTGGCTGGCATGGTTTGTCATTGGCACAATGGTGCGGCTGGCATGGTTGGTATGCCTTCTCGCGGAGATGTGACTGACATGGTTTTCCATTGGCACAGTGGTGCAGCTGACATGGTTGGCATGCCTTGGCGCGGAGATGTGGCTGGCATGGTTTTCCATTGGCACAGTGGTGCGGCTGGAATGGTTGGCATGCCTTGGCGTGGAGATGTGGCTGGCATGGTTTTCCATTGGCACAGTGGTGCGGCTGGCATGGTTGGCATACCTTGGCGCGGTAGCATGAGAATTAGGGTTTGGTATGTACGAAGATGATGTCAGTCAATACTAAGGGTTCTGCTGTGGAACATGACACATATATAAAAAAAAGGTACCCTGGTAATTCTTACGTAGGTATGTTAAATGATTCAATAAATGCGCTAGTGGTTGTAGTGACATCATGTCAGATGTAAGGTTTTACGATTTTAATCCTAAGCTGAAAACCACCATCAACATTAAGTCCCCTGCTTAGCTCGTAACAGGAGCATTATTGCGAGGTAAGCATAAGATGGTGACAGGCCAGGACAAAATCGAAATGGCAAGTCATGAAAAGATGGTCAGGAAGACCCAACTAACCTTTTTCGAGATGTAAGGAGAATTTGTGATTCTTGTGTTGGCGGCCTTGCATAAATTCTACTCTTGGTGTTGCTGGATAGACCTTGAAATGGTAGAGGCGGTTGCTGGTTGAGATGCAGACTATCGGCTTGGCTTGGTCACGCGTCATCTTGGTTGGGATAGGGAACGCAGAGGTGATGGATTAGCGACTTGTCGGTGTTGGTGCGGCTTGAGCGGAGCCGCTGGCATTGGTCGGCTTGGAATGGGAGTCACAGGAATTGGTCGTCTTGGAATGGGAGCCGCGGGCGTTGGTCGGCTTGGAATGGGAGCCGCAGGCGTTGGTCGGCTTGAAATGGGAGCCGCAGGCATTGGTCGGCTTGGAATGGGAGCTGCAGGCGTTGGTCGGCTTGGAAAGGGAGCCGCATGCGTTGGTCGTCTTGGAATGAGATCTGCAGGCGTTGGGCTGCTTGGAATGGGAGCCCCAGGCGTTGGTCGGCTTGGAATGGGAGCCGTCAGCATTGGTCGTCTTGAAATGGATCTACTTGCGTTGCTCGGCTTGGAGTGGAGCTAGCTTGAGTTCCTTAGAACGATGACCATTGGCTTCAGTTCCGTGGAAGGATGACGACTGGCTTCAGTTCCGTGGAAGGATGACGACTGGCTTCAGTTCCGTGGAAGGATGACAACCGGCTTCAGTTTCATGGGATGATGGCAACTTTGTCTGAATTAGGGTTTGGCATGCCGAAACCCTAATTAGATCCCTTTACTAGAATCACTGTAGAATTCTCGTACGAACTCGGATTTTGACGGTCCGCCCCTCCATTCTGAACGGAAAAGAATTTCCTATCTCCCCTCTCGGGAATATTTAGGTTTTGAGCTCGTTTGGGAGGCGAAAACATCTCGACAGTAAAATTCAGGAAGAATTACGGGCCCGTGGAATGATGGAAGCTTGCTTTAGTTCCGTGGGAAGATGATGACTTTCTTTGGGAAGATAAAAACTTGCTTCAGTTCCTTGGGAAGGTGACGACTGGCTTCGGGAAGATAACAACTTGCTTCAGTTCCCTGGGAAGGTGACGACAGGCTTCGGGAAAGTAATAACTTGCTTAAGTTCCCTAGGAAGGTGACGATTGGCTTCAGGAAGATAACAACTTGCTTCAGTTCCCTGGGAAGGTGACGACTGGCTTCAGGAAGATAACAACTTGCTTCAGTTCCCTGGGAAGGTGACGACTGGATTCGGGAAGGTAACAACTTGCTTCAGATTTTAGCATGCTGCAACCCTAATTAGCGCCCCTTACTAGAATCGCTGTAGAATTCTCGTACGAACTCGGATTTTGACGGTCCGCCCCACCATTCTAAACGGAAAAGAATTTCCTATCTCTCTAAACGGGGATATTTAGGTTTTGAGCTCGTTTGGAAGGTGAAAACAGCTCGACAGTAAAATTCAGGAAGAACTCATGAGGGATGTTGCGGGCCCCAGGTGGCATAGTCGCGCCCAGTCATCCGTTTCATGGAGCAAGAAGGAATCTTTATTTTTTTCAAACTCTAGAAACTCCGTCCGCATGAAAAGAGATGTTGGCCTTCTTCTATTTTCAGTTGCTCGTTCGGATCCGTGCTTTCGTCTGCAGTGTCTCTCCAGTGGATTCCAAAATTTATCAAACTCCATTGCATTCTTGGGACGGATTGATGTGGTTGCGTTTTCGGTCCATCCTTGATTTTCGGTTGTTTAGTGCCTGGACCCTCTGCTCGCGATGACAATATGTTGTGGATGCTTGTATTGGTCGAAATCTTCCGGAGACACTGGATGGAATAGATGAGTTGGGAGACGTTTCGTTGGTGATGTGCTACTATCAAGTATTCAAGGACTTGGTTCCAAGTGGCATCCTTCGAACCATCTTCCGAATCTTGGACTATCGTGTGGAATGGGATGTGGTGAGTAGTCCCCAATTATGCTTCTGTTAGATCCGATGGCTTGGCCGAATATGTGAATGTATCTTTGTGACGTGCATTTGAAGTCTTCAGTGCACATGTACTGCTTCATGTTGATAAATTCCTGCGGCTCGTAAAACTTCGACAATGATGATTTTGAAATCAGAAATGACCTGGTTGAGGGGAGTAAAAGCGTCCCATGTTGGTAGTCCCCATGTGTAGCCTACTTTCATTGCATCGCCTTGAATCCACGTCCACGGGATTTGATATAAGCTTATCGTACTATTCTGGATGTGACGCTGGGGTGATCAAAATATCACATGATGAAATATCCTGGATAGTGAAGTGGTAGGAATGAGAGAGTTATGTTGTTTATCATGGCTCCCTCTGTTTCTTCAAGAAAATGTTTCAGCCGCGTCTCTGGAGTTATCTCATGAGTCTTTGATGGTCGTCGGGATGGACTGCGATGAGCAGTCCCCAGTCGCATTTTTCTTCAGTTTCTGAAGTTTTTTTCTCTAAGCAGTCTTGGGATCCTCCGCGGCCTTGTAAAGTGTTGAAGGCGTCTTCTGGACAGATAGGTGATAATTTTCTTGCGCTGCACCCTTGAAGAGTAGATGACCTTGTTGTGGATATGACCTTTTGGTTGAACGTGTCTTCTGAGCTTTGACAGTGAAGGGATTTCGTGTATATCCTTAGTCTCCAAGTATGGTTTACATGTTTCCATCTTGTATGGTCAGTGGGTTGACTATGATAAAGACATCACCATCGTGCGTTCGTACGGGTGATTTTGTTACTTCTTCCACGTGGAACTTAAAATATGGAGGAGTACAAGTTACTTTTGTAGTGATTACTGCTGTGGTAAATCTCTGGCTGGTATCAACAAATTAGCGGCAACAGTTCTTGGTAGCAGATGTAATCAGAAGAGACTACATTTTCATGGTAACAAAGTAGGTTGGCGGGAATTGTATGGGCATCCATGGAAGTAAAATAATTGGCTGGACGCGTAAGCGAGCAAACCTTCCATGCTCACGAGTTTTGGAGAGATGGATCAAAAGGCGGTCATGACTATGAAGGTTGGATGGATGTGATCATGATCCTTGACATGAGGAGCGTGGTGGTACGACCCTTTGCAGATGAAACAACGTTGAAGCAGCTTTGGCTCTTGGAAAGGATGTTGAAACTTAAGGAGCCAAACGCTGAAGCTTCGGCTTCAGATTCTGGAGCAACTTATGGAGAGAACGCTGAAGCGGAGCGGCTGTCGGAGCGAAAGTTGAAGCGGAGCCACTGCTGGAGGAAGTTGAAGTGAAGCGGCTGTTAGAGCGAACGTTGAAGCCGAGCGGCTACGTTAATCAGTGTGCTGTCAAAATGGACACCCTTCAAGCGAACAATGGTTAGGAGTCCCCAGTTTCATCTATCAATCGTGCTTTCCAAGAGAGGTTAGGGTTTGGGAACGCCTTCTCTGGTTGGAAACAGTTGCTTCCCTGATGCAGTGCAGTTGAGAGCTGCGTATATGTCTTAACGCTGCGCCTACAGAATCTCACATAAGTGTTTCATCATAGACTGTAAGATTTTGTGGGCGAAGTCCCCGGAAATCATGCAGCTCCTGACAGAAAGAGAATCTTTGTGAACTCAGGGGGGTTACTGATTTTCTTTGCTTCGATTTTGGAGAAGTCGTTCCTGATATTTACGTGTGATGAAATTAGATTGTTGGTTCCCTTCTAATAGGCGCTGGAAGGATGCAAGATGCTGGCGCTGGGAAGATACAAGTTATTAGCGCTGGAAAGATGCAAGCTGCTGTAAAGATGCAAGCTGTTAGCGCTGGAAAGGATGCAAGTTGCTGGCGCTGGAAAGATGCAAGATGTTAGCGCTGGAATGATGCAAGCTGCTGGCGCTGGAAAGACGCAAGTTGTTAGCACTGGATCGTCTTGGAATGGGCGCTAGCTTGGCGTGGACGCTGGCTTGGAATTGGTATGGTGTGGACTGTTGGCTGTGCATGGCACGGACTGTTGGCTTAGCACAGCGCTGGCTTGGCGTAGCGCGGACTTGTTCTTACGGGCCCAGTTGCCTCTTTCCATACGTAGCTCAAATAGGAAATCATTTCCTTATTCAAATTCCAAAAGTGTTATGCGTATGAAAAGGGTTGGATCTCCTTTTTATCTCGTATCTTTGTTCTCACGTCCTGGCATTAGCGGTAGCGCGGTAGAAATAAAGTGGGCAAGCGTATTCCATCTATGTACTCCAGCGTTTCTCTTTCAATTTGTTTTCTTGTTTTGGGGCAAATCCCTAGCCATAGGTATGCCTTCCATGAATCTGTAGAAATATTGATCTTCTCTTTGAATATCACTGTAGTAGCGTCGGCTACCTCATGAATAGTGACTGGTAATCGTTATTATGCAAAGTAGGTACGTACGGGTAGGTGACTGATTCCACGAGAAACTGGGCGTTAGGGTTTATCTGAGATCCAAAAGTTGCAGGCCAAGGTGACCGAAGATCCTTCTACGGACATGGCCAAACAAAAAGAAGCGGAGGTCGAAAGGCTTTCCAAAGAGTTGGAACTGAAACAGGCGGTCCTCCAAATGACGAAGGACGCCTTCTTCGAGAAGAGCAAAACACCGTTGAATGGCTTCCTTTGAATGCACTTCTGTCTTCTGAAATTCTTCTGTTTCGTTTTTTTTTTTGAAAGGAAAATGAAACACTTGGCTTTATGGTTTTGATTTTCTGGATTTTTTGGTTGATAGACAAGTGTTACCTATGAAGGTTTTGGATTATTATTCGGGATGAACTGTTTTAGGATGATGCCGTTTTTGGTTATGATTGTAAGTGACACAAACATCCCAGGGAAGATATGGAACCGTGAACGATGCGTGTCGGTAGATGACATGGGATGAAAAATAACATGGCTGTCGGTTTTATCATTCCAGTGAAAACTTGAAATAGTAAACCATGTATTTTGTCTAGGCAAGACTTACTCGGTTTTTTGGATCTGCTAACGAAAAATGAGTTAGGTGAAATTCCGAGTTTTGTGAGAAGCATCGCAATTGTGGAAAGTCCCCAGTCGTCCCCGAGTCACTTGATAATCGAGTCGTTAATCCCTGGGCGTAGCGTTTGCTTTTATCCTCTGGGAAGTCCCCAGTCTCCCCTTGCCGTGTCATGACTGGTAATCGGGTCATCTGGTAACTGAGTCGTCGATCCCTGAGTGGATCGTATCGGGCCGTATGGTAGCTGAGTCGTCGATCCCTGAGCGGATCGTTTTCCTCTACCGTCCTGACGTCTGGGTCGAAGTATGAGATCGAGGATTGAAAATTGACATTGTAACCGAAAGACCAATCTCCCACTGTGGTCGCCAATTATTTGAGGGTGAAAACGATTTCTGCTGATTTTGGTAATTTCGGATGTGTGGGTGAGAAACGAATTTAAACCCTAAACAATGTACTGCAAGGGAGTACTTTAGATTCGAGAGATCAATCTGTAAAAATCCTTCCTAAACCAAGAAATGGCCGTTCTAGACTTGCTTCGGTCACAAAGTGAAGGAGAAGGGTTGGTTTTGGGGAGGGAAGCGAAGAAAGTGTTGAGACCAGAATAGTTGATCCTGGAAGAGTAGTTGTTTCACGACTTGTATCAGAAAGTGGGAAGCTAACAGATGGAAAGCTAGCAAATGTTTTCTGAGTGTTGTATCCTCCTGACCTGAACTTGTTGTTCGGTGGAAATAGGTAATTCCTATTTATACAAGTCGAAGTGAAACGTTCTCTGGTCTCATTAAGAAATGGAAAACTGGTGAGTAAATGGGAGGAGGTGGTAACCGGTAACGCTTGGAATTGATGTTCCATAAACGAAAGCGTTTCACCATTACTCCATGTATTTACTAACCGCCTCATCCTTATGACACTTTCTAATAACGAGCGTAGTGTACGCCGCACGCTGTAAACCGCCAAACCAATACCCAATGAGCATCCCCCATTTTGTGACATGTGTTGATGTCTCGAGTGTTTTCGTGGAAAACATGTAGCATGTTGTTGTTGTCTGGCAAGTTGAGCTTGGGAGACTTGCATGCTCGGTGGTGACCTTCAACGGTCGAGATTTTGCATCTTAAGAGGAAGGTAGCCGTTGATTATTGCAACCTTTCGTTTGGTAGCCAGTGGCATGAAATTATAATCATTATGGCTTTAATGTGGCCCAGTTTACGCGCGGCCAAAAGTTAGGGTTTTGGCTTTGTTTAGGCGCAACCAAACTAGGGCCAAAGGTTTCCATGCATTAGATGGTAACCTTGGACGGCTTAGATCTGCATCTTAAATGAAAAAATGGCCGTTGATTGTTGCAGAACTTCATTTTGGTAACTGTATAGGGAAGGACGGCATGGTATGGCGCGGAAAGGAGATTGGCATGCCATTGGCATGGCATGCCTTAGCACGGTTTGGCGTGGCCAAAACTAGGGTTTTGGGCCAAAGGTTACCATGCATTGTTTGGAGACCTTGGACGGCTAGGATTTGCATCTAGGATGGAAGGGTGGCCGTTGATCGTCGCACGCCTTCGTTTTGGTAGCCACATGGGGAAGGCCGGCATGGTATGGCGCGACAAGGTGTTTGGGATGCCATTGGCACATGTAGCATGGCATGCCTTGGCGTGGCCAAAACCAGAGTTTTGGGCCAAAGGTTACCATGAGTTGTTTGGCGACCTTGGACGGCTAGGATTTGCATCCAGGATGGAAGGGTGGTCGTTCATCGTCGCACGCCTTCGTTTTGGTAGCCGCATGGGAAAGTCCGGCATGGTGTGGCGCGGAAAGGTGGTTGGCATGGCAAGCCTTGGCGCGGTTTGGCGTTGCCAAAACTAGGTTTTTGGGCCAAAGGTTACCATGCGTTGTTTGGCGACCTTGGACGGCTAGGATTTGCATCTAGGATGGAAGGGTGGTCGTTGAGCGTCGCACGCCTTCGTTTTGGTAGCCTCATAGGGAAGGCCGGCATGGTGGGGCCAAGGCTAATGGAGTGGATGGCTTGGCATAGTGGGGCCAAGGGTTTGATACGGATGGCGTGGGGCCAAGGAAAGGTGCGGTTGGCTTGGCATGGTGGGGACAAGGGTTTGGCATGCCATTGGCGCATGGTGCGGATGGCATGGTTGGCATGCCTTGGCGCGGAGATGTTGCTGGCATGGTTTTCCATTGGCACAGTGGTGCGACTGGCATGGTTGGTATGCCTTGGCGCGGAGATGTGGCTGGCATGGTTTTCCATTGGCCCAGTGGTGCGGCTGGCATGGTTGGCATGCCTTGGCGCGGATATGTAGCTGGCATGGTTTGCCATTGGCACAGTGGTGCGGCTGGCATGGTTGGCATGCCTTGGCGCGGAGGTATGGCTGGCATGGTTTTCCATTGGCACAGTGGTGGGGATGGTATGGTTGGAATGCCTTGGCGCGGTAGCATGAGAATTAGGGTTTGGTATGTATGAAGATGATGTCGGTCAATTCTAAGGGTTCTGCCGTTGAACATGACACATGTATAAAAAAAAGGTACCCTGGTAATTCTTACGTAGGTATGTTGAATGATTCAATAAATATGCTGACGTCATGTCAGATGTAAGGTTTTACGATTTTAACCCTAAGCTAAAAACCACCATAAACAGCTGGCTATAGGTAAAATCCTTGGAACACCCATTGTGGTAGATAAACGTACTCTTGATCATGAGTATGGATATTTCGCTTCATTCCTAATTGATATAAACTTCGCCGATCTCAACACAGATGAAGTTGATGTAACAGTGGGGGGTTTGGACTTCTTGCAGAATTTTGAGATACACAAAAGGCCTAATTTTGTTCTAAGTGTAAGTTTATTGGTCATTATGATACAAAATGCCGTAAAAAACCAAAGAACACTGTCAAAAACTTAAAATGGAGAGTGCTTCTCAAGGTAAGAATTCGCAGGTAAATAAAACTACTGCTGGTTCTAATGGTGACAAGGAATGGAAGGAAGTTGGGCGTAAGAACAAAGGTAAGAATGCTCCGGTCATTCCTTTTGTGCCTGAAGTTACAAATAGTTTGAATGATATGAATACAACTGAAGATGTGCATGGACAGCATGAGGGTATGGTTGACAATATGTGCCATACATCAGACGATGTTCTGCAAAGGCTAACCATTGAAGAGCTTCCTAATGTTGTGCATTTTCAGCACACTGGTAGTCTAAGCGTTGCAGAGCAGCGTGTTTTGTAGCTTAAGAAAAAAATGGATGAAGATGCAGCAAAGCTGCTGGAAGTGTGCGCTGATTTGAAAAGGTTAGAACAGCTTCTGACTTGCAAACAGAGTCCAACAAATACTGGAGTGTTATCTCCGAATAAGTTTGGAGTGTTACATGAGTCTAAGGAAGTCGAAATTGAACTGGATTCCAGTTCTGGTGAAAGAAGTACAAATTTGAGCTTCATACAACCCATGCAAGTTTAGTTAACAAGAGAGGAAAATAAAGTTCTTTATACTATTAATAAATTTGATATTCAACAGAAATTTTTGCATGACTTATCTTTTAGAAAGGAGTACATCAAGGAAATTCAAGATCAAGCAAAAAGAATGAAGACTCCAAAGAAGAAAAATAAAGAAAGTGGAAACTCTTGAAGGAGAGTTTTGCTTTTTTCCTTAGGCGTTTTATTATAATGAAGTAATTTAGTCTTTTAGTCTTTATTCTTCATTTCACTTTGGGTATTTTTTAGTTATTATTATCTAGTTTTTTGTGGCTTTTCTTTGGCTATTTATTTTAACCCCTTTGGTTTATGGGGGTGGGGAGGCCTTGTGCCTCCTACTTGTAATTCTTGTAATTACGTTTTTTTGCTTAATAAACTAAAGGACTTAGCAAAAAAAACAACAAGCCAACGGTCTTGGGCATCTCAAAATTGATCCTAGACATGTCAAATTTAAACTTGGGCATGCCAAATTGAATCTTGGGCATGGGAATGAAAGAACAATCCTACGGTCTTGGGTATCTCAAATTTGACCCTAGGCATGTCAAACTTAATCTTGGGCATCTCAAAATTGATCATAGGCATGTCAAATTGAATCTTGGGAATGTGAATAAAATCACAATCCTACGGTCTTGGGCATCTCAAAATTGATCCTAGGCATGTCAAATTGAATCTTGGGCATGGCCATGAAAGCACAAGCCTACGGTCTTTGGCATCTCAAAATTGATCAAATTGAATCTTGGGCATGGGAATGAAAGCACAAGCCTCCGGTCTTGGGAATCTTAAAATTGATCCTATACATGTCAAATTTAAACTTGGGCATGTCAAATTGAATCTTGGGCATGGGAATGAAAGCACGAGCCTACGGTCTTGGGCATCTCAAAATTGATCATAAACATGTCAAATTCAATCTTGGGCATGGGCATGAAACCATAAGCCTAGGGTCTTGGGAATCTGAAAATTGATCCTAGGCATGTCAAATTGAATCTTGGGCATGGCCATGAAAGCACAAGCCTACGGTCTTTGGCATCTCAAAATTGATCAAATTGAATCTTGGGCATGGGCATGAAAGAACAAGCCTACGGTCTTGGGCATCTCAAAATTGATCCTAGACATGTCAAATTTAAACTTGGGCATGTCAAATTGAATCTTGGGCATGGGCATGAAATCACAAACCAACGGTCTTGGGCATCTCAAAATTGATCTTATACATGTCAAATTTAAACTTGGGAATGTCAAATTGAATCTTGGGCATGGGAATGAAATCACGAGCCTATGGTCTTGGGTATCTCAAAATTGACCCTAGGCATGTCAAATTTAATCGTGGGCATCTCAAAATTGATCATAGGCATGTCAACTTGAATCTTAGGAATGGGAATTAAAGCACAAGCCTATGGTCTTGGGCATCTCAAAATTGATCCTAGGCATGTCAAATTGAATCTTAGGTATGGGCATAAAAGTACAAGCCTACGGTCTTGGGAATCTCAAAATGGATCCTAGACATGTCAAATTTAAACTTGGGCATGTCAAATTGAATCTTGGGCATGGGCATGAAAGCACAAGCCTACGGTCTTGGGCATCTCAAAATTGATCCTAAATATGTCAAATTCAATCTTGGGAATGAGCATGAAAGTACAAGCCTTTGGTCTTGGGAATCTCAAAATTTATCCCAGGCATGTCAAATTGAATCTTGGACATGGGCATGAAATCAAGAGACTACGGTCTTGGGCATCTCAAAATTGTTCCTAGGAATGTCAAGTTGAATATTGGGCATGAGCATGAAAGCACGAACCTTTGGTCTTGGACATCTCAAAATTGATCCCAGACGTGTCAAATTGAATCTTTGCCATGGGCATGAAATCAAAAGACTACGGTCTTGGGTATCTCAAATTGTTCCTAGACATGTCAAATTTAAACTTGGGCATGTCAAATTGAATCTTGTGCATGGGAATGAAAGCACAATCCTAGGGTCTTGGGTATCTCAAAATTGATCTTAGGCATGTAAAATTTAAACTTGGGAATGGGAATGAAAGCACAAGCCTAAGGTCTTTGGCATCTTAAAATTGATCCTAAGCATGTCAAATTGAATCTTGGGAATGGACATGAAAGAACAAGACTACGGTCTTGGGAATTTCAAAATTGATCCTAGACATGTCAAATTTAAACTTGGGAATGTCAAATTGAATCTTGGGAATGGGCATGAAATCACAAGCCTACGGTCTTGGGCATCTCAAAACTTGGGCATGTCAAATTGAATCTTAGGAATGGGCACGAAAGCACAAGCCTACGGTCTTGAGCATCTCAAAATTGATCCTGCGCATCTGAAATTGAATCTTGGACATGAGCATGAAAGCACAGGCTTACGGTCTTGGGCATCTCAAAATTGATCCTAGACATGTTAAATTTAAGATTGGGCTTGTCAAATTGAATCTTGGGCATGTGCATGAAATCACAAGCCAACGATCTTTGGCATCTCAAAATTGATCATAGGCACGTCAAATTGAATTTTGGGCATGGGCATGAAACCACAAGCCTAGGGTATTTGGAATCTAAAAATTCATCCTAGGCATGTCAAATTGAATATTTGGAATATCCATGAAAGCACAAGCCTACGGTCTTGGGCATCTCAAAATTGATCAAATTGAATCTTGGGCATGGGAATGAAAGGACAAGCATACGGTCTCGGGCATCTAAAAATTGATCCTAGACATGTCAAATTTAAACTTGGGCATGTCAAATTGAATCTTGGGCATGGGAATGAAAGCACAAGCCTACGGTCTTGGGCATCTCAAAATTGATCCTGCGCATCTGAAATTGAATCTTGGGCATGGGCATGAAAGCACAAGCCTACGGTCTTGGGCATCTCAAAATTTATCTTACACATGTTAAATTTAAGATTGGGATTTTCAAATTGAATCTTGGGCATGGGCATGAAAGCACAAGCCTACGGTCTTTGGCATCTCAAAATTAATCATAGGCACGTCAAATTGAATTTTTGGCATGGGCATGAAACCAAAATCCTAGGGTATTGGGAATCTCAAAATTGATCCTAGGTATGTCAAATTGAATCTTTCGCATATCCATGAAAGCCCAAGCCTACGGTCTTGGGCATCTCAAAATTGATCAAATTGAATCTTGGGCATGGGAATGAAAGGACAAGCCTACGGTCTCGGGCAACTAAAAATTGATCCTAGATATTTCAAATTTAAACTTGGGCATGTCAAATTGAATTTCGGGCATGGGCATGAAAGCACAAGCCAACGGTCTTGGGCATCTCAAAATTGATCCTAGACATGTCAAATGTAAACTTGGGCATGTCAAATTGAATCTTGGGCATGGGCTTGAACGAACATGCCTACGGTCCTGGGCATCTCAAAATTGATCCTAAGAATGTCAAATTGAATCTTGGAAATGGGCATTAAAGCACAAGCCTACGGTCTTGGGCATCTCAAATTGATCCTAGAAATGTCGAATTTAAACTTGGGCATGAATGGGAATGAAAGCACAAGCCTACGGCCTTGGGTATCTCAATAAACTTTGGCATTTCAAAATTGATTCTAGGCATGTCAAATTGAATCTTGGGCATGGCCATGAAAGCACAAGCCTACGGTCCCGGGCATCTCAAAATTGATCAAATTGAATCTTGGGCATGGTCATGAAAGCACAAGCCTACGATCTTGGGAATCTCAAAATTGATCCTAGACATGTCAAATTTAAACTTGGGCATGTCAAATTGAATCTTAGGCATGTGCATAAAAGCACAAGCCAACGGTCTTGGGCATCTCAAAATTGATCCTAGGCATGTCAAATTGAATCTTGGGCATGGGCATGAAATGAAAAGACTACGATCTTGGGCATCTCCAAATTGATCCTAGACATGTCAAATTTAAATTTGGGCATGTCAAATTGAATCTTGGGCATGGGAATGAAAGCACAAGCCTACGGTCTTGGGTATCTCAAAATTGACCCTAGGCATGTAAAATTTAATCTTGGGCATCTAAGAATTGATCATAGGCATGTCAAATTGAATCTTATGAATGGGAATTAAAGAACAAGCCTAAGGTATTGGGAATCTCAAAATTGATCCTAGGCATGTCAAATTGAATCTTTGGCATGGGCATGAAAGTACAAGCCTACGGTTTTGGGAATCTCAAAATGGATCCTAGACAAGTCAAATTTAAACTTGGGCATGTAAAATTGAATCTTGGGCATGGGAATGAAAGCACAAGCCTACGGTTTTGGGAATCTTAAAATTGATCCTAGACATGTCAATTGAATCTTGGGCATGAGCATCAAAGCACAAGCCTTTGGTCTTGGGCATGTAAAATTGAATCTTGGGCATGGGCATGAAATCAAAAGACTACGGTCTTGGGCATCTCAAAATTGATCCTAGGAATGTAAAGTTGAATATTGGGCATGAGCATGAAAGAACAAACCTTTGGTCTTGGGAATCTCAAAATTGATCCCAGGCATGTGAAATTGAATCTTGGAAATGGGTATTAAATTAAAAGACTACGGTCTTGAGTATCTCAAATTGATCCTAGACATGTCAAATTTAAACTTGGGCATGTCAAATTGAATCTTGGGCATGGGAGTGAAAGCACAATCCTACGGTCTTGGGTATCTCAAAATTGATTTTAGGCATGTAAAATTTAAACTTGGGCATGGGAATGAAAGCACAAGCCTACGGTCTTTGGCATCTTAAAATTGATCCTAGGCATGTAAAATTTAAACTTGGGCATGGGCATGAAAGACCAAGTCTACGGTCTTGGGCATTTCAAAATTGATCCTAAAAATGTCAAATTTAAACTTGGGAATGTCAAATTGAATCTTGGGAATGGGCATGAAATCACAAGCCTACGGTCTTGGGCATCTCAAAATTTGGGCATGTCAAATTGAATCTTTGGAATGGGCATGTAAGCACAAGCCTACGGTCTTGGGCATCTCAAACATGATCCTAGACATGTTAAATTTAAGCTTGGGCTTGTCAAATTAAATCTTGGGAATGGGGATGAAAGCACAAGCCTACGGTCTTTGGCATCTTAAAATTGATCATAGGAATGTCAAATTGAATCTTGAGCATGGGCATGAAACCACAAGCCTAGGGTATTGGGAATCTCAAAATTGATCCTAGGCATGTCAAATTGAATCTTGGGCATGGGAATGAAAGCACAAGCTTACGGTCTTGGGCATCTCAAAATTGATCAAATTGAATCTTGGGCATGGGAATGAAAGCACAAGCCTACGGTCTCGGGCATCTCAAAATTGATCCTAGACATGTCAAATTTAAACTTGGGCATGTCAAATTGAATCTTAGGCATGGGCATGAAAGCATAAGCCAACGGTCTTGGGCATCTCAACATTTATCCTAGAAATGTGAAATTTAAACTTGGGCATGTCAAATTGAATGTTGGGCATGAGAATGAAAGGACAAGCCTACGGTCTTGGGTATCTCAAAAATGATCGTAGGCATGTCAAATTTAATCTTGGGAATCTCAAAATTGATCATAACCATGTCAAATTGAATCTTAGGAATGGGAATGAAAGCACAAACCTACGGTCTTGGGAATCTCAAAATTGATCCTAGGCATGTCAAATTGAATCTTAGGCATGGGCACGAAAGCACAAGCCTACGGTCTTGGGAATCAGAAAATTGATCCTAGATATGATAAATTTAAAATTGGGCATGTCAAATTTAATCTTGGGAATGGTTATGAAAGCACAAGCCTACGGTCTTGGCATCTCAAAATTGATCCTAAACATGTCAAATTGAATCTTGGGCATGGGCATGAAACCACAATCCTACGCTCTTGGGCATCTCAAAATTGATCCTAGGCATGTCAAGTTGAATCTTGGGAATGAGCATGAAAGCACAAGCCTTTGGTCTAGGGCATCTCAAAATTTATCCTAGGCATGTCAAATTGAATCTTGGGCATGGGCATGAAATCAAAAGACTACGGTCTTGGGCATCTCAAAATTGATCCTAGACATGTCAAATTTAAACTTGGGAATGTCAAATTGAATCTTGGGCATGGGAATGAAAGCACAATCATACGGTCTTGGGTATCTCAAAATTAATCCTAGGCATGTAAAATTTAAACTTGGGCATGGGCATGAAAGCACAAGCCTACGATCTTTGGCATCTTAAAATTGATCCTAGGAATGTAAAATTGAATCATGGGCATGGGCATAAAATCACAAGCCTACGGACTTGGGTATCTCAAAATTGATCCTAGACATGTAAAATTTAAACTTGGGCATGTCAAATTGAATCTTGGGAATGGGCATGAAAGCACAAGCCTACGATCGTGGGCATCTCAAAATTGATCATGGGCATGTCAAATTGAATCTTGGGAATGGGCATGAAATGAAAATACTACGGTCTTGGGCATCTCCAAATTGATCCTAGACATGTCAAATTTAAATTTTGGCATGTCAAATTGAATCTTGGGCATGAGATCTACTATGAAACTTTTCTCTCCTAAATTTTTTGGCTCTCTGGCAATTTTTTTCAAAAAAAAATTCTTTTTAATTCTCTTGATCATTTCAAGGTGATTCAAGATGGGGGATCAACCTGATCCACCCCAATCGAAACCATTAACATATGCTGATCGATTAAAAGACAAAAAACAGTTACCTATTACTTCAGTTGATTTGAGCACCTTGCCAAGCCCTACTAGGAAGGACGGCAATCCTGCAGTTGTATAACCAGAATCGTTCTATTTGGAGGGGTGTGAGATTTGTCATTTTAGTCTCATTGGTCGTTTGGATTTCAAGGGACTCAATTTTAATGATGCGAAGAAAACCTTAGAGAAACAATGGCAGCTAGGTGTAGGCAGAGTTCAGTTCGTCCCTCTCAATAGGGGTTTCTTTATTATCAAGTTAAGGTCACAGGATGATAAAAAAATAAGATTTTTCATGCGGAATCATGGATAGTTGGAGGAAAAATATTTGAACCTAATGGAGTGGTACACTAATTTTGATGCTGACAGGCAGAGAACTTCTCATGCTACGGTGTGGGTGAAATTACCGGGCTTACCTATGGAATCTGGATTGAAAAAACCCTTCTTTCTATGGAAAAATCTTTGGGTACTCCTATAGTAGTTGACAAACGTACTTTGGACCATGAATATGGTTACTTCGCTTCAGTTTTAATTGATATCAATTTTATTGAATCATGATACAGATTCCATTCATGTCTCTGTGGGTGGATTGGATGTCTGGAAAGCTATTGATATCCCTAAGAAACCTCAATTTTGTTCGAAGTGTCAGATTATAAGTCACAATGATTCAGACTGCAAGCGGAAGCACAAGAATAATGCTAACAATGGTCAGCTATAGATTATAAATACTGAGCAGCAGAACGCGTTGGTATCCAGTAAGGAGAATGAGGTTGGTTTCGGGAAAACTGTTGAGAATGGTTGGCATGAAGCTAAGCGTAAGAAAGGGAAGACAGCTCCTGCCATTTCTGTCCTTCCTGAAGCTGGTACTTCTACACCGAACAGATTGCAAAATTATGTTGTGCATATCCAGCATGCTTTTATGCATGGCCAACATGCCGCTGTGCATGGCAAGATTGTTAAAGATGTTCCAGCGAATTCTGTTCAGGAGGAGGGTGAGATTATATCATGGAGTGTTCAAGTAACTGTTGCGAAACAGATACAGGAAGAGGTAGCATAGTCTGAAGCTGTATTTCGCTCTGTCTATGTTGAATTGGCGAGAGCTAAACATAAGGCAGTTGCGTATACAACGTTAGTTTCTGGTGCATCTAGGGGTATTCCCAGTACTAAGTCATTCAAGAACTCTGAAGCGAGGGAGAGTAGGAATTCATTGATTGATAAAGTTGTTGTTAATTCGTCCGACACTCCTTTAACTGATGCACTCTATGTTCGTGAAAGTATTGTTTATCCAAACCAGTTTGATGTGCTTAATGCTGAACTGGGTTTAATTGATGATACAATTATGGAAGACGGATCTGTTCCAATTTTTGATTCTTTAACAGGCAATTGGACTTCTAAAACAGCAGTTATTCTTTCACGTAATTCTATTCCCAGTGGTTCTCGGATTCCTGGGAACGTAAGTCAAAGTTCTAAACCTGATAGTGGTTTGGAAAAGTATGGTAGGTCTTTTCCTTCTAAACCCAAGGCTGGAGATGGAGTCTTAAAGAAGAACACTGCAAGATCAGCGCAAAGAGTTAAGATAAATAGCCCCAATCCAGTGGTTTCCCAATGAGAGTTCTCTTTTGGAATATCAATGGAATTGTGCGAGATGAGGCACAATGTAAACTTAGGGAGTTAGTTAAGGAGCATAAACCTGATATTATTGGCATTGCTGATCCAAGAGTGTCGGTTTCTTCTAGATCTTTGAGGCTTTTTCAGTTGGATGGTTTTAGTAATACAATTATTCACAACTCTACAGTTCGTACAGTTGGGATTCTATGGGTGGTATGGTCTCGTGATATTGCTGATCCGGTGGTTCTAAATACTTCGAGGCAGGTAGTTACAATTGGTGTGGATGGTACTATGGTTTCTCTTGTTCATGCTAGTTCTGTTCAAGTTACTAGGAGAAATCTGTGGAGACAGCTTAATATGGGTGATCAACAAGTTCCTTGGTTGGTCATTGGTGATTTCAATTTTGTTCTTCGTAATGATGAAAAGAAGGGTGGAGAGGTTCCTAGGACGGCTATGGTGAATGAATTTGGTGATTGGATGGACGACAATAATCTTTTTGAATTTGATTCTTTGGGTTGCAAATTTACATGGTCCAATAGGAAAACCGGTGCTAGAAGAATCATTAGAAAATTGGATAGGGCAGTGATGAATAAAATTTTGGTTGAATCGTTTTGAGAATTGGATGTGTAAATCTCTTCCAAGGGAAGTTTCCGATCATTCTCCTCTCATTGGCTATCATTTTATTAACACTATACCACGAAGGGATCCTTTTCGTGTTCAAAAGATGTGGTTTCTTCATGCTGATTTTTTGAGGATGGTTCGTGACAGTTGGAATGAACCTTTGGTGGGCTCTCCAACCTTTATTTATCCTCAAAAGTTAAAACGTCTCAAAGTGGCTATGAAACTATGGAATATGAATGTGTTTGGTAATGTTAATGTGCGCTTAAAACAGGCTCAGTTTCGTCTTGAACAGGCTATACGAGTTACTGATGAGGACCTTACGGATTTGCATAAGTTGAATTTGATGAAGGATGCTCAAGTTGAGGTCAATGAAATTCGAATGCAATATGCCACTATGTTGAAGCAAAAATCCAGGAATAAATGGTTGGTGGAGGGGGCTAGCAATACAAATTTTTCCCATAATAGCATTCGTATGAGGCGTAGTAATAATACCATCTCCGAATTGGTTGATTCTAATGGGGTTACGATAACGGATTGTGACCAGATTAGAGACCTTATGGTTGGTTATTTTGAGGACAAATTTAATGGTGATGAGGCAGTTCCGGTGGACTCTCTTTTTGACATTGAACATGATATTCTTTCGGATGATGAGAGGAATAGAATGGATCAATTACCTAATTTTGAAGAGATAGATGCAGCTGTTTTTGGTTTGGATGCGGATAGTGCTCCGGGTCCAGATGGTTTCACTGGTTTTTTCTATAGACATTGTTGGGCGATCATTCAAGAGGATTTGGTACCATTCTTTTTTGTTGGACTAATAAATTTATTCCTCACGGTGTTAACTCTAGTTTGTTGGTCCTTTTTCCCAAGGAAAGGGGAGCAAATGCTCTAAGAAATTTTCGGCCTATTGGTCTTAGTAACTTCTTTTTTAAGATTTTTACCAAGATATTGGCTACAAGGTTGGGGAGTGTTTTAGACAAGCTAGTGATAGGTGTCTAAAACACCTTAATTTTGTATCTAGTATTTATGCTTTCTTTGCTATTTTTCTTGTAAATTATATATCTTATGTTTGGTTTTGAGTGTTTAGGTACTTTGGAGTCATTTGGAACAAAAGAAGAAGAAACGCGCTTAAAGGGCAAGGTGGATTATTTATCATTATTTGCTTTTATTTCTTAATTTATGTCTGAAAAACATGTCAGCTTTAGTGATGTGAATTCTGTCTGAAAAGCATGGCAGCTTTAATGATGAAGAGAAATTAGAGAGAAAAAGTAGATCTGAGAAGTAAGGGATGATCGTCGTTGGTGGAAGGATTAGAGAAAAAGCTTAGTGGAGAACAAAGGGGCAAAAGCGTCAGCAATATCTATCGGGAGCCGACCCAAGGTTAAGGGACAACTCTCTCAAGGGAGTAATAAAAACAGCCAGCTGAGGTTAAGGGGTGACCATCTGTTATAGGGCATCCACTGGGGTATCTAATGCGTGGGGTGTGATTATCTAACCCTAATTCCTACACCCTAAATCGAGAAACCAATTCTCAAACTCAATCATTTCTCACCTGAAATTGAGAAACAAAGCCAGCAGCTGCTGCTACTGAACCAGATCGAGAAATTGAATCAAGAGAATAAAGAGAAGGATCAACCGTGGTTGTTGACGATCGAGAAATTTAGTGAATTGCAGCTGAAATACATAGAGGAGGTGAAACTGTGAGGCTGAGATAGGTTGAATCGATGGGGATCTGATGCTGTGTCGGTCGAGATTCAGAAGTGGATTTACAGACAGAGATTAAGAGAGATGACCTAAGTTTTTGTTGCTGGGTTGAGCAGAAATTACAGAAGATGGTGGTTGATGTCGCAGATTTGAATTTGAGAGATTGAAGTTAAGAAATGGATTTGGAGTTCTGAAATTAGGGGTTGGAATGTGATGAACAGAGCTAGATGGGTTCGTCTCATGTTTGATTCCTAGCTGCAGCTGCTAAGAGAAGAAAGCTATGAAGGTCACAAAAGAAGATGGGTACTGAGAATTATGGCTTAATGTTGAAGCTGATGCTGACATATAAGTGTTGCTAGGTTGGGTTGAGATCAAATGGTAATTGCGAAGCTACAGGAGTTGCAGTGATGGTAGTTCTCAGATGGTGTTGCTACTTCGAATTGGAGGAAAATGGGTTTATGCTGAAATGAAGTTCATTCCGCCCTAATATGGGTTTTGGTTGTAAATTCAGAGTCTAGTGCAGGGAAGGAGAAGCAGCTGAGGAGCTAGTGTATGTTGCAGCTGCTGTGTTGTGATGCAGGTGATGGCTAGAAGGGACTGACAATGAATTCTTTGTTAGATGTATGTTAGGTATTTGCTGATATAGAAATGGTGGTGTTGGTTGAGCTGAAATGTTGCAGCTAAGCTAGTTGCAGCTGAAATTGATATGTTAAACTAATTGCAACAACTGAAGTTGAAGCTACAGATGGTGTTAATGGTGGACAAGACTGAGAAAGATATTTTTTTGGTGTTGTAGAGCTGAGATAGAAGTAGATGTTGTTGTGCAGTGAGATTGATGATTCTGCAGCAGGTGTTATGGCAGTTGCAGATGGAATTGAAAAGTGCCATGGGCTGAGCTGCAATGGTAGCATTGAGATTAAGCAGTAGAGATGAGTGCAGGGCCATCATGGCTGGCTGCACAATGATGGTGATATAACTGAGTTTGTAACTCAGATGGAGGTTTGCTGCTGCTATTGGCTCAAGGGTTGGCTGAAATTTAGGTTACTGTGAGTGTGAAGCTCAAGAAATGGACTGATGGGAATTTTGTGCTGGGAAGATGCAAGCAGTGGTGAAGTTGGTGTTGCAGTCAATTGAGTTAATGGGTTTGTGGAGGAGCTGAATTATATGGCCACAGAGTAGATGTATGATAGGGTTGTGTGTATGTGAATCACAGCTGGATGTAGAAGGTTCAAAAGTAGCTGATGTTGAGCTTGTGATCTTGAGCGAAGTTGGTGGTTGCTATTGAGATTGGATTGATGGAACTGAGGTGGTGATCCTGGTGGAAGAAGCTGGATAATTTTCAGTTGTAGGAAGAATTGAGGTATTGCACATGCGAGCCATGGCCTGGTGAAGCGCCAAGATGGCCATCGAATGGAACTGAGATGTGATGCTGTATGTGAGAAGTACAAGGGAGCTTGACTGCAGTGGGGGAACGAAGTGTAGATGATGCATTTGGATAGCTTGGTGCTGATTTGGTTCTGTTGCTGCTAAGAGCAACGACTGAAGGTTGAGAATTTGCGGTGGAAGGAACTGTGTTGCAGTTGCAGCTCAGATGGAGATATCCAAGAGTAGTGAACTGTGAAGTTTGAAGCAGAATTGAGAGTCTATGATAATGGAGAATTTGTGTATGTGCATCTGCAACTGGAGTTTCTACTGGTGGTACTGACACTAAGCAGTGAACTGGTGCAGTTCAGGTGGTGCTGCAATGGAAAGAGGAAATGTAGCTATGAGCCTGTGACAGTGCAGGTGCAGTTGCAAGGGAATGAATTGCAGGTGATGTGTGTTATGGAGTGATGATTATGGTGGTTATAGCCAAGGAAAAGTGATGGTTGAATTGCATTATGGGCACTGGAGCATTTTTGATAAAAAGCTTGACAGATACAGAGAGGTTAGATGTATGCATAAGGTACATGGGAGGATTGCAAGAGTTTGCATCAAAATGATGCAACACTGAATGATGAGCAATCATTGTGCTTGATTGAAGCATGGCCTGTGAAAGATGCAATAACTCATGCCAAACCGAGTCAGGCTAGTTAGAACCTGACTTCACCTGACTCGGTGATTGACCGGGTCGACTCAGTTGACCCGACCGATCTGACCCGTTGACCGGTGACCGGTTTGACTTTGCCGGTCACCTGAGCTATTTTCCGGCTAACTTCCGACCACTTTTCGGCAACGATTTGGCAGAGTTTCTACATGGGTTTATCTCATTTTTGGGCCACTTGGATTCTCATCTAATGGGCTTTGAAGTTTTGACCTAGTTTTGGAAGGGGGAAAAGCTACAAAAAGAGAGTTTTCTACAACTTTGATATCACGTATTATTTTCTACTTGGAGATTTGGAGAGAACTTCTTCTAGGGTTTGCTTTCGTTTGTTTTCATCTTCTTTATTTTATTGATTATGATTATGATGAACTCCATTATTATGAGTAACTAAATACAATTATTGGTAATGGGATAAAAGTTGATTTCTCAAGCATGTTATTTGATTTTATGAATTAGTTTTGTCTCAACTTTATTGTTTATGATTCATGGTTTATTTTATCATATGATTTGATTGTTTGATTGGTTGAGTTGGGAATCAATCCGATTTGCTTTCATATCTTGAGCTATATTAGGGTTTTCAATACAAAAAAGTTGTTTGTCCCTGATTTTAAGTAGCATAATTGTGGGTAGTGCTTGTAGCGATATATCCTACTAATCACATATGAATCATAACTTTGGTTAAAACGAATTAGTGCTTTTACACGTTTGTTTGCTTTGATTAGTCTTATTCCATAAATATTAAAGCTTTTAGGGAGTTAAACTTAATTGTGCTTTTACACTTTGGGTTGCTTTCTAGGAAGATTTCACATATG
Organism: Papaver somniferum; assembly: GCF_003573695.1. Classification (NCBI taxonomy): domain Eukaryota; kingdom Viridiplantae; phylum Streptophyta; class Magnoliopsida; order Ranunculales; family Papaveraceae; genus Papaver; species Papaver somniferum. The sequence continues at coordinate 122,490,766 of NC_039361.1, read as the reverse complement.
CATCTTTTAATGTGGTTGTGATAAAATTAGGGAATTAGTGGGATATTCTTGCAATCAAGGTATCCTAGGACTTTTAATAGATGAGAGATTAAAATATCAATTCTAGTCATTGATCAAAATACATGTTTGTGAATGATACTATCCCATGACCAATATCTTCTCTTTATTGATTATTCCAACTATTTGCTTTGCTTTACTTTATTTTATTATATTTGCTAAAACAAAAATCCCCCTTGGTTATCTTAGAAACTGAAAATTACATAACAACAAAAGCCTCTCTGTGGATACGAACTCTTTACTACCACTTATTATATTATTGTAGTTAAGTAAGAAAGTGAAATTATATTTGACGACTGACAACCAATCAAATTTTGGCGCTGCTGCCGGGGAAGCTTAAGGCTTGTTATTAAGTTTTTAGTTTCTTATCATTACTTCCGCTTTTATATTTGCTTTTTTTTTCTTGTCTTGTTTCTCACTTGTTTGTGAGAATTGTTTTCAGATACCTAATCCCTAGCTTCTAAAGATTGGAACTATCCAAGGTGCGGAATATCCACTCGAAGAGGCACAATACTCCAACCAAGTCAAGGTACATCGGAAGAACAACAGTTAGAAGTGGAAGAAGAGTTACAACAAGAATTTCTAGAACAAGAGGAACCGGTTGAACAAGAACCACCTTTTGAATAAGAAGAAGAAGAAGAAGAAATGGGTGATGCAAATAGTACACTCAAGTACTTGGCATCTCACAAGTTGGATACACAACAAGGGTGTATTCAAACAAACTCTACTTTTGAGTTCAAGCCGGGGTTGCTTAGGGAATTACCAAATTTCCATGGCATGGTGAATGAAGACCCAAACAAGCATCTTATGGACTTCCACACCATTGTCACGGCCATGCTTCCAACGGATATTGAAGCGGATGGTGCAATGTTGAAAGTTTTTCGATTCTCGTTGATGGATAGTGCTAAGGATTGGTTGTGTTATTTACCTCCTGGAAGTATCACAACATGGAATGGGTTGAAGAAACTCTTTTTAGAGAGGTATTTTTCAGCATCAAAAGCTACACAAATTCGCAAGGAGATTTGAGGGATGAAGAAAAATGTAGGAGAATCTTTATATGAATGTTGGGAACGATACAAGAGATTGATGGCAAGCTGCCCTTACCATCAATTCAGCGACGCGATGATTATCCAATACTTCTATGAAGGACCCCAATCAAGCGATATGAATCTTCTTAACGCTGCGGGTGGTGGTGCACTAGTGAGAAAAACGGTGGCACAAGCTAGAGAATTGATTGAAAACATGGCAGCAAACTCCCAACAATTCTTGAGTCGTGGTTCGGATGTGCTTCTTAGAAGAATAAATGAAGTGAGCGAGGTGGAGGAACTTCGTCAACAAATGGGTAACATGACAGCTATGATGCAATAAGTTGCAGCCGCGGTGATACCAAGTTCTTCTCAAGGGTATCAAGACTCCAATGAACAAGCTAATGTGATCTTCCCAAATCAGCAAAGACGGTATGATCCCTACTCCGACACTTACAATCCGGGATGGAGAGATCACCCCAATTTTAGCTATGCGAACAAACAAGGAGCGGTTCAACAACCTAATTTCAACCATTCGAGTGGATTTCAACCTCAACAACAACAATTCCAGCCGCGTCAACAATTTCACCAACCACCACCACAACAACAACAACAACCTCAAAATCAGGGGTCAAGGACGGAGAGCACGGTTAAGGAGTTGCAAACTCAAGTTGGTTCTATGGCTATTGAGTTGAATCAATTAAAGGCATAAAATAGCGGGAAACTCCCTTCTGAACCTATTAACCCAAAAGGGGATGTGAATGCTATTACGTTGAGAAGTGTACACAACTTGTGCAACCCGAAGTTACTGATTCGGGCAAGGTGGAAACACCAAAGGAACCTGTTTTGGAGGAGAAAAATGTGGAGTCTCCCCAAACTTCTGAGGTACCTATTTCTAACTCTAAAACTCCGGTTTCTACTTATGTTCCTCCTTTACCTTTCCCTCGCAGATTCGCAAAGTCTAAGATGAAGGAACTAGAAAATGAGATTTTAGACGTTCTAAGAAAGATTCATGTGAACATACCGCTAGTAGATGCTATAAAGCAAATGCCAAAGTATGCAAAGGTATTGAAGGACTTTTGTACCAACAAGAAAAGGCTCAAAGACAATGAAGTACTAAGTGTGGGGGAGAATGCTTCGGCAGTTTTACAACACAAACTCCCACTGAAATGCAAGGATCAGGGTAGCTTTGACATTCCCGTCACAATTGGTAACACTATATTTAACAAAGCTATGTTGGATTTAGGTACATCCGTTAATGTTATGCCTGCGTCCATGTATAATTCACTTGAGTTAGGTCCTCTTAAAAAGTCTGGAATTGTGTTGCAATTAGCCGATCGCTCTAATGTTTACCCAATGGGTATTGTTGAGGATGTTCTTGTGCAGGTTAATCAACTTGTATTTCCAGCTGACTTTTGCGTGTTAGAGATGAATGAAGGTTCACCGGAATCGTCTCTTCCATTGCTACTTGGGCGTCCCTTCATGAAAACGGCGAAAATCATTATTGATGTAGACAAGGGAACACTGATTATGGAGTTTGATGGAGAAATAATACGTTTCAACATTTTTGAAACGATGAGATACCCTAGTGATGTCCACTCTTGTTTCTCCATTGATGTTATGGATACATTGGCACAACAAGTGTTCGAATTGAATGGTGATGATGCCTTGGAAACCGTTTTAACTACATCCATGGATAACGGTGTAGAGTGTGGTAATAAAGTCAAGGAAGCCCTTGGTGATCTTAATTCAATACAAGGATGCCCGGAAACTCATAATATCTCTTTTATTTCTTTACCATGCAGCGATGAAAAACTTTTACCATCTATGGTTAAATCTCCAAAATTATAATTGAAACATTTCCCAAGTCACTTAAAGTACTTGTACTTGGGTGACAAGGAAGAGTTACATGTAATTGTTTCTAACGAGCTTAGTGAATTACATGAGCAAAAACTTCTAAGGGTGCTACGGAAGTACAAGACGGACATTGGATGGACAATCGCTGATATCAAGGGTATAAGCCCTGCCGTTTGTATGCATAAGATTCGTTTGGAGGACGATGCAAAGCCTATAAGGGAAGCGCAACGTCGTTTGAATCCTCCCATGATGGAAGTTGTGAAAAAGGAGATACTCAAGCTTTTGGAAGTGGGTGTTATATACCCCATATCCGATAGCAAGTGGGTAAGCCCGATGCAAGTGGTACCAAATAAATCAGGTGTGACGGTGGTGGAGAATGATAAGAATGAACTTGTCCCAACTCGTGTGCAAACCGGTTGGAGGGTTTGTATTGTTTATAGAAAATTGAATGCCACCACTAGGAAAGATCATTTTCCATTACCTTTTATTGATCAAATGCTTGAACGTTTAGCTGGCCACTCTTACTATTGCTTCCTTGATGGCTATTCAGGTTATAATTTGATTGTGATAGCACCATAGGATCAAGAGAAAACTACTTTCACTTATCCGTTCGGTACTTTTGCTTATAGAAGGATGCCTTTTGGCTTGTGTAGTGCTCCAGCTACCTTTCAAAGGTGTATGATAAGTATCTTTTCAGAATATGCTGAAAACATAACCGAAGTGTTCATGGACGACTTTAGTGTCTTTGGTGATTCATTTGACCTTTGCTTGAACAATTTGTCACTAATCCTTGAACGATGTGTTGAAACAAATATTGTGCTGAATTGGGAGAAGTGTCATTTTATGGTAACTCATGGCATAGTTTTAGGCCATATAATATCTTTTAAAGGCTTGGAAGTTGATAAATCAAAGATTGACCTTATTTGTGCTCTAACCCCTCCCACTACGGTGAGGGAGATACACTCTTTTCTTGGACATGCAGGTTTTTATCGTAGGTTTATCAAGGACTTTTCCAAGATAGCGTCGCCACTTTGTAATTTATTGCAAAAAGATGTGGTTTTTAACTTTGATGAAAAGTGTGTGGAGGCATTCAATCGCTTGAAATAGGTTTTGATTTCAGCCTCTATCATTAAACCACCGGATTGGAGCAAGCCTTTTGAGGTCATGTGTGATGCAAGTGACTATGCGGTTGGTGCAGTGCTTGGGCAGCGTGTGGGGAAGATACCTCATGTTATTTATTATGCCTCTAGAACGTTAAATGAGGCCCAACAAAACTACACAACCACTGAAAAAGAGTTGTTAGATATTGTTTTTGCTTTGGAAAAGGTTCCCTCTTATCTAATTGGTACAAAAGTTGTTGTCTTTTCTGATCATGCAGCACTTAGGTACTTGCTAATGAAGAAAGAAGCGAAACCGAGGCTCATATGATGGATTTTACTCTTGCAAGAGTTTGATCTTGAAATCAAAGACAAGAAAGGAATTGAGAACACCGTTGCGGATCACTTGAGCTATCTTGCTGTGGACAAGGAAGTTATCCCATTGCGTGAAAGCTTCCCAGATGAGCAACTATTTTCAATTGCCTTTGGAAAACCATGGTATGCCGATATTGTTAATTACTTGGTGTCTAAACAAATCCCAAAGAACTTTTCTCGTGCTGAGAGGTACAAACTTAAGAAGTTGGGAAACCAATACATATGGAATGATCCATACTTATGGAAACATTGTAGCGACCAAGTAATAAGAAGGTGCGTTCCCGAATGTGAATTTAATTCTGTATTGTCTTTTTGTCACTCTTATGCTTGCGGAGGACATTTGGGAGTAAGAGAACCGCTCACAAGGTGCTTGAAAGCGGTTTCTATTGGCCAACCTTGTTTAAGGATGCATATATATTTTGTACAACTTCTGATAGGTGCCAAAGAACAGGCAATCTAGGTGCTCGAAATCAAATACCACAAACTTTTATTCAATATATTGAAGTTTTCGATGTATGGGGTATTGATTTTATGGGTCCTTTTGTCAACTCCCATGGGAATTTTTATATCTTACTTCCTGTTGATTATGTCTCTAAATGGTTGGAAGCTAAGGCCACCCTAACTAATGATTCTAAAGTGGTTTCAGATTTTGTGCAAGCTAATATTTTTACAAGATTTGGAATTCCAAGAGCCATAATTAGCGATGGGGGTTCTCACTTCAAAAACATGTTCTTACGAAACTTGTTGAAGAAGTACAATGTGTCGCACAAGATTGCAACACCCTATCGTCCCCAAACAAATGGACAAGCCGAGGTTTCCAACCGAGAGGTGAAATCTATACTTGAGAATACGGTGAATCCAACAAGGAAGGATTGGAGCATGCGACTTAATGATGCTTTTTGGGCTTATAGAACCGCATACAAGACACCTATTGGGATGTCTCCTTTTAGGCTTGTGTATGGTAAACCTTGTCACTTACCCGTGGAGATTGAGCATAAGGCGTTTTGGGATATTAAGCAATGCAACATGGAGATGGATGGTGCTGGAAAGCAAAGGAAGTTACAACTCCAATAGCTAGAGGAGCTTCGCAATGATGCATTTGAAATCTCACACATTTACAACTCCAAAGTTGTTACCATAGCTCGGAATATCACCATATCACTTTCTGTTTTTACTTTTGCAACCTTTATGTTATATCTATATGATTTGGTGGGTCACTAACATCGACTTGTTATTGTTGTTAGGATGAAATAGTGTGATTGAGTTACTACAAAAAAGAAAAAAAAAAAGAAAGAGACCGACCAATTGACCAAACGGAATAAATTTGACACTTGGATAAAGCAATATGTGTGTGTTCTCCCTGTCTCCGTCGCCTAAGCAAGCGTGGAGTGCAGGATCTAAGGGAACTATCATGTAATCTGCTGACAAGAAACATGCGCTTGGATCCACAAGATCCAATCATGATGTCAATATATATATATATATATATATATAATAATTGTTATGGTGCAATAAATTCGACTCCTGGTTCCCTTGTATATGCCAGTAGTCGATCTAGATTTAAGTTTATGGACTGCTGGTTCCCTTGTATATGCCAGTGTGTTGATATTATAATTCAGACCAGTAGCTCAATCCAATAGGATTCATAGGTTCATCATTGGCAGCGACCTTCAGACTGATATGAGAAACATCGATCACTTTAGTAAACATCGCAACCATTTATATCTATTTCCATCTTCTTTATCTATTCATTTGTGATTGCGGTTTGTTAGTTTCCGAGATTGTGGCTTGTTCGACTTTCTTAACAGACTTAATTTATATATATTAATTTGGATTCATAACAAGGTACCTCCTTTTGCAACCATTTTGGATTCATTCATGGGTTTGTCACAGGTAGATGGAGTTTGAAAAATAGGTTTTGTAGGCAAACCTCTTGTAAACCTTCACGAGACTATAACTCGTCCACTAGGGAAACCTATGGGTTCAAAGGCTTGTTAGTTATGCTAAAAGTGACCGTAGGCTCGACGAGACGGAGTTGTATGTATGTTTTAGAATTCTTTTGTTTGATTTGCTCGAGGACTAGCAAAGTCTAAGTGTGGGGGAATTTGATAGGTGTCTAAAACACCTTAATTTTATATCTAGTATTTATGGTTTCTTTGCTATTTTTCTTGTAAATTATATATCAAATGTTTGGTTTTGAGTGTTTAGGTACTTTGGAGTCATTTGGAACAAAAGAAGAAGAAACGCGCTTAAAGGGCAAGGCGGATTATTTCTCATTATTTGCTTCTATTTCTTAATTTCTGTCTGAAAAACATGTCAGCTTTAGTGATGCGAATTATGTCTGAAAAATCATGGCAGCTTTAATGATGAAGAGAAATTAGAGAGAAAAAGTAGATCTGAGAAGTAAAGGACGATCGCCGTTGGTGGAAGGATTAGAGGAAAAGCTTAGTGGAGCACAAAGGGGCAAAAGCGTCAGAAATTGCTATCGGGAGCCGACCCAAGGTTAAGGGTCAACTCTCTCAGGGAGTAATAAAAACAGCCAGCTGAGGTTAAGGGGTGACCATCTGTTATAGGGAATCCACTGGGGTATCTAATGAGTGGGGTGTGATTATCTGATAGACACATTTTCGTGTTTGATATGATCTCAATTCTATGTATTTTTAATGCTCAATTTTGTATTTATTTGGCTTTTTATGTCTTTGTAGGTGTTTTTGGAGAAATAAGCTTTTGCAGCGAAATTGGCTCGAAAAGTGTTTTTTTGCGCTCGTGGGAGAAAATTACTAAAGGCACCCCTAAAATGGATAAGGGTCAACCAGTTGATAATGGGTAACCACCTGTTATTTACACCACATATGTTAAAGGCACCCCAGATTACGCTAAGGGCACTTCACCTTCTTCACTTTTAAAGAAGAAAATTTTTTAGGCGGGAAAAATATCCAGCCGCCTGTGGAACTTTCTTCATCAAATTCGGACAAGTTTTAATGAGACTTAATCGTGGATTTTTATTTCTTTGGGCCTGTTAACAACAAACAGGGAAGGTACAGGCGTTTGAGTCCATCTAATTGGGCTGGGTAACCAATTCTCAACATAACAGGGGACGAGAAATATTCTCGGCTTTTCTGGGAAGATATAGAGGAAGAGATTTAATGGGAGAGATTGACGGGATTGGATACCTAACGACATGTTTAATCCAAACAGGAATGGTAAAGTTCTCAGATTCGATAAAGTCGTGAAATTAAAACAAGGAAAGATATCTTTCAAAACAGGGGAATTAGTTTTATATTTGGAAGTTACGTGAAATGAATAGAGAAGTGTGTTGATTTGGTTTTATTCTTAAGAGATTATGGGACGTAAGATTTGACTAAAAGACTCGTAAACAAAACAAAACTTGGAGAGGATTAATCGCAACTTTGCATCGAAGAAAAGAAGGGAAGAAACAAAGGATTCACGGGAGATTTTACTGGTCGAGAGGTGTATATAAGAGCTGCTGGGAGTTCACAAAGGGTGTCTAGAGTTTGGGGTGGATAGAATCGGAGCAGAGAAGCGTATGTGAAGTTGCAGGAATATTCACCTGCTGCTGGTGAAGAAGAGAAGCTGAAGAACATTGGACAGAGGAGGACAGTCGCAGAGGCAGTCTTATTCAAACAACACAACAGAAGTATCGTTGTTCAACAGATCTCGTATATCACAAGCTTGTCATCTTTTCTCTGTAACAGTTCAAAACCCATTGTAACAGTCTGTTTGTAACACCTTTCTAGCGTTGCAAACTGTCTGCTTTATTAGTTTTCTCTTGTTTTTCACACTTTTGAGCTATAAACACTTATTTTGAGAACGTGAATAATATGAGGAGCTAAACCCAATTGCTGAGGCGATAGATGAAGCTATTTTTCCAACAAAAAGCGGTACAATCTATTTTATTTAATTTATTGCAATTATTATTATGATTATTTTCCTTGAACTATTATTGAATATGATTTCTATTTGAGTGATTGTGATCTATTTTGATGGAGTATGCTTAGTTTATAGACTCTTGATGCTTCATACTTGGTATTTACAATTATTACTTTTGAAAATCTATTAGTTGCAATATTTTTTAATCAGATTAAACGAGAAAATTGCATGAATATAAATATTTGGACCAAATCACTTTGAACTTGGAAAATAGTGGAATCTTAGCCTCATTGTACTTTTAATATTGATACCACTTTTTCGGTGTTTGTTATAATTATTAGCGAGTTTTCTATTTAGTTTTGAATTTAAGTCTAAAGTTATCCTTCACAAGTTTGAGAATCGAATCACTTTTTACCACTATCTACAAATCACATCATTATCTAACCCTAATTCCTACACCATAAATCGAGAAACCAATTCTCAAACTCAATCATTTCTCACCTCAAATTGAGAAACAAAGCCAACAGTTGCTGCTACTGAACCAGATCGAGAAATTGAATCAAGATAATAAAGAGAAGGATCAACCGCTGCTGTTGACGATCGAGAAATTTAGTGAATTGCAGCTGAAATACAGAGAGGAGGTGAAACTGTGAGGCTGAAATAGGTTGAATCGATGGGGATTTGATGCTGTGGTGGTCGAGATTCAGAAGTGGATTTACAGACAGAAATCAAAGAGAGATGACCTAAGTTTCTGTTGCTGGGTTGAGCAAAAATTACAGAAGATGGTGGTCGATGTCGCAGATTTGAATTTGAGAGATTGAAGTTGAGAAATGGATTTGGAGTTCTGAAATTAGGGGTTGAATATTATGAACAAAGCTAGATGGGTTCGTCTCATGTTTGATTCCTAGATGCAGCTGCTAAGAGAAGAAAGCTATGAAGGTCACAAAATAAGATGGGTACTGAGAATTATGGCTTAATGTTGAAGCTGATGCTGACATATAAGTGTTGCTGGGTTGGGTTGAGATGAAATGGTAATTATGAAGCTACATGAGTTGCAGTGATGGTAGTTCTCAGATGGTCTTGCTACTTCGAATTGGAGGAAAATGGGTTTATGCTGAAATAAAGTTCATCCAGTCCTAATATGGGTTTTGGTTGTAAATTCAGAGTCTGGTGCAGGGCAGGTAAAGCAGCTCAGGAGCTAGTATATGTTGCAGTTGCTGTGTTGTGATGTAGGTGATGGATAGAAAGGACTGACAATGAATGCTTTGTTAGATGTATGTTAGGTATTTGCTGATATAGAAATGGTGGTGTTGGTTGAGCTGAAATGTTGCAGCTAAGCTAGTTGCAGCTAAAATTGATATGTTAAACTAATTGCAACAACTGAAGTTGAAGCTACATATGGTGTTAATGGTGGAAAAGACTGAGAAAGATATTTGGTTGGTGCTTTGGAGATGAGATGGAAGTAGCTGTTGTTGTGCAGTGAGATTGATGATTCCGCAGCAGGTGTTATGGCAGTTGCAGATGAAATTGAAAAGTTCCATGGGCTGAGCTGCAATGGTAGCATTGAGATTAAGCAGTAGAGATGAGTGCAGGGTCATCATGGCTGGCTTCACAATGATGGTGATATAACTGAGTTTGTAACTCAGATGGAGGTTTGCTGATGCTATTGGCTCAAGGGTTGGCTGAAATTTAGGTTACTGTGAGTGTGAAGCTCAAGAAATGGACTGATGGGAATTTTGTGCTGGGAAGATGCAAGCAGTGGTGAAGTTGGTGTTGCAGTCAATTGAGCTAATGGGTTTGTGGAGGAGCTAAATTGTATGGCCACAGAGTAGATGTATGATAGGGATGTGTGTATGTGAGTCACAGCTGGATGCAGAAGGTTCAAAAGTAGTTGTTGTTGATCTTGTGATCTTGAGCTAAGTTGGTGGTTGCTATTGAGATTGGATTGATGGTACTAAGCTGGTGATCCTGGTGGAAGAAGCTGGATGATTTGCAGCTGTAGGAAGAATTGAGGTATTGCAGGTGCGAGCCATGGCCTGGTGAAGCGCCAAGATGGCCATCGAATGGAACTGAGATGTGATGTTGTATGTGAGAAGTACAAGGGAGATTGACTACAGTGGGGGAATGAAGTGTAGCTGATGCATTTGGATAGCTTGGTGCTGATTTGGTTCTGTTGCTGCTAAGAGCAACGACTGAAGCTTGAGAATTTGCGGTGGAAGGAACTGTGTTGCAGTTGCAACTCAGATGGAGATATCCAAGAGTAGTGAACTGTGAAGTTTGAAGCAGAATTGAGAGTCTATGATAATGGAGAATTTGTGTATGTGCATCTGCAACTGGAGTTTCTACTGGTGGTATTGATACTAAGCAGTGAACTGGTGCAGTTCAGGTGGTGCTGCAATCGAAAGAAGAAATGTAGCTATGAGCCTATGACAGTGCAGGTGCAGTTGCAAGGGAATGAATTGCAGGTGATGTGTGTTATGGAGTGATGATTATGGTGGTTATAGCCAAGGAAAAGTGATGGTTGAATTGCATTATGGGCACTGGAGCATTTTTGATAAAAAGCTTGACAGATACAGAGAGGTTAGATGTATGCATAAGATACATGGGAGGATTGCAAGAGTTTACATCAAAATGATGCAAAACTGAATGATGAGCAATCATTGTGCTTGATTGAAGCATGGCCTGCGCAAGCTGCAATGGCTCATGCCAAACCCAGTCAGGATAGTTAGAACCTGACTTCACCTGACTCGGTGATTGACCGGGTCGACTCAGTTGACCCGACCGATCTGACCCGTTGACCGGTGACCGGTTTGACTTTGCCGGTCACCTGAGCTATTTTCCGGCTAACTTCCGACCACTTTTCGGCAACGATTTGGCAGAGTTTCTACATGGGTTTATCTCATTTTTGGGCCACTTGGATTCTCATCTAATGGGCTTTGAAGTTTTGACCTAGTTTTGGAAGGGGGAAAAGCTACAAAAAGAGAGTTTTCTACAACTTTGATATCACGTATTATTTTCTACTTGGAGATTTGGAGAGAACTTCTTCTAGGGTTTGCTTTCGTTTGTTTTCATCTTCTTTATTTTATTGATTATGATTATGATGAACTCCATTATTATGAGTAACTAAATACAATTATTGGTAATGGGATAAAAGTTGATTTCTCAAGCATGTTATTTGATTTTATGAATTAGTTTTGTCTCAACTTTATTGTTTATGATTCATGGTTTATTTTATCATATGATTTGATTGTTTGATTGGTTGAGTCCGGAATCAATCCGATCTGCTTTCATATCTAGAGCTATATTAGGGTTTTCAATACAAAAAAGTTGTTTGTCCCTGATTTTAAGTAGCATAATTGTGAGTAGTGCTTGTAGTGATATATCCTACTAGTCAAATATGAATCATAACTTTGGTTAAAACGAATTAGTGCTTTTACACGTTTGTTTGCTTTGATTAGTCTTATTCCATAAATCTTAAAGCTTTTAGGGAGTTAAACTTAATTGTGCTTTTACACATTGGGTTGCTTTCTAGGAAGATTTCAGATATGCATCTTTTAATGTTGTTGTGATGAAATTAGGGAATTAGCGGGATATTCTTGCGATCAAGGTATCCTAGGACTTTTAATAGATGAGAGATTAAAATATCAATTCTAGTCATTGATCAAAATACATGTTTGTGAATGATACTATCCCATGACCAATATCTTCTCTTTATTGATTATTCCAACTATTTGCTTTGCTTTACTTTATTTTATTATATTTGCTAAAACAAAAATCCCCCTGGGTTATCTTAGAAACTGAAAATTACATAACAACAAAAGCCTCTCTGTGGATACGAACTCTTTCCTACCACTTATTATATTATTGTAGTTAAGTAAGAAAGTGAAATTATATTTGACGGTTGACAAGCAATCAGCTAGTTTCTGAAAAACAGGTGGCGTTTATGAAAGAGAGAAATATTCATGAGAATATCACTCTTGCTTTGGAAATGATCAATGAAATTCAAATTAAACACAAGGAAGGTAACGTGGGTCGCGTGGAATATTGATTTTTAACCACTTTCGGGTCTTTATAAAAATTACTTCCATGAGCTAGTGTGATAACACGTGCTGCGAGACACAGTGGTTCTTTTAATAAAAAATCTGGAAAAGGAAACTGTGTGTCCGACCCAGTGGTTTTATTGAGGGGTAGTTTTGTCAGTAAACAAAGCACCCTAATAGAGTTGTAGAACGACTGTGAGAGCAGATGTTAAGTGGCCCCAGTTTTAGGCGACAAATTTTCCCTCTAGGGATTAAGCTTTATTTTCGATCAACGGCGGAGATTAAATCTATTCTTCACCTAAAAATGAAAAAGATAAGTTATTTCTATCTCTTATGTCGGCTGCGGTTGGTCTTCTTCCATCAATTATCTCTCACATCTCACTGGATTTTTTTCCTCTTCATTTTCTCTGAATGATAACAATAAGTCGAATCAGAACTCAATTTTACTTCTTATTATCAATGAGATCCATTAGTTTTGAGATTCCTCTGAATCAATATGAAGAAATCTAGGGTTCTTAATAACAAATCCGTATTTAAAGAAAATTTCTCATCACAATCCATGTTTCTTGAGGTTAGTTTTCTGTAATGGAGACACTTTACTCATGGATTTATTTATATTCTGTTTTTTCTTTCAATTTGGGTTTTAGATGTTTTCTATTGATAATTACTTGATGTTGTTTCAGTTTGGCTGGTGGTGAGATCAAAGGATTTTTTGATGAAAAACTTCAATAGCTACCTAAACTAGATATCTATTCCAACAAGATCTTTTTCTCTCCAGCTTTAGAGAATACTACTTGTGGTTCACTTCTCTAAGAATTACAGGTCTTTCATTTTCTATATGGGTTTTACTTCATTAGTATGAAGATGTGGTGTTCAATTTATGTATACTGATCCTTTATATGTGATATGAGTTACCGTAAAATGGAAATTTGATCAACTCTTGTTTGATGTTAGGGTTTTAATTTTAATTTTATATTGTTTGATCTAGCAGTAAGTAGAAGAAGAGGTTATGTTCTGTTGGTGTTCATCAAGGTAAATAGCGAACCATAAATTTGTTTTTTGTTTTCATTTTGTTACTTGTTTAATTTCATATATGTAGATCTATAGCCAAATCGTGCAGCTTTTTTTAAGGTTATATGGTCATAATGATTCCTCTGTGGTTCTATACTTCAATTCATAAGGATTTCAAAGTTGAGACTTTAGACCTTTGTATTGTTTCCATAAATGTCAAATCCATGGTTCTGTAAATTGATTGATATCTTTAAGTTAATTTCTTACTGATATCTTTGTTCAGAGTTCAGGAAATTAGTGAATTGAAGTACCAAGGCTTATACTTTTGAATGTGTTCAGGTGTTCTATTAATGCATGGCGGAGCAAGGGAACAAACTGTATGAGCTGGTAAGAAATGTCTTCGGTTACAGTTTTTGTAATTGGCTAGCCAACAAAAACACCAACGATTTCCTGTGACAATACTTGTATCATCTCATGCGCTCTATTAGATTGGTAACCAGCTCCACATACTGAATTACTTTTTTTTGTAGCAGGGGCAGAAGCACAGGTTGAGTTAACCTGGCTGTAGTTAATACTTTGGGGTTGGATTTTGATTGGTGATGCAATTGGATGTTTGGGGTTGGATTTTGATTAATACTTTATGCATGATAATTTTGTTTTATAGTTTTATTCTTTTGAATGATGGAATTGGGGGGCGTTTTTATGAATCTTATGATACTAAACTTTGGTTGGTGACGCAATTTATGTAGATTAGTTAAGTTGTGTTCGCAGGGAAAGCTTGAGGCTATTTCTTTTTCATGTGTGTGATAACTATTAGTTAATATTTTGTGTTACTTAAGGTAACCTTGTTTGTTTGGTGACAGACAGTTCGCAACCCTTGGGGAAAAGATGCAATTATGTCTCTTCAAATGTGCAATTAGCGTCAGAATTCCTTGGGTAGAAGTTCTTAACCCTATCAATTGTAGTTTGGACGATATATCTTTGCATTTAGTTTAAACTGGTTCTTATGTATACTCAGAAAGTAAATGCAGACATGTTTTGTTTCTTGTAATTGTAGGCACCCTCTTCTGTCTGATTTTGGGTTGCCAGAACATGGAGGTGGCTTTAATCCGGAGGAAGCTGGTGCAGGTACAGTTATATCTCTCAAGTCCAAAAACCTTTTTTTCCGTGTTTGTGTGCTTGCTTCTCTAAGTCGTGTAGTTGTATGTATGTATTTTCCAGGTGATTAAATGTAAAGGCCTTGAAATGGTTGGTTAGGACTGGATTTTGGCATTTTGTTTTAAACATCTCCCAAGAGAATAGGCCGAAATGTGAATGCTTATGAAGATCCATATGTGTTTACTGCATTTGCGAATCAAGCTCCATAATTTCAACATATGTATCCGACAACGAGTATTGAGATGGAGATCAGGTAATAACTAACTCTCGACTGAATGCTTGAATCTTTCTTCTTTTTATCTTCTCTATGTACATGAAGAGCTGAATACATGGTCGCCTCTTCATGTTATCAGGACATAAGTTAAAACCAATGATTTCAGAACTGTCATTGAGGTATATATCTTCTTTACAAGTTAACGAACACCACCATTAGAAGATTACAACTGCATTCTTCTCTGATTGTTGCTTGCAGCACCTACTTGAATTGATTATTATCAAGTCGGATTTTCACTTCGTTTTCCCTCCCCTTATGACCAGTTTCAGAGCTTTCTGTGGAAGTGTGTTTGCTTTGTCATTTATACTTCATTTTGGATAGAACTACTAGATAGGCACTTATCAGAATAGAAATTTGAAGTAAAAGTATGCGCGATTTATGCTACTATGAAAGTTACAGTTTCATTGAATATGTTGTATCTTAATTATCAGTAGGTGTAACTGGTCTTGCTCTCCTCCGACAACTATTTACCTTACGAACTTGCAGAGATATGTAATGATGTTTGTGGTGTTATCGCAAAATGCATATGATCGATAATAAATGATTGACATCAGTATTTGTGTTGTCAACTGCAGGAGAGATCTTCCTGTATACTTAGCAAAAGGGGTGCTCCATGCACTTTGCTTGCAAGCATTATGCCAGGTACTATATTGCTCATCGAAGTTACTTGGTTTTATCTGCATATCTGTGTTTAATTTTATGTAACCTCCATGCTTGCAGTAAGCATGTCTTTAATTTCAATGGGTCGGATATTCACTTTGGCATCAATCCACCTTGCTTGCAGTAAATGACCTGTTAGTTGTGAATTGGTGTAGTGCCTGTTGAGAATTTTTGGTTCCTTAAACAAGTAGTGCTTGTCTCTAAGAAACCAAATTGGGTTTAGATCAACAAGCACTTGTCTGTTCCTGTTCCCTTCATCTTTTAACAAGTCTTGACCTCTTATAACCACTAAGAAAAATTGTGTCGTGCTGTATCTTCTGGCAGCACAGGTACAGTGGTGTTGGTATTGAAGTGGTCAAGAATTTTTTTAGGACATACTTTGCTGTTAGAACTTTGTTTCTTTTTTTTTTAAAGCCGTTATAATTCCCCCTTTTTTTTACTAAACTTCTAACGCCAAACTTATTTTTGCTGCAGTATCCTATTCCGCACTGTTGGACATCTCAGTTTATCATCTTTTTTGCTGGTTTTAGCTTTTTTTTTGGTGTCTGTAAGTTGGGTTCTTGTGATTGTAAGAAAATTAATCTTTAAGAATGCTTAAAACAGTACTCGCCTGGAGTTTTTTGAGGTTTTTGACCCAAGTGTCTGCCTGATTCAAATGTAAATTGAGTTACTATTGTAAACAAATTTGAATTGAATGGTGAAAGTTTTGATATCGAATGAGCTTCTATTGAAATTTCGGTTTAATGAATTTCAAATTTTTGTCAGTCAGAAATAAGTCAGATGAATCATCCGATTTTCCAAAATAGGTTCAGTCAGAAATACCAGTTAGACTGGGATTCAGACGAGTCAGATTTTTGAAGATATTCAGCCCAGATAAAACGACTACTCAAAACTAGCGATTTGCGTTTGAGCTTCCTATTTTAAAACTAATTAAACTACTGTGTTTGCTTGACTGTCGGTGGAAGTCGTTTTGTAAAGATTTTAGCCTTTGTGAGACACAGTCGTTTTGAAAAAAACCACTTATAAATTCCAACTGATGAAAACAGTCGTTTTTGGCGAAATTAGCTCTTGTTCTGGCAGTTGTTTAACTTTCATTTTCCACTTAAGTTAGACATTACACAAGCCTTTGATACGATGAGTTGGACTTTTGTTATGGATGTTTTTAGAAGATATGGGTTTTCGGATGATTGGTGCAATTGGATTCTTCAGATTTTGCAATCGGCTAGAATTTTTGTCCTTGTGAATGGTAGTCCAGAGGGTTTTTTCATCATTGATAGAGGGTTGTGTCAGGGTGATCCTTTATCTCCTTTGATCTTTGTTTTTATTGAGGATGTCCTTAGCAGAAATATCGCGAAATTGTTTCGTGAGGGTAACATGACTACTATGGTTACACGAAAAGGTATTTCCCCTACTCATCTATTTTTTGCGGATGATATTATGATTTTTTGCAAAGGTAACATGAAAATCTTGAGAAATTTGATGGCTCTTTTGAGTTCTTATCAAAGGGATTCAGGTCAAACAGTTAGTCGGGAGAAGAGTAAACTTTATTATGGAGGGGGTTCTTTGAAGAGGAGGACAATAATTTCTGATTTTTTAGGTATGAATGTTACTTCTTTTCCTGACCAGTATTTGGGAGTAAAGATAATGCTTAGGGCAGTCAAATATCATCATATTAGTAATGTTGTAGAGAAGATCAAGGAGCAATTAGCGGGCTGGAAGGGTAGGATGCTTTCTTTTCAAGATAGGGTGGTGCTCGTCAAGTCAGTTATTGCAAGCTTTTCTATTCATAATATGGTTGTTTACAAATGGCCTCGTAAATTTATTCATCAATGTGAGGTTGCTATTCGTAACTTCTTGTGGTCGGGTGATTCGGAGGTAAGTAAATCTTTTATAGTGGCTTATGATAAGGTTTGTACTCCGTAATCTGAAGGGGGACTTGGTATCACTGAAATGAGGGTAATGAACAAGGCCATGCTTATGAAGTTGTGTTGGAAGATTTGTAATTCTAAAAAAGTCTGGGCTAGATTTCTAAGTGCTAAATTCTTTTCTAGGAATGGGCACTTGGTGGGTTATACTAAATATTCAATTTTCCCTGGTTTTCGTTGGGTGTATGCTGAGGTTACTTTTAATTCAAAGTTGTTGATAGGTGATGGCAGGTCTACATCTTTGTATTTTGATTCATGGTGGGGAGATACTTCTATTGCTGATATTTTAGGCCCGGAAGACTTGAACAGGCAGGTTAGGGTGGCTGATATGATTGTGAATGGTGAATGGGTGTTCACGAATCAAGCTTTGAATACTTTTTTGGCTGCTGGAGTTGTTGTGGAAGACCTTCCAGTTCCGATGGGGGTGAAGATTATAGGGTATGGATACCGGACAACAAGGGACACTTCACTGTGAGTTCGGCCAAAGAAGCTGCTCCGTGGTGCTTGTGCAACTCTTGACAAGGTACGAAGTATATTTAAATACCAAGTAGTTAATAAGTGTTGCTTATTTAATAGAGAAGAAAGACCTTAGACCATATTCTTTGGTCTTGTGATTTTGCTGCCAAGGCGTGGATGTGGATTGCAGATATTTTTGGTATTTTCCCTCATCAAAATATCACTATAGATTATAAAGAAGCAAAAGGTAAAAACCGAATGTTCAAAGATTTGTGGTTGTTGTCTATTTTGGTTATTCGATCAGAATTGTGGATGACTAGGAATGGTTTTATTTATGGTAATCAAAGGTTAATTGGAATTTCTTTCACAAGAAGGTTTTCAATCAAATCCATGATTATTCAAGGAGTTTGAAGGGGTACATGTTTAACATCCAAGATGATTTGCGTGTTCTTACTTATTTTAGAGTGCAACATAGAAAGGTGCAGATTTATGATCCTAAGGAGTGCTATTGGGTCCCTCCGGAGGTTAATGAATTGCAGTTACGTTGTGATGGTGCTTCTAGAGGGAATCCGGGAAGAGCTGGTGCAGGTGTGGTCGTTCGTAATTCTGATGATAATATTTTAGGAGCTATGAGTGTTGGTTTTGGGGTTCATACTAATTATTTGGCGGAGCTCTTTTGTGTTATTGTGGCCTTGTAATGGGAGACTAAATTTGGGGTTGGAAATATTTGTATTCGTACTGATGCAATGGGAGCGGTGCAGGCCTATAGTAATGATTCTTCAGAAATTCCGTGGTTTCTCAGACAAAGATGGATTGTAGTACGAGATAGATAAAACAGAATTCGTTTTGTTCACACTTATAGAGAGGCTAATTTTTCAGCGTATGTTATGGCCAAGAGAGGTTGCTTGTTAGATGATGGTGAAGGAATTAGTTATGATAACAAACCAAATTCCATTCGTTCAATAGAACTACCAAATGTAACTTATTTCAGATTTGATTAATTTTTCTAGGTTTTTGTAAGTTTTTGTGGTGATGTGCCTCTTTTCTTACAAATTTAATTGTAATAACTCTTGCTATTTATTAATGCATTTTGGACTTACCAAAAAAAATAATCTTGGGCATGGGAATGAAAGCACAAGCCTACGGTCTTGGGTATCTCAAAATTGACCCTAGGCATGTCAAATTTAATCTTGGGCATCTCAAAATTGATCATAGGAATGTCAAATTGAATCTTGGGAATGGGAATGAAAGCAAAAGCCTACGGTCTTGGGCATCTAAAAATTGATCCTAGGCATGTAAAATTGAATCTGCGTGGGCATGAAAGCACAAGACTCCGGTCTTGGAAATCTCAAAATTGATCCTAGACATATCAAATTTAAACTTGGGCATGTCAAATTGAATCTTGGGCATGGGCATGTAAGCACGAGCCTACGGTCTTGGGCATCTCAAAATTGATCCTAGACATGTCAAATTGAATCTTGGGCATGGGCATGAAACCACAAGACTAAGGTCTTAGGAATCTCAAAATTGATCCTAGACATGTCAAATTGAATCTTGGGCATGGCCATAAAAGCACAAACCTACGGTCTTCGACATCTCAAAATTGATCAAATTGAATCTTGGGCATGGGCATGAAAGCACAAGCCTACGGTTTTGGACATCCCAAAATTGATCCTAGACATGTCAAATTTAAACTTGGGCATGTAAAATTGAATCTTGGGCATGGGCATGAAATCACAATTCAACGGTCTTGGGCATCTCAAAATTGATCCTAAACATGTCAAATTTAAACTTGGGCATGGGAATAATAACACAAGCCAACGGTCTTGGGTATCTCAAAATTGACCTTAGGCATGTCAAATTTAATCTTGGGCATCTCAAAATTGATCATAGGCATGTCAAATTGAATCTTAGGAATGGGAATTAAAGCACAAGCCTACGGTCTTGGGCATCTCACAATTGATCCTAGGCATGTCAAATTGAATCTTAGGCATGGGCATGAAAGCACAAGCCTACGGTATTCGGAATCTCAAAATTGATCCTAGACATGTCAAATTGAAACTTGGGCATGGAAAATTGAATCTTGGGCATGGGCGTGAAAGCACAAGCCTACGGTCTTGGGCATCTCAAAATTGATCATATACATGTCAAATTTAAACTTGGACATATCAAATTGAATCTTGGGCATGGGCATGAAATTACAAGCCAATGGTCTTGGTGATAGACGCATTTATGTGTCTTATATAATCTCAATTGTATATATTATTAGTGCTCGATTGTATATTTATTATGGATTTTTATGTCCCTGTAGGTATTTTTGGAGAAATAAGCTTTTGCGGCGAAATTGGCTAAAAAAGTGGTTTTTGCACTCGTGGGAGAAAATTACTATACGGACCCTCACTTTGGATAAGGGTAACCCATTTTGGGCATGTGCTAAAGGGAGACCGGGACTGGATAAAGGGGAGGTCACTTTCCTTCCCAAATTCAAAAGAAGAAAATTGGCGGGAAAACTAGCTTTCACGCCTGGCAGATTTAGGGTTGGATTATTGGACATGTTTTAACGAGATTCAATCGCTGTAAATGATTGGGCTGGACTTGTATTGATCAAACAAAGTTAGTTTGGGCAGTTTAACTAATCAAAATGGGCTGGATAATCTGTTGGAGGTAGACAGCGTCAACAGCAGGAGCATGAACATATTTCGAAGATATGGTGATTAATCAGCAGAAGATATCATAAGATTTGCTTCTATCCTATCTTAACAAAGTTTGGAAAGTTATTAAAAACCAAATATCTGCTATTAACGAGAAATCAGAGTCCACAGGGAAAGAAATAACGGACGAGGCCGTGAAGAATAATAGAAGATATTCGGGATTAAACCAAGAGATTTTTGGGCCTCTCGAGTATAAAAAGTCCTGTGGGAGTTCAGAGAAGCTTTATCAAGAGTTTGGGGAAGGTTTGGGACGCAGAGGAGCGATGAAGAAGGATTAACAGCAATTCCCACCTGCTGCTGCTGCTGCCATTAGAGGACCATGAAGAACACGAAGAACAGACTGCACAGAGCAGTCTTATTTTCCGCAGCGTTAACAGGAGCAACTAAGTATCGTTGTTTTACAGCAGTCGTCTTCTATCGTTGATTTCTGGACGCCTTTTATGGGTCGTAGTTTCACTGTTTTATATTTATCACTCTTTTAATCATATTTTGAGCATCAAGTATGTATTTTGAGAACATGATTATTATGAGTAGCTAAACCCCAATACTGGGATGATGGAGGAAGCTGTTTTTCAGCCATGTGGTTATTTAAATAATTCTTAATTCACTTTTTGCACTGATTTCAATTGATTTATGATTTCAATTAATTACTTGTGATTTTGTTTGATGGAACATGC
Organism: Papaver somniferum; assembly: GCF_003573695.1. Lineage (NCBI taxonomy): Eukaryota > Viridiplantae > Streptophyta > Magnoliopsida > Ranunculales > Papaveraceae > Papaver > Papaver somniferum. The sequence continues at coordinate 122,469,552 of NC_039361.1, read as the reverse complement.
TTAGTCCTAGGGATTCTTGATGTGACATGCTTATAATATACAAGTAATATTTTATGGAATCTAATTTGGCAAAGATAGAGTTAATATTTGTTTTATTTTGAGCTATAATGGCCTAGGATTAATTTCTGAGCCACTTGAATATGAAACACATTGGAATCCTGAGTCCTGGTTCATCTTGATCTTGTGACATATTTCCTGTATATATCTTTATTTTTAAATCTTTACAAGTCCGAGCAACGAATCCTTATTTACCTCGCACGAAAATACTATAACAAAATGGCGCCGCTGCCGGGGACTTGTTTATAGATTTATTTTTATTTATTTTTTTTGGGTTTATATTTTTTTTATTATTTGTTCCTTTTTACTTTGTCTTTTTTTCTTTGATTTACAGATTCGAAGTGGAGCACTAAGGACTTGGAGAGGAAAAAGCTTAAAGCGAAAAGCGAAAAGAGAAGAAAAAGGACAATTTTAGGATTTAATTTTAATTTTAAATTTTAAATTTTTTTAGAGTGTGTGAGGAGAACTGTAATTTTTTATTTATTTATTTTGGACTCTGGACTTTAAACAATTGGACTTTATTTTATTTTTAACCCTACGGAAGGGTACCCTTAAATACAAACTGTTTGCAGGGAAGGACGACGATTACTATATCGTCTCGGCCCCTCGGGTTCGTACACGGCATATGAGTCGTGTCCCGAGTCGACGACAACGGTTCATCGCCCGTATGGTACGGGAGGTAAGTCCAATCGAAACACCCGCGAATCTGCTGCAAGCGGGTTACTGTCTGCCTTAAGGTGATAATTGTTTGAGGACGAACCAGACTGTTTTTAAATTATAAGGGTTTGGATTTCATCACCGCTCCCTTCTTGCCCGCCTTAGGAAAACGAAACCTAACGCGAACCCAAGCTTTAAAATTTGGAATAGAACGAAACCGATAGGGTAACGAGGTTAATAGGAAACTCGTTCGAAAAATATTGGTTCCTCTTTAAGCACACTTCAAAGTTCATGATGGTTTCTGTGAGTTGAATGCATGACTGCGCCGCCTTCTAATGCGGTGAGGCCTTGGGTATCAAAGCTCTACTAATCTTCCCTCGCCTCGATTCAACTTACATTAGCTCGGATTGATCCAGAGGGGTGTGCTCAAATTTTAACGAATTCCTTTTCGAAGGAATAGAAGCTGGTCTAGAAAACAATCTAAGTGGAGCCATCATGCTTTTTGTTTCTAGAAATCTTTAGGTTTGCTTTGGTGGAGTCGAGTCGGCCTTGTTTGTGGTTGTGTAGAATTCCCTTGCATTTAAGAATGTCGAGCTGGTATGATAGAAGCCAATACAATGAATATCGACCTGAATTTGAATATGGACATCATCCTTTTTATGACCATGTTGGGAATAGTGGTTGGGAACGCCATCCTTTAGAAGGATATGGGTCATACCCTGGTGAGCCCAATTACTATCCACACATGCATCAGTCTTACGAGCAAGAAGATTATAGTACGAGTTCTTCGTATCTAGAGGATACAATCAAACTATTGAAAAGTAGTCCTTTTATGATCCCTGTGTTCTTATTCCTCCTTTAGAAGAGTCCCTCAGGAAGTTAGCTGAGTCGACGCGTAAGTTAGCTGAGATGAATAGTATAATTATAGACGAAAGAACTACAATAATGAGTGAACCTTCTTTAGAATACCACCTCAAGCGGATAGCTGAGACGAACGAAAGAATTGCTCGAAATTACTTGAATTGCCAATATAGTGTATCCAATAATACCCTTGAGAATGAAGATAGTTATTCTCATAATCAAGATGACGAGGTTAGAATTGGTAACACTACTTGTTTTGATGAGGTTCGACCTTTTTCATGTTATTATAATGAGGACTGTGATGAGGATAGTATTGATGAAGAATCTGAAATATGTAGGCATAGTGATCAGGAGTCTAGTAATCCAATTGAGCTGCATAGTTATTATATTATTTCTAATTCAAATCCAAATAAGTTTTATGATTATTCACCTATTCAAAAGGACGAGTATTTGATTAGGGATACCACCGTTTTAGACGATGTAGATTTTCCTTTTGATTACGAAGCCGATAGTGGTTTAGAGGAATGGGTTCATTTCGAAAATACTGTTTTAGAGTCTCGCGACTTAGAAAAAATAGTCTTGGAAGAAGAAGATATACCCGTATAGATGAGTAAAGATGCACTACCTGATAATAACTTAAAAGAATCTCTTGAATACTTTAAGGACTCTGAATATACGGAAATTCAAGAAATAATTAGAGGTCTATCTAGAGACACTGAAAACTCTAAGTTTGGGGGTGATTATGATTTTCCATGTTCTTTAACTCTTACAAAAATCCCTCACGTGGGACTTGACATCAATGCCTCAACCATCTTACAAGACTATCTTCATACTCGTTTTCCCGAGCCTAATGATGTCTATGAAGGAGTTCAGTTATTAGAAACCCATCCTCTGGTTGATATGGTTTTCCCAGGCTATGATACCCAGATTGACTTTGTTTTCCCACCAAATAGTTTTCTTCCAACTGTGGGAACGTTTCAAATGAGTCGAATATTAAGTTCTGAGACTAAGCCTAAGTACTTTAGGTTAATAGAATCGACACATTTTCCTAAGAATGACCACTACTCTCACTAAGGTCAGCTATGTAAGTCATATCTGATTGACTTAGAGGATCCGCAATTATTTAGGTTATTACTTCTTGATTCTAAGTTTGTATTTGAGTTTTTACAGACTCTAAGACCTAGTTATTCGGATCCCATCTATGAAGAAACGCAGCCAATGAAAATATTCTATTTAGACCCTTTCATAGAACCTGAACCACAATTAGCGATAGTTTTCAGGAAACTAGGTAAGGTCATGCTATTCTTGTCCATTTTCTTGGTTCATTGTAGTTTCCTATGGTCAGCTCTATTTGGTTTTGAAGACCCACAGTTATTTCGACTGTTACTTTATGGTTCGAGTTGACCAATCCTTTTCTAAGTCTGGCTGAAGACTTTAAACTTAGCACTTCTTGGGAGGTATCCCATGCTCATGCAACACGGTAATATCTTTCCTTATCTCTTTTGCTTCAAATGGTAACAGTTTCTCCTTGTTCATGCTTTTAATTTCATCTTTAGAACATTGAGGACAATGTTAGATTTAAGTTTGGGGGTATGGGAGAAACTTTTTAATTGCAGTATGAATAAATAAACTCCAGAACCTAGAAATTTATGCCTATTGAGGATTTCACTAACTAATCTAAGTGGATGGAAGCATTTTGATCGTAGGAGTTGAGGAACCAATCTGATTAGATGGAAACATCTAGAAGAGTCTATTCATAAAAGCACAGAGCTCAGGTGTTAGAAATAACATGATAGTTTAACCATATCTCGTTGAGTCCTTTTCACTTCTATTTTTATTTTATTTTGTTTTTAAACTATGTTTCTCTAAGTGATTAGGTGGGGCTCACGATTCAAGTTGTTATCAATGCTAGGGTGAATTAGAGTGATTGAGATACAAAAAAAAAAAAAAAAAAAAGATGAAAAAAAATGGTAGTTACCAAAAAGTTGAAAAAAAAGAAAAAAAAAGTGAGAAAATATTGAGACCAGACCATTTGACCAAAAGGAATAAATTCAATAAAGTCGACCACTGGTACCCTTGTATATGCCAGTTGTGTTGACCTAGAGTTAGGTTATCGACCACTGGTTCCCTTGTATATGCCAGTGTGTTGATATTAGTCAGACTAATATCTCAATCCATAGGGATAGGTTCATTTTGGCGGAGGCCTTCAGACAGATATGGGAAACGCCGTTCACTTAGTAAACATCAAAACCATCTATGTTTTTCTATATCCATCTCTTAATCTTTCCATGTGATTAGTTTGACTCCGAATATGATGTCCATAGTGCAACTATCTGAGTAGAGCTCTGTCACTTTGTATGAATTTTAGTATGCTTGAGCGCAAACTCGTGTACAACAATTGGAATTTCGCATCAGGGTACTTCATCCTGTAGTCAATAAGTATGCCAACCAAGGAGATTCTTTAGTGCCTTCCAAGGTTCGTTGTAGATAGCTAGGGTCTGGAGTATAAAGGTTTTGTAGGTATATCTCTAGTAAGCCCTCCCGAGACTATAACTCGGCCACTAGGGACACCTAGGGGTTTAAAGGCTTATTGCATACGCTAAATGCAATCGACGATGCCTGCGACAGTGAGTTAGGATTTTATTTTCTATTTGATTTGCTCGAGGACTAGCAAATAATAAGTTTGGGGGTATTTGATAGACGCATTTATGTGTCTTATATAATCTCAATTGTATATATTATTAGTGTTCGATTTTATATTTATTATGGCTTTTTATATCCCTGTAGGTATTTTTGGAGAAATAAGCTTTTGCGGCGAAATTGGCTAAAAAAGTGGTTTTTGCACTCATGGGAGAAAATTACTATACGGACCCTCACTTTGGATAAGGGGTAACCCATTTGGGCATGTGCTAAAGGGAGACCGGGACTGGATAAAGGGGAGGTCACTTTCCTTCCCAAATTCAAAAGAAGAAAATTGGCGGGAAAACTAGCTTTCACGCCTGGCAGATTTAGGGTTGTATTATTGGACGTGTTTTAACGAGATTCAATCGCTGTAAATGATTGGGCTGGACTTGTATTGATCAAACAAAGTTAGTTTGGGCAGTTTAACTAATCAAAATGGGCTGGATAATCTGTTGGAGGAAGACAGCGTCAACAGCAGGAACGTGAACATATTTCGAAGATATGGTGATTAATCAGCAGAAGATATCATAAGATTTGCTTCTATCCTATCTTAACAAAGTTTGGAAAGTTATTAAAAACCAAATATCTGCTATTAACGAGAAATCAGAGTCCACAGGGAAAGAAATAACGGACGAGGCCGTGAAGAATAATAGAAGATATTCGGGATTAAACCAAGAGATTTTTGGGCCTCTCGAGTATAAAAAGTCCTGTGGGAGTTCAGAGAAGCTTTATCAAGAGTTTGGGGAAGGTTTGGGACGCAGAGGAGCGATGAAGAAGGATTAACATCAATTCCCACCTGCTGCTGCTGCCATTAGAGGACCTTGAAGAACACGAAGAACAGACTGCACAGAGCAGTCTTATTTTCCGCAGCGTTAACAGCAGCAGATAAGTATCGTTGTTTTACAACAGTCGTCTTCTATCGTTGATTTATGGACGCCTTTTGTGGGTCGTAGTTTCACTGTTTTATATTTATCACTCTTTTAATCATATTTTGAGCATCAAGTACGTATTTTGAGAACATGGTTATTATGAGTAGCTAAACCCCAATACTGGGATGATGGAGGAAGCTTTTTTTCAGCCATGTGGTTATTTAAATAATTCTTAATTCACTTTTTGCACCTATTTTAATTGATTTATGATTTCAATTAATTACTTGTGATTTTGTTTGATGGAACATGCTTAGTCCTAGGGATTCTTGATGTGCCATGCTTATAATATACAAGTAATATTTTATGGAATCTAATTTGGAAAAGATAGAGTTAATATTTGTTTTATTTTGAGCTATAATCGCCTAGGATTAATTTCTGAGCCACTTGAATATGAAACACATTGGAATCCTGAGTCCTGGTTCCTCTTGATCTTTTGACATATTTTCTGTATATATCTTTATTTTTAAATCTTTACAAGTCCGAGAAACGAATCCTTATTTACCTCGCACGAAAAATACTATAACACTTGGGAATATCAAAATTGATCCTAGACATGTCAAATTTAAACTTAGGCATGTAAAATTGAATCTTGGGCATGAGAATGATAGCACAAGCCCACGGTCTTGGGTATCTCAAACTTGACCCTAGGCATGTCAGATTTATTGTTGGGCATCTCAAAATTGATCACATGCATGTCAAATTGAATCTTAGAAATGGGAATTAAAGCACAAGCCTACGGTCTTGGACATCTCAAAATTGATCCTAGGCATGTCAAATCGAATCTTAGGCATGGGAATGAAAGCACAAGCCTATGGTCTTTGGAATCTCAAAATTGATCCTAGCATGTCAAATTGAATCTTGGGAATGGGCATGAAAGCACAAGCCTACGGTCTTGGGCATCTGAAAATTGATCCTAGACATGTCAAATTGAATCTTAGGCATGAGCATGAAAGTACAAGCCTTTGGTCTTGGGCATCTCAAAATTGATCCCAGCCATGGCAAATTGAATCTCGGGCATGGGCATGAAATCAAAAGACCACGGTCTTGGGCATCTCAAAATTGATCTAGGCATGTCAAGTTGAATCTTGGGCATGAGCATGAAAGCACAATTCTTTGGTCTTGGGCATCTCAAAATTGATCCTAGGCATGTCATATTGAATCTTGGGCATGGGTATGAAATCAAAACACTACCGTCTTGGGCATCTCAAAATTGATCCAAAACATTTCAAATTTAAACTTGGGCAGGTCAAATTGAATCTTGGGCATGGGAATGAAAGCACAATCCTACGGTCTTGGGTATCTCAAAATTGATCATAGGAATGTAAAATTTAAAATTGGGCATGGACATGAAAGTACAAGCCTACGGTCTTTGGCATCTTAAAATTGATCCTAGGCATGTCAAATTGAATCTTGGGCATGGGCATGAAAGCACGAGCCTACGGTCTTGGGCATCTCAAAATTGATCCTAGACCTGTCAAATTGATTCTTGGGCATGAGAATGAAATCACAAGCCTAGGGTCTTGGGAATCTCAAAATTGATCCTAGGCATGTAAAATTGAATCTTGGGCATGGCCATGAAAGCACAAGCATACGGTCTTGGGCATCTCAAAATTGATCAAATTGAATCTTGGGCATGGGCATGAAAGCACAAGCCTACGGTCTTGGGCATCCCAAAATTGATCCTAGACATGTCAAATTTATACTTGGGCATGTAAAATTGAATCTTGGGCATGGGCATGAAATCACAAGCCAACGGTCTTGGGCATCCCAAAATTGATCCTAGACATGTCAAATTTAAACTTGGGCATGTCAAATTGAATCTTGGCATAAGAATGATAGCACAAGCCAACGGTCTTGGTTATCTCAAAATTGACCCTAGGCATGTCAAATTTAATCTTGGACATCTCAAAATTGATCATAGGCATGTCAAATTGAATCTTAGGAATGGGAATTAAAGCAGAAGTCGACGGTCTTGGGCATCTCAAAATTGATCAAATTGAATATTGGGCATGGGCATGAAAGCACAAGCCTACGGTCTTGGGCATCTGAAAATTGATCCTATACAGTCAAATTTAAACTTGGGCATGAAAAATTGAATCTTGGACATGGGCATGAAATCACAAGCCAACGGTCTTGGGCATCTCAAAATTGATCTTAGACATGTCAAATTTAAACTAGGGCATGTCAAATTGAATCTTGGGCATGGGAATGATAGCACAAGCCTACGGTCTTGGGCATCTCAAAATTGACCCTAGGCATGTCAAATTTAATCTTGGGCATCTCAAAATTGATCATAGGCATGTCAAATTGGATCTTAGGAATGGTAATTAAAGCACAAGCCTACGGTCTTGGGCATCTCAAAATTGATCCTAGGCATGTCAATTTGAATCTCAAGCATGGGCATGAAAGCACGCCTACGGTCTAGGAATCTCAAAATTGATCCTAGACATGTCAAATTTAAACTTGGGCATGTCAAATTGAATCTTGGGAATGGGCGTGAAAGCACAAGCCTACGGTCTTAGGAATCTCAAAATTGATCATATACATGTCAAATTTAAACTTGGGGATGTCAAATTGAATCTTGGGCATGGGCATGAAATCACAAGCCAACGGTCTTGGGCATCTCAAAATTGATCAAATTAAATCTTGCGCATGAGCATGAAAGCACAAGCCTTTGGTCTTGGGAATCTCAAAATTGATCCTAGCCATGTCATATTAAATCTTGGGCATGGGCATGAAATCAAAAGGCTACGGTCTTGGGCATCTCAAAATTGATCCAAGACATGTCAAACTTAAACTTGGGAATGTCAAATTGAATCTTGAGCATGGTAATGAAAGCACAATCCTACGGTCTTGGGTATCTCAAAATTGATCTTAGGCATGTAAATTTAAACTTGGCATGGGAATGAAAGCACAAGCCTACGGTCTTTGGAATCATAAAATTGATCCTAGGCATGTCAAATTGAATGTTAATCATGGGCATGAAAGAACAAGCGTACGGTTTTGGGCATTTCTAAATTGATCCTAGACATGTCAAATTTAAATTTGGGCATGTCAAATTGAATCTTTGGCATGGGCATGAAACCACAATCCTACGGTCTTGGGAATCTCAAAATTGATCTCAGGCATGTCAAGTTGAATCTTGGGCATGAGCATGAAAGCACAAGCCTTTGGTCTTTGTCATCTCAAAATTGATCCTAGGCATGTCAAATTGAATCTTGGGCATGGGCATGAAATCAAAACACTACGATCTTGGGCACCTCAAAATTGGTCCTAGACATGTCAAATTTAAACTTGGGAATGTCAAATTGAATCTTGGGCATGGGAATGAAAGCAAAATCCTACGGTCTTGGGTATCTCAAAATTGATCCTAGGCATGTAAAATTTAAACTTGGGCATGGGAATGAAGCATAAGCCTACGGTCTTTGGCATCTTAAAATTGATCCTAGGCATGTCAAATTGAATATTGGTCATGGGAATAAAAGCACAAGCCTACGGTCATGGGCATGTCAAATTGATCATGGGCATGTCAAATTGAATCATGGTCATGGGCATGAAAGCACAAGCCTACGGTCTTGGGCATCTCAAAATTGATCCTAGTCATGTTAAATTTAAGCTTGGGATTGTCAAATTGAATCTTGGGCATGGGCATGAAAGCACAAGCCTATGGTATTAGACATCTCAAAATTGATCCTAGGCATGTCAAATTGATTCTTGTGCCTGATCATGAAACCACAAGCCTAGGGTCTTCGTAATCTCAAAATTGATCCTAGGCATGTCAAATTGAATCTTGGTATTGCACATGAAAGCACAAGCCTACGGTGTTCGGAATCTCAAAATTGATCCTAGACATTTCAAATTTAAACTTGGGCATGTCAAATTGAATCTTGGGCATGGGCATGAAAACACAAGCCTACGGTCTTGGGCATCTCAAAATTGTTCCTGGACATATCAAATGTAAACTTGGGCATGTCAAATTGAATCTCGGGCATGGGCTTGAAAGAACAAGCCTATGGTCTTGGGAATCTCAAAATTGATCTTAGGCATGTCAAATTGAATCTTGGGCATGGGTATGAACTCACAAGCCTATGTCTTGGGCATCTCAAAATATATCCTAGACATGTAAAATTTAAATTTTGGCATGTCAAATTGAATCTTGAGCATGGGAATGATAGCACAAGCCTACGGTATTGGGTATCTCAAAATTGACCCTAGGCATGTCAAATTTAATCTTGGGCATCTCAAAATTGATCATAGGCATGTCAAATTGAATCTTAGGAATGGGAATTAAATCACAAGCCTACGGTCTTGGGCATCTCAAAATTGATCCTAGGCATGTCAAATTGAATCTTAGGCATGGGCATGAAAGCACAAGCCTACGGTCTTGGGAATCTCAAAATTGATCCTAGACATGTCAAACTTAAACTTGGGGATCTCAAATTGAATCTTGGGCATGAGCATGAAAGCACGAGCCTATGTCTTGGGCATCTCAAAATTGATCCTAGACCTGTCAAATTGATTCTTGGGCATGAGAATGAAATCACAAGCCTAGGGTCTTGGGAATCTCAAAATTGATCCTAGGCATGTAAAATTGAATCTTGGGCATGGCCATGAAAGCACAAGCATACGGTCTTGGGCATCTCAAAATTGATCAAATTGAATCTTGGGCATGGGCATGAAAGCACAAGCCTACGGTCTTGGGCATCCCAAAATTGATCCTAGACATGTCAAATTTATACTTGGGCATGTAAAATTGAATCTTGGGCATGGGCATGAAATCACAAGCCAACGGTCTTGGGCATCCCAAAATTGATCCTAGACATGTCAAATTTAAACTTGGGCATGTCAAATTGAATCTTGGGCATAAGAATGATAGCACAAGCCAACGGTCTTGGTTATCTCAAAATTGACCCTAGGCATGTCAAATTTAATCTTGGACATCTCAAAATTGATCATAGGCATGTCAAATTGAATCTTAGGAATGGGAATTAAAGCAGAAGTCGACGGTCTTGGGCATCTCAAAATTGATCAAATTGAATATTGGGCATGGGCATGAAAGCACAAGCCTACGGTCTTGGGCATCTGAAAATTGATCCTATACATGTCAAATTTAAACTTGGGCATGAAAAATTGAATCTTGGACATGGGCATGAAATCACAAGCCAACGGTCTTGGGCATCTCAAAATTGATCTTAGACATGTCAAATTTAAACTAGGGCATGTCAAATTGAATCTTGGGCATGGGAATGATAGCACAAGCCTACGGTCTTGGGCATCTCAAAATTGACCCTAGGCATGTCAAATTTAATCTTGGGCATCTCAAAATTGATCATAGGCATGTCAAATTGGATCTTAGGAATGGTAATTAAAGCACAAGCCTACGGTCTTGGGCATCTCAAAATTGATCCTAGGCATGTCAATTTGAATCTCAAGCATGGGCATGAAAGCACAAGCCTACGGTCTAGGAATCTCAAAATTGATCCTAGACATGTCAAATTTAAACTTGGGCATGTCAAATTGAATCTTGGGAATGGGCGTGAAAGCACAAGCCTACGGTCTTAGGAATCTCAAAATTGATCATATACATGTCAAATTTAAACTTGGGGATGTCAAATTGAATCTTGGGCATGGGCATGAAATCACAAGCCAACGGTCTTGGGCATCTCAAAATTGATCAAATTAAATCTTGCGCATGAGCATGAAAGCACAAGCCTTTGGTCTTGGGAATCTCAAAATTGATCCTAGCCATGTCATATTAAATCTTGGGCATGGGCATGAAATCAAAAGGCTACGGTCTTGGGCATCTCAAAATTGATCCAAGACATGTCAAACTTAAACTTGGGAATGTCAAATTGAATCTTGAGCATGGTAATGAAAGCACAATCCTACGGTCTTGGGTATCTCAAAATTGATCTTAGGCATGTAAAATTTAAACTTTGGCATGGGAATGAAAGCACAAGCCTACGGTCTTTGGAATCATAAAATTGATCCTAGGCATGTCAAATTGAATGTTAATCATGGGCATGAAAGAACAAGCGTACGGTTTTGGGCATTTCTAAATTGATCATAGACATGTCAAATTTAAATTTGGGCATGTCAAATTGAATCTTGGGCATGGGCATGAAACCACAATCCTACGGTCTTGGGAATCTCAAAATTGATCTCAGGCATGTCAAGTTGAATCTTGGGCATGAGCATGAAAGCACAAGCCTTTGGTCTTTGTCATCTCAAAATTGATCCTAGGCATGTCAAATTGAATCTTGGGCATGGGCATGAAATCAAAACACTACGATCTTGGGCACCTCAAAATTGGTCCTAGACATGTCAAATTTAAACTTGGGAATGTCAAATTGAATCTTGGGCATGGGAATGAAAGCAAAATCCTACGGTCTTGGGTATCTCAAAATTGATCCTAGGCATGTAAAATTTAAACTTGGGCATGGGAATGAAAGCATAAGCCTACGGTCTTTGGCATCTTAAAATTGATCCTAGGCATGTCAAATTGAATATTGGTCATGGGCATAAAAGCACAAGCCTACGGTCATGGGCATGTCAAATTGATCATGGGCATGTCAAATTGAATCATGGTCATGGGCATGAAAGCACAAGCCTACGGTCTTGGGCATCTCAAAATTGATCCTAGTCATGTTAAATTTAAGCTTGGGATTGTCAAATTGAATCTTGGGCATGGGCATGAAAGCACAAGCCTATGGTATTAGACATCTCAAAATTGATCCTAGGCATGTCAAATTGATTCTTGTGCCTGATCATGAAACCACAAGCCTAGGGTCTTCGTAATCTCAAAATTGATCCTAGGCATGTCAAATTGAATCTTGGTATTGCACATGAAAGCACAAGCCTACGGTGTTCGGAATCTCAAAATTGATCCTAGACATTTCAAATTTAAACTTGGGCATGTCAAATTGAATCTTGGGCATGGGCATGAAAACACAAGCCTACGGTCTTGGGCATCTCAAAATTGTTCCTGGACATATCAAATGTAAACTTGGGCATGTCAAATTCAATCTCGGGCATGGGCTTGAAAGAACAAGCCTATGGTCTTGGGAATCTCAAAATTGATCTTAGGCATGTCAAATTGAATCTTGGGCATGGGTATGAACTCACAAGCCTATGTCTTGGGCATCTCAAAATATATCCTAGACATGTAAAATTTAAATTTTGGCATGTCAAATTGAATCTTGAGCATGGGAATGATAGCACAAGCCTACGGTATTGGGTATCTCAAAATTGACCCTAGGCATGTCAAATTTAATCTTGGGCATCTCAAAATTGATCATAGGCATGTCAAATTGAATCTTAGGAATGGGAATTAAATCACAAGCCTACGGTCTTGGGCATCTCAAAATTGATCCTAGGCATGTCAAATTGAATCTTAGGCATGGGCATGAAAGCACAAGCCTACGGTCTTGGGAATCTCAAAATTGATCCTAGACATGTCAAACTTAAACTTGGGGATGTCAAATTGAATCTTGGGCATGAGCACGAAAGCACGAGCCTATGTCTTGGGCATCTCAAAATTGATCCTAAACATGTCAAATTGAATTTTGGGCATGGGCGTGAAACCACAATCCTACGGTCTTGGGAATCTCAAAATTGATCTTAGGCATGTCAAGTTGAATCTTGGGCATGAGCATGAAGGCACAAGCCTTTGATCCTAGGCATGTCAAATTAAATCTTGGGAATGGGCATGAAATCAAAACATTACGATCTTGGGCACCTCAAAATTGATCATAGACATGTCAAATTTAAACTAGGGAATGTCAAATTGAATCTTGGGAATGGGAATGAAAGCAAAATCCTACGGTCTTGGGTATCTCAAAATTGATCCTAGGCATGTAAAACTTAAACTTGTGCATGGGCATGAAAGCACAAGCCTACGGTCTTTGGCATCATAAAATTGATCCTAGGCATGTCAAATTGAATATTGGGCATGGGCATAAAAGTACAAGCCTACGGTCATGGGCATGAAAGCACAAGCCTACAGTATTTGGCATCTTAAAATTGATCCTAGGCATGTCAAATTGAATATTGGGCATGGGCATAAAAGCACAAGCCTACAGTCATGGGAATGTCAAATTGATCATGGGAATGTCAAACTGAATCATGGTCATGGGCATGAAAGCACAAGCCTACGGTCTTGGGCATCTCAAAATTGATCCTAGTCATGTTAAATTTAAGCTTGGGATTGTCAAATTAAATCTTGGGAATGGGCATGAAAGCACAAGCCTATGGTATTGGACATCTCAAAATTGATCCTAGGCATGTCAAATTGAATCTTGGGCCTGAGCATGAAACCACAAGCCTAGGGTCTTGGGAATCTCAAAATTGATCCTAGGCATGTCAAATTGAATCTTGGTATTGCACATGAAAGCACAAGCCTACGGTGTTGGGCATCTCAAATTTGATCCTAGACATTTCAAATTTAAACTTAAGTACTTCAAATTGAATCTTGGTCATGGGCATGAAAGCACAAGCCTACGGTCTTGGGCATCTCAAAATTGGTCCTAGACATATCAAATGTAAACTTGGGCATGTCAAATTGAATCTTGGCCATGGGCTTGAAAGAACAATCCTATGGTCTTGGGCATCTCAAAATTGATCTTAGGCATGTCAAATTGAATCTTGAGCATGGGAATGAAATCACAAGCCAGCGGTCTTGGGCATCTCAAAATTGATCCTAGACATGTCAAATTTAAACTTGGGCATGTCAAATTGAATCTTGAGCATGGGAATGATAGCACAAGCCTAAGGTCTTGGGTATATCAAAATTGACCCTAGGCATGTCAAATTTAATCTTGGGCATCTCAAAATTGATCATAGGCATGTCAAATTGAATCTTAGGAATGGGAATTAAAGCACAATCCTACGGTCTTGGGCATCTCAAAATTGATCCTAGGCATGTCAACTTGAATCTTAGGAATGAGCATGAAAGCAAAATCATACGGTCTTGGGAATCTCAAAATTGATCCTAGACATGTCAAATTTAAACTTGGGCATGTCAAATTGAATCTTGGGCATGGGCATGAAAGCACAAGCCTACGGTCTTGGGCATCTCAAAATTGATCATATACATGTCAAATTTAACTTGGGCATGTCAATTGAATCTTGGGCATGGGCATGAAATCACAAGCCAACGGTCTTGGGAATCTCAAAAATTGATCCTAGACATGTCAAATTTAAACTTGGGCATGTCAAATTGAATCTTGGGCATGAGGATGATAGCACAAGCCCACGGTTTTGGGTATCTCAAAATTGACTCTAGGCATGTCAAATTTAATCTTGGGAATCTCAAAATTGATCACATGCATGTCAAATTGAATCTTAAAAATGGGAATTAAAGCACAAGCCTATGGTCTTGGACATCTCAAAATTCATCCTAGGCATGTCAAATTGAATCTTAGGCATGGGCATGTCAAATTGAATCATGGTCACGGGCATAAAATCACAAGCTTACGGTCTTGGGCATCTCAAAATTGATCCTAGTCATGTTAAATTTAAGCTTGGGATTGTCAAATTGAAGCTTGGGCATGGGAATGAAATCACAAGCCTATGGTATTGGACATCGCAAAATTGATCCTAGGCACGTCAAATTGAATCTTGGGCCTGATCATGAAACCACAAGCCTAGGATCTTGGGAATCTCAAAATTGATCCTATGTCAAATTGAATCTTGGTATTGCACATGAAAGCACAAGACTACAGTGTTGGGCATCTCAAAATTGATCCTAGACATTCAAATTTAAACTTGGGCATGTCAAATTGAATCTTGGGCATGTGCAGGAAAGCACAAGCCTACGGTCTTGGGCATCTCAAAATTGCTCCTAGAACTATCAAATGTAAACTTGGGCATGTAAAATTGAATCTTCGGCATGGGCTTGAAAGAACAAGCCTATGGTCTTGGGCGTCTCAAAATTGATCTTAGGCATGTCAAATTGAATCTTGTAAATGGGAATGAAAGCACAAGCCTACAGTCTTGGGCATCTCAAATTGATACTAGACATATCAAATTTAAACTTGGTCATGTCAAATTGAATCTTGGGAATGGGCTAGAAAGCACAAGCATTCGGTCTTGGACATCTCAAAATTGATCCTAGGCATGGCCATGAAAGCACATGCCAACGGTCTTGGCCATCTCAAAATTGATCAAATTGAATCTTGGGCATGGGCATGAAAGTACTATCTCAAAATTGATCCTAATATTTCAAATTTAAACTTGGGATTGTCAAATTGAATCTTGGGCATGGGCATGAAAGCACAAGCCAACGGTCTTGGGCATCTCAAAATTGATCCTAGACATGTAAAATTTAAACTTGGGCATGTCAAAATGAATCTTGGGCATGGTCATGAAAGCACAAGCCTATGATCTTGGACATCTCAAAATTGATCGTAGACATGTCAAATTTAAACTTGGCATGTAAAATTAAATCTTATGCACGGGCATGAAAGCACAAGCCAACGGTCTTGGGCATATCAAACTTGATCCTAGACATGTAAAATTTAAACTTGAGTATCTCAAATTGAATCTTGGGCATGGGAATGAAAACACAAGCCTACCGTCTTGGGTATCTCAAAATATACCCTAGACATGTCAAAATTAATCTTGGGCATCTGAAAATTGATCATAGGCATGTCAAATTGAATCTTGGGAATGAGAATGAAATCACAAGCCAACAGTCTTGGGCATCTCAAAATTGATCCTAGACATGTAAAATTTAAACTTGGGCATGTCAAATTGAATCTTGGGCATGGGAATGAAAGCACAAGCCTACGGTCTTGGGTATCTCAAAATTGACCCTAGGAATGTCAAATTTAATCTTGGGCATGTGCATGAAACCACAATACTACGGTCTTGGGCATCTCAAAATGATCCTAGGCATGTCAAGTTGAATATGGAGCATGAGCATGAAAGCACAAGCCTATGGTCTTGGGCATATCAAAATTGATCCCAGGCATGAAAAATTGAATCTTGGGCATGGGCATGAAATCAAATGACTACGGTCTTGGGCATCTCAAAATTGATCCTAGGCATGTCAAGTTGAATCTTGGGCATGAGCATGAACGCACAAGCCTTTGGTCTTGGGCATCTCAAAATTGATCCTAGGCATGTCAAATTGAATCTTGGGCATGGGCATGAAATCAAAAGACTACGGTCTTGGGAATTTCAAAATTGATCCTAGACATGCCAAATTTAAACTTGGGCATGTCAAATTGAATCTTGGGAATGGGCATGAAAGCACAAGCCTACGGTGTTGGGAATCTCAAAACTTGGTCATGTCAAATTGAATCTTGGGATTGGGCATGAAAGCACAAGCCTACGGTTTTGGGCATCTCAAAATTGGTCCTGGGCATCTCAAATTAAATCTTGGGCATGGGCATGAAAGCACAAGCCTACGGTCTTGGGCATCTCAAAATTGATGGTAGTCATGTCAAATTGAATCTTGGGCATGGGCATGAAACCCCAAGCCTAGGGTCTTGGGAATATCAAAATTGATCCTAGGCATGTCAATTTGAATCTTGGGCATGGCCATGAAAGCACAAGCCTACGGTTTTGGGCATCTCAAAATTGATCAAATTAAAACTTGGGAATGAGCATGAAAACACAAGCCTTTGGTCTTGGGAATCTCAAAATTGATCCTAGCCATGTCATATTGAATCTTGGGCATGGGCATTAAATCAAAAGGCTACGGTCTTGGGCATATCGAATTTGATCCAAGACATGTCAAATTTAAACTTGGGCATGTCAAATTGAATCTTGGGCATGGGAATGAAAGCACAATCCTACGGTATTGGGTATCTTAAAATTGATCTTAGGCATGTAAAATTTAAACTTGGGCATGCGGATGAAATCACAAGCCTACGGTCTTTGGCATCTTAAAATATATCCTAGGCATGTCAAATTGAATCTTGGGCATGGGCATGAAATGGAACAAGCCTACGGTGTTGGGAATTTCAAAATTGATCCTAGACATGTCAAATTTAAACTTGGCAATGTCAAATTGAATCTTGGGCATGGGCATGAAACCACAATCCTATGGTCTTGGGCATCTCAAAATTGATCCTAGGTATGTCAAGTTGAATCTTGGGCATGAGCATGAAAGCACAAGCCTTTGGTCTTTGGCATCTCAAAATTGATCCTAGGCATGTCAAATTGAATCTTGGGCATGAGCATGAAATCAAAATACTACGGTTTTGGGCACCTCAAAATTAATCCTAGACATGTCAAATTTAAACTTGGGAATTTCAAATTGAATCTTGGGAATGGGAATGAAAGCAAAATCCTACGGTCTTGAGTATCTCAAAATTGATCCTAGGCATGTAAAATTTAAACTTGGGCATGGGCATGAAAGCACAAACCTACGGTCTTTGGCATCTTAAAATTGATCCTAAACATGTCAAATTGAATCTTCGGCATGCGTATGAAACCACAATCCTACGGTCTTGGGAATCTCAAAATTGATCTTAGGCATGTCAAATTTAATCTTGTAAATGGGCATGAAACCACAAGCCTACGGTCTTGGGTATCTCAAATTGATCCTTGAAATGTCGAATTTAAACTTGGGCATGTCAAATTGAATCTTGGGAATGGGCATGAAAGCACAAGCCTACGGTCTTGGGCATCTCAAAATTGATCCTGGGCATGTAAAATAAACTTGGGCATGGCCATGAAAGCACATGCCTACGGTCTAAGGTATTTCAATAAACTTGGGCATCTCAAAATTGATCCTAGGAATGTCCATGAAAACACATGCCTACGGTCTTGGGCATCTCAAAATTGATCAAATTGAATCTTGGGCATGGGCATGAAAGCACTATCTCAAAATTGATCATAGTATTTCAAATTTAAACTTGGGCTTGTCAAATTGAACCTTGGGCATGGGCATGAAAGCACAATCCAACGGTCTTGGGCATCTCAAAATTGATCCTAGACATGTCAAATTTAAACTTGGGCATGTCAAATTGAATCTTGGGCATGGGAATGAAAGCACAAGCCTACGGTCTTGGGCATCTCAAAATTGACCCTAGGCATGTCAAATTTAATCTTGGGCATGGGCATGAAACCACAATCCTACGCTCTTGGGCATCTCAAAAGGATCCTAGTCATGTCAAATTGAATCTGGGCATGTGCATGAAAGCACAATCATATGGTCTTCTGCATCTCAAAATTGATCTTAGGCATGTCAAGTTGAATCTGGGGCATGGGCATGAAAACAAAAGACTACGGTCTTGGGCATCTCAAATTGATCCTAGACATGTCAAATTGAATCTTGGGCATGGGAATGAATCACAATCCTACGGTCTTAGGTATCTCAAAATTGATCCTAAGCATGTAAAATTTAAACGTCGGCATGAGCACGAAAGCAAAATCCTACGGTCTTTGTTATCTTAAAATTGATCATAGGCATGTCAAATTGAATCCTGAGCATGGGAATGAAAGCACAAGCTTATGGTCTTGGACATCTCAAAATTGATCCTAGACATGTCAAATTTAAACTTGGGCATGTCAAATTGAATCTTGGGAATGTGCATGAAAGCACAAGCCTACGGTCTTGGGCATCTCAAAATTAATCATGGGCATGTCAAATTAAATCTTGGGCATGGGAATGAAAGCACAAGCCTACGGTCTTGGGCATTTCAAAATTGATCCTAGGCATTTCAACTTGATTCTTGGGCGTAGGCATGAAACAACAAGCCTAGGTCTTGGGAATCTCAAAATTGATCTTAGGCATGTCAAGTTGAATCTTGGGAATGAGCATGACAGCACAAGCCTATGGTTTTGGGCATCTCAAAATTGATCCTAGGCATGTCAAATTGAATCTTGGGCATGGCCATAAAATCAAAAGACTACGGTCTTGGGCATCTCAAAATTGATCCTAGACATGTCAAATTTAAACTTGGGAATGTCAAATTGAATCTTGGGCATGAGAATGAAAGCACAAGCGTACGGTCTTGGGTATCTCAAAATTGATCCTAGACATGTCAAATTTAAACTTGGGCATCTCAAAATTGATCATAGGCATGTCAAATTGAATCTTGGGCATGGTCATGAAAGCACAAGCCTATGATCTTGGGCATCTCAAAATTGATCGTAGACATGTCAAATTGAATCTTGGGCATCTGAAAATTGATCATAGGCATGTCAAATTGAATCTTGGGAATGGGAATGAAATCACAAGCCTACGGTCATGGGCATCTCAAAATTGATCCTAGGCATGTCGAATTGAATCTTAGGCATGGGCATGAGTGCACAAGCCTTCGGTCTTGGGCATCTCAAAATTCATCATAGGCATGTCAAGTTGCATCTTGGGCATGTGCATGAAAGCAAAAGCCTTTGGTCTTGGGAATCTCAAAATTTATCCTATGCATGTCAAATTGAATTTTGGGCATGGGCATGAAACCAAAATCCTACGGTTTTGGGCATCTCAAAATTGATCCTACCAATGTCAAATTTAAACTTGGGCATGTCAAATTGAATCTTGGGCATGGGAATGAAAGCACAATCCTACGGTCATGGGTATCTCAAAATTGATCTTAGGCATGTAAAATTTAAACTTGGGCATGGGCATGAAATCACAAGCCTACGGTATTTGGCATCTTAAAATTTATCCTAGGCATGTCAAATTGAATCTTGGGCATGGGCATGAAACAACAAGCCTACGGTCTTGGGCATCTAAAAATTGATCCTTGACATGTCAAATTTAAACGTGGGCATGTCAAATTGAATCTTGGGAATGTGCATGAAAGCACAAGCCTAAGTTCTTGGGCATCTCAAAATTGATCCATGGCATGTCAAATTGAATCTAAGGCACGGGCATGAAAGCACAAGCCTACGGTCTTGGGCATCTCAAAATTGATCCTAAACATGTTAAATTTAAGCTTGGGCTTGTCAAATTGAATCTTGGGCATGGGCATGAAAGCAAAAGCCTACGATCTTGCGCATCTCAAAATTGATCCTAGGCATATCAAATTGAATCTTGGGCATGGGCATGAAACCACAATCCTAGTATCTTGGGAATCTCAAAATTGATCCTAGGCATGTCAAATTGAATCTTGGGCATGGGCATGAAAGCACAAGCCAGCGGTCTTGGGCATCTCAAAATTGATCCTAGACATGTCAAATTTAAACTTGGGCATGTCATATTGAATCTTGGGCATGGAAATGAAAGTACAAGCCTACGGTCTTGGGAATCTCAAAATTGATGCTAGACATGTCAAATTTAAACTTGGGCATGTCAAATTGAATATTGGGCATGGGAATGAAAGCACAAGCCTACGGTCTTGGGTATCTAAAAATTGACCCTATTCATGTCAAATTTAGTCTTGGGCATATCAAAATTGATCCTAAACATGTAAAATTTAAACTTGGGCATGTCAAATTGAATCTTGGGAATGGGCATGAAAGCACAAGCCTACGGTCTTGGGAATCTAAAAAATTGATCATGGGCATGTCAAATTGAATCTTAGGCATGGGCATGAAAGCACAAGCCTACGACCTTGGGCATTTCAGAATTGATCCTAGGCATTTCAAATTGAATCTTTGGCATGGAAAAGAAACCACAAGCCTACGATCTTGCGCATCTCAAAATTGATCCT
Organism: Papaver somniferum; assembly: GCF_003573695.1. NCBI lineage: Eukaryota > Viridiplantae > Streptophyta > Magnoliopsida > Ranunculales > Papaveraceae > Papaver > Papaver somniferum. Next base: position 122,448,755 of record NC_039361.1, on the reverse strand, counting down.
AGGCATGTCAAATTGAATCTTGGGCATGGACAGGTCTTGGGCATCTCAAATTGGTCCTAGACATGTCAAATTGAATCTTGGGCATGGGAATGAATCACAATCCTACGGTCTTAGGTATCTCAAAATTGATCCTAAGCATGTAAAATTTAAACGTCGGCATGAGCACGAAAGCAAAATCCTACGGTCTTTGTTATCTTAAAATTGATCATAGGCATGTCTTATTGAATCCTGAGCATGGGAATGAAAGCACAAGCTTATGGTATTGGACATCTCAAAATTGATCCTAGACATGTCAAATTTAAACTTGGGCATGTCAAATTGAATCTTGGGAATGTGCATGAAAGCACAAGCCTACGGTCTTGGGCATCTCAAAATTAATCATGGGCATGTAAAATTGAATCTTGGGCATGGGAATGAAAGCACAAGCCTACGGTCTTGGGCATTTCAAAATTGATCCTAGGCATTTCAACTTGAATCTTGGGCGTAGGCATGAAACAACAAGCCTAGGTCTTGGGAATCTCAAAATTGATCTTAGGCATGTCAAGTTGAATCTTGGGAATGAGCATGACATCACAAGCCTATGGTTTTGGGCATCTAAAAATTGATCCTAGGCATGTCAAATTGAATCTTGGGCATGGCCATGGAATCAAAAGACTACGGTCTTGGGCATCTCAAAATTTATCCTAGACATGTCAAATTTAAACTTGGGAATGTCAAATTGAATCTTGGGCATGAGAATGAAAGCACAAGCGTACGGTCTTGGGTATCTCAAAATTGATCCTAGACATGTCAAATTTAAACTTGAGCATCTCAAAATTGATCATAGGAATGTCAAATTGAATCTTGGGCATGGTCATGAAAGCACAAGCCTATGATCTTGGGCATCTCAAAATTGATCGTAGACATGTCAAATTGAATCTTGGGCATCTGAAAATTGATCATAGGCATGTCAAATTGAATCTTGGGAATGAGAATGAAATCACAAGCCTACGGTCGTGGGCATCTCAAAATTGATCCTAGGCATGTCAAATTGAATCTTAGGCATGGGCATGAGTGCACAAGCCTTCGGTCTTGGGAATATCAAAATTGATCCTTGACATGTCAAATTTAAACTTGGTCATGTCAAATTGAATCTTGGGCATGGGCATGAAAGCACAAGCCTACGGTCTTGGGCATCTCAAAATTCATCATAGGCATGTCAAGTTGAATCTTGGGCATGTGCATGAAAGCAAAAGCCTTTGGTCTTGGGAATCTCAAAATTGATCATATGCATGTCAAATTGAATTTTGGGCATGGGCATGAAACCAAAAGCCTACGGTTTTGGGCATCTCAAAATTGATCCTACCAATGTCAAATTTAAACTTGGGCATGTCAAATTGAATCTTGGGCATGGGAATGAAAGCACAATCCTACGGTCATGGGTATCTCAAAATTGATCTTAGGCATGTAAAATTTAAACTTGGGCATCGGCATAAAATCACAAGCCTACGGTATTTGGCATCTTAAAATTTATCCTAGGCATGTCAAATTGAATCTTGGGCATGGGCATGAAACAACAAGCCTACGGTCTTGGGCATCTAAAAATTGATCCTTGACATGTCAAATTTAAACTTGGGCATGTCAAATTGAATCTTGGGAATGTGCATGAAAGCACAAGCCTACGTTCTTGGGCATCTCAAAATTGATCCATGGCATGTCAAATTGAATCTAAGGCACGGGCATGAAAGCACAAGCCTACGGTCTTGGGCATCTCAAAATTGATCCTAAACATGTTAAATTTAAGCTTGGGCTTGTCAAATTGAATCTTGGGCATGGGCATGAAAGCACAAGCCAACGATCTTGCGCATCTCAAAATTGATCCTAGGCATATCAAATTGAATCTTGGGCATGGGCATGAAACCACAATCCTAGTATCTTGGGAATCTCAAAATTGATCCTAGGCATGTCAAATTGAATCTTGGGCATGGGCATGAAAGCACAAGCCAGCGGTCTTGGGCATCTCAAAATTGATCCTAGACACGTCAAATTTAAACTTGGGCATGTCATATTGAATCTTGGGCATGGAAATGAAAGCACAAGCCAACGGTCTTGGGAATCTCAAAATTGATGCTAGACATGTCAAATTTAAACTTGGGCATGTCAAATTGAATATTGGGCATGGGAATGAAAGCACAAGCCTACGGTCTTGGGTATCTAAAAATTGACCCTATGCATGTCAAATTTAGTCTTGGGCATATCAAAATTGATCCTAAACATGTAAAATTTAAACTTGGGCATGTCAAATTGAATCTTGGGAATGGGCATGAAAGCACAAGCCTACGGTCTTGGGAATCTAAAAAATTGATCCTGGGCATTTCAAATTGAATCTTAGGCATGGGCATGAAAGCCCAAGCCTACGACCTTGGGCATTTCAAAATTGATCCTAGGCATTTCAAATTGAATCTTGGGCATGGAAAAGAAACCACAAGCCTACGATCTTGCGCATCTCAAAATTGATCCTAGGCATGTCAAATTGAATCTTGGGCATGGCCATGAAATCAAAAGGCTACGGTCTTGGGCATCTCAAATTGATCCTAGACATGTCAAATTGAATCTTGGGCATGGGAATGAATCACAATCCTACGGTCTTAGGTATCTCAAAATTGATCCTAAGCATGTAAAATTTAAACGTCGGCATGAGCACGAAAGCAAAATCCTACGGTCTTTGTTATCTTAAAATTGATCATAGGCATGTCAAATTGAATCCTGAGCATGGGAATGAAAGCACAAGCTTATGGTCTTGGACATCTCAAAATTGATCCTAGACATGTCAAATTTAAACTTGGGCATGTCAAATTGAATCTTGGGAATGTGCATGAAAGCACAAGCCTACGGTCTTGGGCATCTCAAAATTAATCATGGGCATGTCAAATTGAATCTTGGGCATGGGAATGAAAGCACAAGCCTACGGTCTTGGGCATTTCAAAATTGATCTTAGGCATTTCAACTTGAATCTTGGGCGTAGGCATGAAACAACAAGCCTAGGTCTTGGGAATCTCAAAATTAATCTTAGGCATGTCAAGTTGAATCTTGGGAATGAGCATGACAGCACAAGCCTATGGTTTTGGGCATCTAAAAATTGATCCTAGGCATGTCAAATTGAATCTTGGGCATGGCCATGAAATCAAAAAACTACGGTCTTGGGCATCTCAAAATTTATCCTAGACATGTCAAATTTAAACTTGGGAATGTCAAATTGAATCTTGGGCATGAGAATGAAAGCACAAGCGTACGGTCTTGGGTATCTCAAAATTGATCCTAGACATGTCAAATTTAAACTTGGGCATATCAAAATTGATCATAGGCATGTCAAATTGAATCTTGGGCATGGTCATGAAAGCACAAGCCTATGATCTTGGGCATCTCAAAATTGATCGTAGACATGTCAAATTGAATCTTGGGCATCTGAAAATTGATCATAGGCATGTCAAATTGAATCTTGGGAATGGGAATGAAATCACAAGCCTACGGTCGTGGGCATCTCAAAATTGATCCTAGGCATGTCAAATTGAATCTTAGGCATGGGCATGAGTGCACAAGCCTTCGGTCTTGGGAATATCAAAATTGAGCCTTGACATGTCAAATTTAAACTTGGTCATGTCAAATTGAATCTTGGGCATGGGCATGAAAGCACAAGCCTACGGTCTTGGGCATCTCAAAATTCATCATAGGCATGTCAAGTTGAATCTTGGGCATGTGCACGAAAGCAAAAGCCTTTGGTCTTGGGAATCTCAAAATTGATCCTATGCATGTCAAATTGAATTTTGGGCATGGGCATGAAACCAAAAGCCTACGGTTTTGGGCATCTCAAAATTGATTCTACCAATGTCAAGTTTAAACTTGGGCATGTCAAATTGAATCTTGGGCATGGGAATGAAAGCACAATCCTACGGTCATGGGTATCTCAAAATTGATCTTAGGCATGTAAAATTTAAACTTGGGCATGGGCATGAAATCACAAGCCTACGGTATTTGGCATCTTAAAATTTATCCTAGGCATGTCAAATTGAATCTTGGGCATGGGCATGAAACAACAAGCCTACGGTCTTGGGCATCTAAAAATTGATCCTTGACATGTCAAATTTAAACTTAGGCATGTCAAATTGAATCTTGGGAATGTGCATGAAAGCACAAGCCTACGTTCTTGGGCATCTCAAAATTGATCCATGGCATGTCAAATTGAATCTAAGGCACGGGCATGAAAGCACAATCCTACGGTCTTGGGAATCTCAAAATTGATCCTAAACATGTTAAATTTAAGCTTGGGCTTGTCAAATTGAATCTTGGGCATGGGCATGAAAGCACAAGCCTACGATCTTGCGCATCTCAAAATTGATCCTAGGCATATCAAATTGAATCTTGGGCATGGGCATGAAACCACAATCCTAGTATCTTGGGAATCTCAAAATTGATCCTAGGCATGTCAAATTGAATCTTGGGCATGGGCATGAAAGCACAAGCCAGCGGTCTTGGGCATCTCAAAATTGATCCTCGACATGTCAAATTTAAACTTGGGCATGTCATATTGAATCTTGGGCATGGAAATGAAAGCACAAGCCAACGGTCTTGGGAATCTCAAAATTGATGCTAGACATGTCAAATTTAAACTTGGGCATGTCAAATTGAATATTGGGCATGGGAATGAAAGCAAAAGCCTACAGTCTTGGGTATCTAAAAATTGACCCTATGCATGTCAAATTTAGTCTTGGTCATATCAAAATTGATCCTAAACATGTAAAATTTAAACTTGGGCATGTCAAATTGAATCTTGGGAATGGGCATGAAAGCACAAGCGTCTTGGGAATCTAAAAAATTGATCCTGAGCATGTCAAATTGAATCTTAGGCATGGGCATGAAAGCACAAGCCTACGACCTTGGGCATTTCAAAATTGATCCTAGGCATTTCAAATTGAATCTTGGGCATGGAAAAGAAACCACAAGCCTACGATCTTGCGCATCTCAAAATTGATCCTAGGCATGTCAAATTAAATCTTGGGCATGGACATGAAATCAAAAGGCTACGGTCTTGGGAATCTCAAAATTGATCCTAGACATGTCAAATTTAAACTTGGGCATGTCAAATTGAATCTTGTGCATGGGAATGAAAGCACAAGCCTATGGTCTTGGGCATCTCAAAATTGATCCTGCACGTGTGAAATTTAAACTTGGGCATGTCAAATTGAATCCCGGGAATGGGCATGAAAGCACAAGCCTACGTTCTTTGGCATCTCAAAATTGATCCTAGGCATGTAAAATTTAATCTTGGGCACGGGCATGAAAGCACAAACCTAAGGTCTTGGACATCTCAAAATTGATCCTAGACATGTTAAATTTAAGCTTGGGCTTGTCAAATTAAATTTTGGGCATGGGCATGAAAGCACAAGCCTACGGTCTTGGGCATCTCAAAATTGATCCTACGCATGTCAAATTGAATCTTGGGCATGGGCATGAAACCACAAGCCTAGGGTCTTGGTAATCTCAAAATTCATCCTAGGCATGTCAAATTGAATCTTGGGCATGGGCGTGAAAGCACAAGCCTACGGTCTTGGGCATCTCAAAATTTATCCTAGACATGTCAAATTTAAACTTGGGCATGGACATGAAAGCACAATCTAACGGTCTTGGGCATCTCAAAATTGATCCTAGACATGTCAAAATTAAATTTGGGCATGTCAAATTGAATCTTGGGCATGGGAATGAAAGCACAAGCCTACGGTCTTAGGTATCTCAAAATTGACCCTATGCATGACAAATTTAATCTTGGGCATCTCAAAATTCATCCTAGACATGTCAAATTTAAACTTGGGCATGTCAAATTGAATCTTTGGAATGGGCATGAAAGCAAAATCATATGGTCTTAGGCGTCTCAAAATTGATCCTATGCATGTCAAATTTAATCTTGAGCATGGCCGTGAAAGCACAAGCCTAGGATCGTGGGCATCTTTAAATTGATCATGAGCATGTCAAATTGAATCTTGGGCATGGTCATGAAAGCACAAACCTACAGTCTTGAGCATCTCAAAATTAATCCTAGGCATGTCAAGTTGAATATTGGGCATGAGCATGAAAGCACAAGCCTATGGTCTTGGGAATCTCAAAATTGATCTTAGGCATGTAAAATTGAATCTTGGGCATGGAAATAAAATAATAAGACTACGGTATTGGGCATCTCAAAATTGATCCTAGACATGTTAAGTTTAAACTTGGGCATCTCAAAATTGATCTTAGGCATGTCAAATTGACTCTTGGGCATGGGAATGAAAGCACAATCCTACGGTCTTGGGTATCTCAAAATTGATCCTAGGCATGTACAATTTAAAGTTGGGCATGGGCATGAAAGCACAAGCCTACGGTCTTTGGCATCTTAAAATTGATCTTAGGCATGTCAAATTGAATCTTGGGCATGGGCATGAAATCACAATCCTACGGTTTTGGGAATCTCAAAATTGATCCTAGGCATGTCAAGTTGAATCTTTGGCATGAGCATGAAAGCACAAGCCTTTGGTCTTGGGCATTTCAAAATTGGTCCTAGGCATGTCAAATTGAATCTTGGGCATGGCCATGAAATAATAAGACTACGGTCTTGGACATCTCAAAATTGTTCCTAGACATGTCAAATTTAAACTTGTGCAGGTAAAATTGAATCTTGGGCATGGGAATGAAAGCACAATCCTTCGATCTTGGGTATATCAAAATTGATCCTAGGAATGTAAAATTTAAACTTGAGCATGTGCATGAAAGAACAATCCTACGGTCTTTGGCATCTTAAAATTGATCCTAGACATGTCAAATTTAAACTTGGGCATGTCAAATTGAATCTTGGGAATGGGCATGAAAGCACAAGCCTACGGTCTTGGGCATCTCAAAATTGATCATGGGAATGCCAAATTTAATCTAGGGCATGGGCATGCCTACGGCCTTGGGCATTTCAAAATTGATCCTATGCATGTCAACTTGAATCTTGGGCATGGGCATGAAACCACAATCCTAGGGTCTTGGGCATCTCAAAATTGATCCTACGCATGTCAAGTTGAATCTTGGGCATGAGCATGATAGCACAAGTCTATGGTCTTGGGCATCTCAAAATTGATCCTAGGCATGTCAAATTTAAACTTGGGCATGTCAAATTGAATCTTGGGCATGGGAATTAAAGAACAAGTCTACGGTCTTGGGTATCTCAAAATTGATCCTAGACATGTTAAATTTAGACTTGGGCATCTCAAAATTGATCCTAGGCATGTCAAATTTAATCTTGGGCATGGCCATGAAAGCACAAGACTACGGTCTTGGGCATCTCAAAATTGATCCTAAACATGTCAAATTTAAACTTGGGCATGTCTAATTGAATCTTGGTCATGGGCATGAAAGCACAAGACAACGGTCTTGGGTATCTCAAAATTGATCCTAGACATATCAAATTTAAACTTGGGCATGTCAAATTGAATCTTGGGAATGGGAATGAAATCACAAGCCTACGGTCTTGGGCATCTGATGTGATTTTAATTGTTGTAGAAAAAGTGGTAATAAGATTCGTTGAACTCGGACTCGATAAGATTGGGTTCTAGACTAAAAATAAAAATATAAAATATATATACAAAAGGTTTGTCACAATGTCGAGAGAGACTGAGACTCAGGATTCCACCAAATTCCATTCATGCGACTCAAATAATAATTCCAATCAATTATAGTTCAAATTATAAAAATATAGACTCTTGTTCTTTGCCAAAAATAGATTTTTTGAAAATCAATGACTGTAAATCAAAAGCATGATGTATCAAAAATACATAGACCAAGCATACACCATCAAACGAAATCACACCCATTCAATAAAAATCATAAATCGATTAAAAATAAATGCAAATAGTCATAAAAGAATTATTAGAATTACCACATGCGTGAAATAGGGCTTCCTCCGTCATCCCAGTGTTTGGGTTTAGCTTCTCATATCAAAAACAGGCTCAAAAGAATAAATCATGGCTCAAAAGGTGTTTTTATTGAAGAGATGATATGATTCAGTGAATATGCAACGACGTACTGGCGTTACAGAGTTCACTGTTACAGGAGGTGTGGATAACTGAAGATAAATGTGGCTGTTCAGCTGTTACAGAGAGAATATTGTAGCACTGTTGCGAATTTGAGACGTTGTTCTTCGTTGCAACGCTTGTTCTTCAGCAGCAGCAGCAGCAGAGACAGGCTTCCTGTAATCTCTGATTCTCTCCTTCTAAGCTCTCCTCTCGACCCCAAACTCTCGACACCCCTTCTTGAGACCCTAGGAAACCTATTTATACACCACATGGCGATTAAATCTCTCCCAAATCGCTTCGAAATCTCTTCTTTCCTTCCTTGGCAGTCACGGCAATAATTCCTTCCAGAAATTGTTTTACGCGTTTCTGAGCTTTCCCACTTATCTCAAACTCTTCCTTAGATATCTATGTATCTTTGGAAAGAGTTTCTTGCATTTAATCTCTCTGAATGTCCAAAAACAAACTCGACAGGGACCGTGTTTCCTTTTTTACTCTGTTTCCTTTTTCCGGCAATTCCAGCACAATTTGATCGATCCAAACGCATGTATTAAACCTGTTTTGCTCTATCAAGTCCAGCCCAATCGATTTCCAGTGTTGAATCACCCTGAAACTCGTTCAAATCTTCAATCCAAAATCAACAGCGTTTGCATGCATTTTTCCCGCAAAAAAACGTTTTAAACGTGAAGAAGAAGGGTGTCCCCCTATCCAAAGCGAGAGTTCGAATAGCAAATGTCCTCCCAGGTGCCTTTAACAACTTTTCGAGCCAATTTCGCCGCAAAAGCTTATTTCTCCAAAAACACCTACAAAGAGATAAAATACCGAAATAAGTACAAAAAAATTGGTACTAAAAATATATACACAATAGAGATGAAAATAGACACATAAATGCGACTATCAAATACCCCCAAACTTATTATTTGATATCCCTGAGCAAATCAAAACTAAAAAATAAAATCCTAACTCACTGTCGCAGGCATCGTCGATTGCATTTAGCGTATGCAATAAGCCTTTAAACCCCTAGGTGGCCCTAGAGGCGGAGTGTTGTCTCCGGAGGGCTTACAAGAGATATACCCACAAAATCTTCACTACCCCAGACCCTAGCTATCTACAACGAACCTTGGAAGGCACTAAAGAATCTCCTTGGTTGGCATACTTATTGACTACAGGAGGAAGTACCCTGATGCGAAATTCCAATTGTTGTACACGAGTTTGCACTCAAGCTTACTAAAATTCATATATAAGTGACATATCCCTACTCAGATAGTTGCACTATGAACATCATATTCGGAGTCAAAACTAATCACATGGATAGATCAAGAAGATGGATATGGAAAAACATTGATGGTTTTGATGTTTACTAAGTGAACGTCGTTTCCCATATATGTCTGAAGGCCTCCGCCAAAATGAACCTATCCTAATGGATTGAGATATTAGTCTGACTAATATCAACACACTGGCATATACAAGGGAACCAGTGGTCGATAACCTAACTCTAAGTCAACACAACTGGCATATACAAGGGTACCAGTGGTCGACTTTATTGAATTTGTTCCTTTTGGTCAAATGGTCTAGTCTCAATTTTTTTTTTTTTTTTGGCAACTACCATTTTTTTTTATCTTTCTCAATCACTCTAATTCACCCTAGCATTGGTAACAACTTGAATCTTGGGACCCACCTCTCACTTAGAGAAACAAAGTTTAAAAACAAAATAAAATAAAAATAGAAGTGAAAAGGACTCAACGAGATATGGTGAAACTATCATGTTATTTCTAACACCTGAGCTCTGTGCTTTTATGAATAGACTCTATAGATGTTTCCATCTAATCATATTGGTTCCTCAACTCCTACGATCAAAATGCTTCCATCCACTTAGATTAGTTAGTGCAGTCCTCAATAGGCATAAATTTCTAGGCTCTGGAGTTTATTTATTCATACTGCAACTAAAAAGTTTCTCCCATACCCCCAAACTTAAATCTAACATTGTCCTCAATGTTCTAAAGATGAAATTAAAAGCATGAACAAGGAGAAACTGTTACCATTTGAAGCAAAAGAGATAAGGAAAGATATTACCATGTTGCATGAGATTGGGTTACCTCCCAAAAAGTGCTAAGTTTAAACTCTTCAGCCAGACTAAGAAAGGATTAGTCACCTCATAGAATAAAGTAATAGCCGAAATTTCTGTGGGTCATCAAAACCAAATAGAGCTATCACAAATAAAAGGAATCTGCAACCTGCCAAGAAAATTAACAAATAAAGCGCACCCTTGTCTAGTTTCCTGTTTAAGACAACTACATCTAGCTGTGGTTCAGGTTCAGGTTCTATAACTGGGTCCAAATAAAATATTTTCCTGGGTTGGAATTCCTCAAAGCTAAGATCCGGTTCAGGTATTAGAATCTGAAGAAACTCAAGTAAAAATTTAAAAGCACATAATAATAACCTGAATAATTGAGGATCCTTAAAGTCAATCAGTTTTGACTCACACAGCTGACCACAATGAGAGTGGTGGTCTATCTTAAGCAAATGTATCGACCCTAATCTCTTAAAGTAATTAGGTTTAGTTTCAAAACTAAATAATTGACACATCTGAAATTTATACGTTCCCACAATTGGTTGAGAAATATTTGGTGGGAAAAAAAAGTCGATCTTGGTATCATAGCATGGTCTAACCTCATCAACCAGAGGATGGGTTTCTAACAACTGAACTTCCTTATGGACATCACTAGGTTCAGGAAAACGTGTGTGAAGATAATCTTGTAAAATGGTTGAGGCACATATGTCAAGTCCCAAGTGAGGGACCTTTTTAATAGTTAAAGCACATTGAGAATGATAATCACCCCCAAACTTAAAGTTTTCAGTGTCTCTAGAAAGACTAGTCACAACTTCCCTAATTTCGAGGTCATTAGATTCCTGAAAATGGTCAATTGATTCTTCTAAGTATGGTTCATCCTCACTCATCTCTACGAGTTCACTTTCTTTGTCTAAGACTAATGTTTCTAAATCTCTAGACTCTAAAACAATATTCTCAGAAAAAACTCGTTCCTCTAAACCATCGTTGGCTTCGTAATCATAAGGAAATACTACATCGTCTAAAACGGGAGTATCTCTAATCAAATCCTCTTCCTTTTGAATAGGTGAATAATTATTAAAATTATTTGGATTTGAACTAGAAATAATATTATTATTAAGCTCAACTGGAGTAACAAATTCCTTATCGCTATGCCTACTTATTTCAAATTCTTCATCAACACTATCCTCATCATAATCATCATTATAATAACATGAAAATGGTTGAACCTCATCTAAACAAGTAGTGTTACCAATTTTATCCTCGTCATCTTGATTATGAAAATTACTATCCTCATTTTCAAGGGTATTATTGGAAACACTGTATTGGAAATTAAGATTATTTCGAGCAATTCTTTCGTTCGTCTCAGCTATCAGCTTGAAGGATTCCTCTATAGAAAGTTCTCTTTCGTCATAAACTAAGTTATTCATCTGAGCGAACTTACGTGTCGACTCCTCTAATTTCCTGAGGGACTCTTCTAAAGGAGAAATATAAGAATTTTGCTCGTATGACCGGTGCATGTGTGGATAGTAATTGGGCTCATCCAGGTATGAGCCATAACCTTGAAAAGGTTGATGTTCCCAACCACTATTCACATTATGGTCAAAGTAGTAAAGTCCATTTTGAAACTCAGTCGGATATTCGTTGTATTGGCTATCGTAATACCAGTTCGACATTCTATTGCAGGGGTGTGAGTTGTCACACAAAATAAAACCCACTGACAGGGGATTCGTGGGTGGATAGAGTCTTACCTCCCGTACCAGACGGGCGATGAACCGTTGAAGTCGACTCAGGCCACCGACTCCGATGTCAGTGTACGAACCCGAGGGGCCGAGACAGTATCGTAACTGTCGTCCTTCCCTGCAAACAGTTTATATTTAATCTTAACCCTTCCGTAGGGTTTTAAAAAATAATGTCCAGTCCAAAAATAAAGTCCAAAAAGTGTCCAAAAATAAAAAGAAAAATTACAAAAACTAAAACCCTATTTACAGTTTCTAAAAATAAAACAAAATAACTATATAAAAAATATTCTTCTTCACTCCTTTCGGATTCCTCTTTTCTTTCCTTCTTTGGCGATGCTTTCCTTTTATAGCACTTTTTCTTTCCTTGTAGCTTCGCTCGAAATCTGAAAAGAATCAAAAAATACCAAAGGCATAAAAGAGAACAAAAATTCTAAAAGAAATAAAATAAATCTAAAAGCTAAAACCTAATACAAATCCGTGTCGGCGCCGCCAAAAATTGATGTGATTTTAATTGTTGTAGAAAAAGTGGTAATAAGATTCGTTCAACTCAGACTCGATAAGATTGGGTTCTAGACTGAAAATAAAAATATAAAATATATATACAAAAGGTTTGTCACAATGTCGAGAGAGACTGAGACTCAGGATTCCACCAAATTCCATTCATGCGACTCAAATAATAATTCCAATCAATTATAGTTCAAATAATAAAAATATAGACTCTTGTTCTTTGCCAAAAATAGATTTTTTGAAAAGCAATGACTGTAAATCAAAAGCATGATGTATCAAAAATACATAGACCAAGCATACACCATCAAACGAAATCACACCCATTCAATAAAAATCATAAATCGATTAAAAATCAATGCAAATAGTCAAAAAAGAATTATTAGAATTACCACATGCGTGAAATAGGGCTTCCTCCGTCATCCCAGTGTTTGGGTTTAGCTTCTCATATCAAAAACAGGCTCAAAAGAATAAATCATGGCTCAAAAGTTGTTTTTATTGAAGAGATGATATGATTCAGTGAATATGCAACGACGTACTGGCGTTACAGAGTTCATTGTTACAGGAGGTGTGGCTAACTGGAGATAAATGTGGTTGTTCAGCTGTTACAGAGAGAATACTGTAGCACTGTTGTGAATTTGAGACGCTGTTCTTCGTTACAACGCTTGTTCTTCAGCAGAAGCAGAGACAGGCTTCCTATAATCTCCGATTCTCTCCTCCTGAGCTCTCCTCTCGACCCCAAACTATCGACACCCCTTCTTGAGACCCTAGGAAACCTATTTATACACCACAGGGCGATTAAATCTCTCCCAAATCGCTTCGAAATCTCTTCTTTCCTTCCTTGGCAGTCACGACAATAATTCCTTCCAGAAATTGTTTTACGCGTTTCTGAACTTTCCCACTTATCTCAAACTCTTCCTTAGATTTATATGTATCTTTGGAAAGAGTTTCTTGCATTTAATCTCTCTGAATGTCCAAAAACAAACTCGACGTGGACCGTGTTTCCTTTTTTACTCTGTTTCCTTTTTCCGGCAATTCCAGCCCAATTCTATCGATCCAAATGCATGTATTAAACCTGTTTTGCTCTATCAAGTCCAGCCCAATCGATTTCCAGTGTTGAATCACCCTGAAACTCGTTCAAATCTTCAATCCAAAATCAACAGCGTTTGCATGCATCTTTCCCGCAAAAAACCGTTTTAAACGTGAAGAAGAAGGGTGTCCCCCTATCCAAAGAGAGAGTCCGAATAGCAAATGTCCTCCCAGGTGCCTTTAATAACTTTTCGAGCCAATTTCGCCGCAAAAGCTTATTTCTCCAAAAACACCTACAAAGAGATAAAATACCGAAATAAGTACAAAAATGGGTACTAACAATATACACAATAGAGATGAAAATAGACACATAAATGCGTCTATCAGCATCTCAAAATTGATCCTAGGCATGTCAAAATTAAATCTTGGGAATCTCAAAAATTGATCATAGACATGTCAAAATTAAACTTGGGCATGTCAAATTGAACCTTAGGCATGGGCATGAAAGCACAAGCCTACGGTCTAGGGCATCTCAAAATTGATTCTAGGCATTTCAAGTTGAATCTTGGGCATGAGCATGAAAACACATGCCTTTGGTCTTGTAAATCTCAAAATCAATCCTAGGCATGTCAAATTGAATCTTGGGCATGGGAATGAAATCAAAAGACTACGGTCTTGGGCATCTCAAAATTGATCCTAGACATGTTAAATTTAAACCTGGGCATGTCAAATTGGATCTAGTTTTTTTTTTTTGCTAGGTCAAAAAGGTTTATTGAAGCAAAAAAACGTAATTACAAGAATTAAAAAATGGGAGGCCCGAAGCCTCCCCACCCCCATAAACCAAAGGGGAAAAAAATAACAACAAAATAGCACTAGAAGCTTATTGAATAAGCTCCTAAAAACAAATAAATAACAAAAGAGGAAAACTAGAAAACATTAAAAACGTTTACGTCTTTATTTCCAACTCTAAAATTCCTCCTCTTGGGTAAAAGGCCAGCAATCATTTGAGTCAAATCAGGGTCTCTATAAATTCACACTCTTCATAAGCATCATCAAATTGAATCTTGGGCATGGGAATGAAAGCAAAATCCTACGGTCTTGGGTATCTCAAAATTGATCCTAGGCATGTAAAATTTAAACTTGGGCATGGGCATGAAAGCACAAGCCTACAGTCTTTGGCATCTTAAAATTGATCCTAGGCATGTCAAATTGAATCTTGGGCATGGGCATGAAATCACAAGCCTACGGTCTTGGGCATCTCAAAATTGATCCTTGACATGTCAAATTTAAACTTGGGCATGTCAAATTGAATCTTAGTAATGGGCATGAAAGGACAAGCCTATATTCTTGGGAATCTCAAAATTGATCACGGGCATGTCAAATTGAATCATGGGCATGGGAATGAAAGCACAAGCCTACGGTCTTGGGCATCTCAAAATTGATCCTAGACATGTTAAATTTAAGCTTGGGCTTGTAAAATTGAAACTTGGGCATGGGTATGGGCATGAAATCACAATCCTACGGTCTTGGGCATCTCAAAATTGATCCTGGGCATTTCAAATTGAATCTTGGGCATGGGCATGAAACCACAAGCCTACGGTCTTGGGCCTCTCAAAATTGATCCCAGACATGTTAAATTTAAACTTGGGCATGTCAAATTGAATCTTGGGCATGGGCATGAAACCACAAGCTTAGGGTCTTGGGAATCTCACAATTGATCCTAGGCATGTCAAGTTGAATCTTGGGCATGAGCATGAAAGCACAAGCCTATGATCTTGGGCATCTCAAAATTGATCATAGGCATGTCAAATTGAATCTTGGGCATGGCCATGAAATCAAAAGGCGGCCATGAAATCAAAAGGCTACGATCTTGGGCATCTCAAAATTGATCCTAGACATGTCAAATTTAAACTTGGGCATGTCAAATTGAATCTTGGGCATGGGAATGAAAGCACAAGCGTACGGTCTTTGGTATCTCAAAATTGATCATAGGCATGTAAAATTTAAACTTTGGCATGGGCATGAAAGCACAAGCCTACGGTCTTTGTCATCTTAAAATTGATCCTAGGCATGTGAAATTGAATCTTGGGCATGGGAATGAAATCACAAGCCTACGTTCTTGGGAACCTCAAAATTGATCCTTGACGTGTCAAATTTAAACTTGGGCATGTCAAATTGAATCTTGGGAATGGGCATGAAAGCACAAGCCTACGTTCTTTGGCATCTCAAAATTGATCCTAGGCATGAAAGCACAAACCTAAGGTCTTGAACATCTCAAAATTGATCCTAGACATGTTAAATTTAAGCTTGGGCTTGTCAAATTGAATCTTGGGCATGGGCATGAAAATAAAATCCTACGGTCTTGGGCATCTCAAAATTGATCCTACGCATGTCAAATTGAATCTTGGGCATGAGCATGAAACCACAAGCCTAGGGTCTTGGTAATCTCAAAATTGATCCTAGGCATGTCAAATTGAATCTTGGGCATAGCCATGAAATCAATAGGCTACGGTCTTGGGCATCTCAAATTTGATCCTAGACATGTCAAATTGAATCTTGGGCATGGGAATGAAAGCACAATCCTACGTTCTTTGGCATCTCAAAATTGATCCTAGGCATGTAAAATTGAATCTTGGTCACGGGCATGAAAGCACAAACCTAAGGTCTTGGACATCTCAAAATTGATCTTAGACATGTTAAATTTAAGCTTGGGCTTGTCAAATTGAATCTTGGGCATGGGAATTAAAGCACAAGCCTACGATCTTGGACATCTCAAAATTGATCCTACGCATGTCAAATTGAATCTTGGGCATGGGCATAAAACCACAAGCCTAGGGTCTTGGTAATCTCAAAATTGATCCTAGGCATGTCAAATTGAATCTTGGTCATGGGAATGAAAGCACAAGCCTACGGTCTTGGGCATCTCAAAATTTATCCTAGACATGTGAAATTTAAACTTGGGCATGTCAAATTGAATCTTGGGAATGGACATGAAACCACAAGATAACGGTCTTGGGCATCTAAAAATTGATCCTAGACATGTCAAAATTAAACTTGGGCATGTCAAATCGAAACTTGGGCATGGGAATGAAAGCACAAGCCTACGGTCTTAGGTATCTCAAAATTGACCCTATGCATGACAAATTTAATCTTGGGCATCTCAAAATTGATCCTAGACATGTAAAATTTAAACTTGGGCATGTCAAATTGAATCTTGGGAATGGGCATGAAAGCAAAATCCTACGGTCTTAGACATTTCAAAATTGATCCTAGGCATGTCAAATTTAATCTTGGGCATGGCCATGAAAGCACAAGCCTAGGGTATTTGGAATCTCACAATTGATCCTAGGCATGTCAAGTTGAATCTTGGGCATGAGCACGAAAGCACAAGCCTATGGTCTTGGGCATCTCAAATTTGATCCTAGGCATGCCAAATTGAATCTTGGTCCTGGCCATGAAATCAAAAGGCTACGGGCTTTGGCATCTCAAAATTGATCCTAGACATGTCAAATTTAAACTTGGACATGTCTAATTGAATCTTGGGCATGGGAATGAAAGCACAAGCCTACTGTCTTGGGCATCTCAAAATTGATCCTTGACGTGTCAAATTTAAACTTAGGCATGTTAAATTGAATCTCGGGAATGGGCATGAAAGCACAAGCCTACGTTCTTTGGCATCTCAGAATTGATCCTAGGCATGTAAAATTGAATCTTGGGAACGAGCATGAAAGCACAAACCTAAGGTCTTGGACATATCAAAATTGATCCTAGACATGTTAAATTTAAGCTTGGGATTGTAAAATTGAATCTTGGGCATGGGTATGAAAGCACAAGCCTACGGTCTTGGGCATCTCAAAATTGATCCTACGCATGTCAAATTGTATCTTGGGCATGGGCATGAAAGCACAACCCTACGGTCTTGAGCATCTCAAAATTAATCCTAGGCATGTCAAGTTGAATCTTGGTCATGAGCATGAAAGCACAAGCCTATGGTCTTGGGAATCTCAAAATTGATCTTAGGCATGTCAAATTGAATCTTGGGCATGGGCATGAAATAATAAGACTACGGTATTGGGCATCTCAAAATTGATCCTAGACATGTTAAGTTTAGACTTGGGCATCGCAAAATTGATCCTAGGCATGTCAAATTGAATCTTGGGCATGGGAATGAAAGCACAATCCTACAGTCTTGGGTATCTCAAAATTGATCCTAGGCATGTACAATTTAAATTTGGGCATGGGCATGAAAGCACAAGCCTACGGTCTTTGGCATCTTAAAATTGATCTTAGGCATGTCAAATTGAATCTTGGGTATGGGCATGAAACCACAATCCTACGGTTTTGGGCATCTCAAAATTGATCATAGGCATGTCAAGTTGAATCTTGGGCATGAGCATGAAAGCACAAGCCTTTGGTCTTGGGCATTTCAAAATTGTTCCTAGCATGTCAAATTGAATCTAGGGCATGGGCATGAAATAATAAGACAACGGTCTTGGGCATCTCAAAATTGATCCTAGACATGTCAAATTTAAACTTGTGCAGGTAAAATTGAATCTTGGGCATGGGAATGAAAGCACAATCCTTCGGTCTTGGGTATATCAAAATTGATCCTAGTAATGTAAAATTTAAACTTGAGCATGGGCATGAAAGCACAATCCTACGGTCTTTGGCATCTTAAAATTGATCCTAGACATGTCAAATTTAAACTTGTGAATGCCAAATTGAATCTTGGGAATGGGCATGAAAGCACAAGCCTACGGTCTTGGGCATCTCAAAATTGATCATGGTCATGTCAAATTGAATCTTGGGCATGGGAATGCCTACGGCCTTGGGCATTTCAAAATTCATCCTAGGCATGTCAACTTGAATCTTGGGCATGGGCATGAAACCACAAGCCTACGGTCTTGGGCATCTCAAAATTTATCCTAGACATGTCAAATTTAAACTTGGGCATGTCAAATTGAATCTTGGGCATGGGCATGAAAGCACAAGCTAACGGTCTTGGGCATATCAAAATTGATCCTAGGCATGTACAATTTAAACTTGGGCATGGGCATGAAAGCACAAGCCTACGGTCTTAAGTATCTCAAAATTGACCCTATGCATGACAAATTTAATCTTGGGCATCTCAAAAATTATCCTAGAGATGGCAAATGTAAACTTGGGCATGTCAAATGGAATCTTTGGAATGGGCATGAAAGAAAAATCCTACGGTCTTGGGCATCTCAAAATTGATCCTAGGAATGTCAAATTTAATCTTGGGAATGGCCATGAAAGCACAAGCCTAGGATCTTTGGCATCTCAAAATAGATCATGAGCATTTTAAATTGAATCTCGGGCATGGGCATGAAAGCACAAGCCTACGGTGTTGAGCATATCAAAATTGATCCTAGGCATGTCAAGTTGAATCTTGGGCATGACCATGAAAGCACAAGCCTATCGTCTTACGAATCTCAAAATTGATCCTAAACATGTCAAATTGAATCTTGGGCATGGGCATGAAATAATAAGACTACGGTATTGGGCATCTCAAAATTGATCCTAGACATGTCAAATTTAAACTTGGGCATGTCAAATTGAATCTTGGGCATGGGAATGAAAGAACAATCCTACGGTCTTGGGTATCTCAAAATTGATCCTAGGCATGTACAATTGAAACTTGGGCATGGGCATGAAAGCACAAGCCTACGATCTTTGGCATCTTAAAATTGATCTTAGGCATGATAAATTGAATCTTGGGCATGGGCATGAAACCACAATCCTATGGTTTTGGGCATCTCAAAACTGATCCTAGGCATGTCAAGTTGAATCTTGGGCATGAGCATGAAAGCACAAGCCTTTGGTCTTGGGCATTTTAGAATTGATCCTAGGCATGTCAAATTGAATCTTGGGCATGGGCATGAAATAATAATACTACGGTCTTTGGCATCTCAAAATTGATCCTAGACATGTCAAATTTAAACTTCTGCAGGTAAAATTGAATCTTGGGCATGGTAATGAAAGCACAATCCTTCGGTCTTGGGTATATCAAAATTGATCCTAGGAATGTAAAATTTAAACTTGAGCATGGGCATGAAAGCACAATCCTACGGTCTTTGGCATCTTAAAATTGATCCTAGACATGTCAAATTTAAACTTGGGCATGTCAAATTGAATCTTGGGAATGGGCATGAAAGCACAAGCTTACGGTCTTGGGCATCTCAAAATTGATCATGGGCATGTCAAATTGAATCTTGGGCATGGGTATGCCTGCGGTTTTGGGAATTTCAAGATTGATCCTAGGCATGTCAACTTGATTCTTTGGCATGGTCATGAAACCACAAGCCTAGGGTCTTGGGTATCTCAAAATTGATCCTACGCATGTCAAGTTGAATCTTGGGCATGAGCAGATAGCACAAGCCTATGGTCTTGGGTATCTCAAAATTGATCCTAGGCATGTCAAATTTAAACTTGGGTATGCCAAATTGAATCTTGGGCATGGGAATGAAAGAGCAATCCTACGGTCTTGGGTATCTCAAAATTGATCCTAGACATGTTAAGTATAAACTTGGGCATCTCAATTGATCCTAGGCATGTCAAATTTAATCTTGGGGATGGCCATGAAAGCACAAGCCTACGGTCTTGGGCATCTCAAAATTGATCCTAGACATGTCAAATTTAAACTTGGGCATGTCAAATTGAATCTTGGGCATGGGCATGAAAGCACAAACCAACGGTCTTGGGTATCCCAAAATTGATCCTAGACATGTCAAATTTAAACTTGGGCATGTAAAATTGAATCTTGAGCATGGGAATGAAAGCACAAGCCTACGGTCTTGGGTATCTCAAAATTTACCCTAGGCATGTCAAAATTAATCTTGGGCATCTCAAAATTGATCATAGGCATGTCAAATTGAATCTTGGCAATGGGAATGAAATCACAAGCCTACGGTCTTGGGCATCTCAAAATTGATTCTAGGCATTTCAAATTGAATCTTCGGAATCTCAAATTTGATCCTAGACATGTCAAATTAAACTTGGGCATGTCAAATTTAATCTTGGAAATGGGCATGAAAGCACAAGCCTATGGTCTAGGGCATCTCAAAATTGATTCTAGGCATGTCAAGTTGAATCTTGGGCATGAGAATGAAAACACAGGCCTTTGGTCTTGGGAATCTCAAAATTGATCTTAGGCATGTCAAATTGAATCTTGGGCATGGGCATGAAATCAAAAGACTACAGTCTTGGGCATCTCAAAATTGATCCTAGACATGTTAAATTTAAACTTGGGCATGTCAAATTGAGTCTTGTTTTTTTTTTTTTTTTTGCTAGGTCAAAAAGGGTTATTGAAGCAAAAAAACGTAATTACAAGAATTAAAAAATGGGAGGCCCGAAGCCTCCCCACCCACATAAACCAAAGGGGTAAAAAAATAATAACAAAATAACACTAGAAGCATATTGAATAAGCTCCTAAAAGAAAATAAATAACAAAGAGGAAAACTAAAAAACATTAAAACGTTTACGTCCCTTATTTCTAACTCTAAAATTCCTCCTCTTGGGTAAAAGACCAGCAATTATTTGAGTCAAATCAGGGTCTCTATAAACTTCACACTCTTCATAAGCATCATCAAATTGAATCTTGGGCATGGGAATGAAAGCAAAATCCTACGGTCTTGTGTATCTCAAAATTGATCCTAGGCATGTAAAATTTAAACTTGGGCATGGGCATGAAAGCACAAGCCTACGGTCTTTGGCATCTTAAATTGATCCTAGGCATGTCTAATTGAATCTTTGGCATGGGCATGAAATCAAAAGCCTACGGTCTTGGGAATCTCAAAATTGATCCTTGACATGTCAAATTTAAACTTGGGCATGTCAAATTGAATATTAGGAATGGGCATGAAAGCACAAGCCTGCATTCTTGGGCATCTCAAAATTGATCCCGGGCATGTCAAATTGAATCTTGGGCACGGGCATGAAAGCACAAGCCTACGGTCTTGGGCATCTCAAAATTGATCCTAGACATGTTAAATTTAAGCTTGGACTTGTCAAATTGAATCTTGGGCATGGGCATGAAATCACAAGCCTACGGTCTTGGGCATCTCAATATTGATCCTAGGCATGTCAAATTGTATCTTGGGAATGGGCATGAAACCATAAGCCTAGGGTCTTGGGAATCTCAAAATTGATCCTAGGCATGTCAAATTGAATCTTGGGCATGGCCATGAAAGCACAAGCCTATGGTCTTGGGTATCTCAAAGTTGATCAAATTGAATCTTGGGCATGGGATGAAAGAACAAGCCTACGGTCTTGGGCATTTCAACATTGATCCTAGACATGTCAAATTTAAACTTAGGAATGTAAAATTGAATCTTGGGCATCTCAAAATTGATCCTAGACATGTTAAGTTTAGACTTGGTCATCTAAAAATTGATCCTAGGCATGTCAAATTGAATCTTGGGCATGGGAATGAAAGCACAATCCTACAGTCTTGGGTATCTCAAAATTGATCCTAGGCATGTACAATTTAAATTTGGGCATGGGCATGAAAGAACAAGCCTACGGTCTTTGGCATCTTAAAATTGATCTTAGGAATGTCAAATTGAATCTTGGGTATGGGCATGAAACCACAATCCTACGGTTTTGGGCATCTCAAAATTGATCATAGGCATGTCAAGTTGAATCTTGGGCATGAGCATGAAAGCACAAGCCTTTGGTCTTGGGCATTTCAAAATTGGTCCTAGCATGTCAAATTGAATCTTGGGCATGGGCATGAAATAATAAGACAACGGTCTTGGGCATCTCAAAATTGATCCTAGACATGTCAAATTTAAACTTGTGCAGGTAAAATTGAATCTTGGGCATGGGAATGAAAGCACAATCCTTCGGTTTTGGGTATATCAAAATTGATCCTAGTAATGTAAAATTTAAACTTGAGCATGGGCATGAAAGCACAATCCTACGGTCTTTGGCATCTTAAAATTGATCCTAGACATGTCAAATTTAAACTTGTGAATGCCAAATTGAATCTTGGGAATGGGCATGAAAGCACAAGCCTACGGTCTTGGGAATCTCAAAATTGATCATGGTCATGTCAAATTGAATCTTGGGCATGGGAATGCCTACGGCCTTGGGCATTTCAAAATTCATCCTAGGCATGTCAACTTGAATCTTGGGCATGGGCATGAAACCACAAGCCTACGGTCTTGGGCATCTCAAAATTTATCCTAGACATGTCAAATTTAAACTTGGGCATGTCAAATTGAATCTTGGGCATGGGCATGAAAGCACAAGCTAACGGTCTTGGGCATCTCAAAATTGATCCTAGGCATGTACAATTTAAACTTGGGCATGGGCATGAAAGCACAAGCCTACGGTCTTAAGTATCTCAAAATTGACCCTATGCATGACATATTTAATCTTGGGCATCTCAAAAATTATCCTAGAGATGTCAAATGTAAACTCGGGCATGTCAAATGGAATCTTTGGAATGGGCATGAAAGCAAATTCTACGGTCTTGGGCATCTCAAAATTGATCCTAGGAATGTCAAATTTAATCTTGGGCATGGCCATGAAAGCACAAGCCTAGGATCTTGGGCATCTCAAAATAGATCATGAGCATTTTAAATTGAATCTCGGGCATGGGCATGAAAGCACAAGCCTACGGTCTTGAGCATATCAAAATTGATCCTAGGCATGTCAAGTTGAATCTTGGGCATGACCATGAAAGCACAAGACTATCGTCTTACGAATCTCAAAATTGATCATAAACATGTCAAATTGAATCTTGGGCATGGGCATGAAATAATAAGACTACGGTATTGGGCATCTCAAAATTGATCCTAGACATGTCAAATTTAAACTTGGGCATGTCAAATTGAATCTTGGGCATGGGAATGAAAGAACAATCCTACGGTCTTGGGTATCTCAAAATTGATCCTAGGCATGTACAATTGAAACTTGGGCATGGGCATGAAAGCACAAGCCTACGATCTTTGGCATCTTAAAATTGATCTTAGGCATGATAAATTGAATCTTGGGCATGAAACCACAATCCTATGGTTTTGGGCATCTCAAAACTGATCCTAGGCATGTCAAGTTGAATCTTGGGCATGAGCATGAAAGCACAAGCCTTTGGTCTTGGGCATTTTAGAATTGATCCTAGGCATGTCAAATTGAATCTTGGGCATGGGCATGAAATAATAATACTACGGTCTTTGGCATCTCAAAATTGATCCTAGACATGTCAAATTTAAACTTCTGCAGGTAAAATTGAATCTTGGGCATGGTAATGAAAGCACAATCCTTCGGTCTTGGGTATATCAAAATTGATCCTATGAATGTAAAATTTAAACTTGAGCATGGGCATGAAAGCACAATCCTACGGTCTTTGGCATCTTAAAATTGATCCTAGACATGTCAAATTTAAACTTGGGCATGTCAAATTGAATCTTGGGAATGGGCATGAAAGCACAAGCTTACGGTCTTCGGCATCTCAAAATTGATCATGGGCATGTCAAATTGAATCTTGGGCATGGGTATGCCTACGGTTTTGGGAATTTCAAGATTGATCCTAGGCATGTCAACTTGATTCTTGGGCATGGTCATGAAACCACAAGCCTAGGGTCTTGGGTATCTCAAAATTGATCCTACGCATGTCAAGTTGAATCTTGGGCATGAGCAGATAGCACAAGCCTATGGTCTTGGGTATCTCAAAATTGATCCTAGGCATGTCAAATTTAAACTTGGGTATGCCAAATTGAATCTTGGGCATGGGAATGAAAGCACAAGCCTACGGTCTTGGGCATCTCAAAATTGATCCTAGACATGTCAAATTTAAACTTGGGCATGTCAAATTGAATCTTGGGCATGGGCATGAAAGCACAAACCAACGGTCTTGGTTATCCCAAAATTGATCCTAGACATGTCAAATTTAAACTTGGGCATGTAAAATTGAATCTTGAGCATGGGAATGAAAGCACAAGCCTACGGTCTTGGGTATCTCAAAATTTACCCTAGGCATGTCAAAATTAATCTTGGGCATCTCAAAATTGATCATAGGCATGTCAAATTGAATCTTGGCAATGGGAATGAAATCACAAGCCTACGGTCTTGGGCATCTCAAAATTGATTCTAGGCATTTCAAATTGAATCTTCGGAATCTCAAATTTGATCCTAGACATGTCAAATTAAACTTGGGCATGTCAAATTTAATCTTGGAAATGGGCATGAAAGCACAAGCCTATGGTCTAGGGCATCTCAAAATTGATTCTAGGCATGTCAAGTTGAATCTTGGGCATGAGAATGAAAACACAGGCCTTTGGTCTTGGGAATCTCAAAATTGATCTTAGGCATGTCAAATTGAATCTTGGGCATGGGCATGAAATCAAAAGACTACAGTCTTGGGCATCTCAAAATTGATCCTAGACATGTTAAATTTAAACTTGGGCATGTCAAATTGAGTCTTGTTTTTTTTTTTTTTTTTGCTAGGTCAAAAAGGGTTATTGAAGCAAAAAAACGTAATTACAAGAATTAAAAAATGGGAGGCCCGAAGCCTCCCCACCCACATAAACCAAAGGGGTAAAAAAATAATAACAAAATAACACTAGAAGCATATTGAATAAGCTCCTAAAAGAAAATAAATAACAAAATAGGAAAACTAAAAAACATTAAAAACGTTTACGTCCCTTATTTCTAACTCTAAAATTCCTCCTCTTGGGTAAAAGACCAGCAATTATTTGAGTCAAATCAGGGTCTCTATAAACTTCACACTCTTCATAAGCATCATCAAATTGAATCTTGGGCATGGGAATGAAAGCAAAATCCTACGGTCTTGTGTATCTCAAAATTGATCCTAGGCATGTAAAATTTAAACTTGGGCATGGGCATGAAAGCACAAGCCTACGGTCTTTGGCATCTTAAAATTGATCCTAGGCATGTCAAATTGAATCTTTGGCATGGGCATGAAATCAAAAGCCTACGGTCTTGGGAATCTCAAAATTGATCCTTGACATGTCAAATTTAAACTTGGGCATGTCAGATTGAATCTTAGGAATGGGCATGAAAGCACAAGCCTACATTCTTGGGCATCTCAAAATTGATCCCGGGCTTGTCAAATTGAATCTTGGGCATGGGCATGAAATCACAAGCCTACGGTCTTGGGCATCTCAATATTGATCCTAGGCATGTCAAATTGTATCTTGGGAATGGGCATGAAACCATAAGCCTAGGGTCTTGGGAATCTCAAAATTGATCCTAGGCATGTCAAATTGAATCTTGGGCATGGCCATGAAAGCACAATCCTATAGTCTTGGGTATCTCAAAGTTGATCAAATTGAATCTTGGGCATGGGATGAAAGAACAAGCCTACGGTCTTGGGCATTTCAACATTGATCCTAGACATGTCAAATTTAAACTTAGGCATGTCAAATTGAATCTTGGGCATCTCAAAATTGATCCTAGACATGTTAAGTTTAGACTTGGTCATCTCAAAATTGATCCTAGGCATGTCAAATTGAATCTTGGGCATGGGAATGAAAGCACAATCCTACAGTCTTGGGTATCTCAAAATTGATCCTAGGCATGTACAATTTAAATTTGGGCATGGGAATGAAAGCACAAGCCTACGGTCTTTGGCATCTTAAAATTGATCTTAGGAATGTCAAATTGAATCTTGGGTATGGGCATGAAACCACAATCCTACGGTTTTGGGCATCTCAAAATTGATCATAGGCATGTCAAGTTGAATCTTGGGCATGAGCATGAAAGCACAAGCCTTTGGTCTTGGGCATTTCAAAATTGGTCCTAGCATGTCAAATTGAATCTTGGGCATGGGCATGAAATAATAAGACAACGGTCTTGGGCATCTCAAAATTGATCCTAGACATGTCAAATTTAAACTTGTGCAGGTAAAATTGAATCTTGGGCATGGGAATGAAAGCACAATCCTTCGGTTTTGGGTATATCAAAATTGATCCTAGTAATGTAAAATTTAAACTTGAGCATGGGCATGAAAGCACAATCCTACGGTCTTTGGCATCTTAAAATTGATCCTAGACATGTCAAATTTAAACTTGTGAATGCCAAATTGAATCTTGGGAATGGGCATGAAAGCACAAGCCTACGGTCTTGGGAATCTCAAAATTGATCATGGTCATGTCAAATTGAATCTTGGGCATGGGAATGCCTACGGCCTTGGGCATTTCAAAATTCATCCTAGGCATGTCAACTTGAATCTTGGGCATGGGCATGAAACCACAAGCCTACGGTCTTGGGCATCTCAAAATTTATCCTAGACATGTCAAATTTAAACTTGGGCATGTCAAATTGAATCTTGGGCATGGGCATGAAAGCACAAGCTAACGGTCTTGGGCATCTCAAAATTGATCCTAGGCATGTACAATTTAAACTTGGGCATGGGCATGAAAGCACAAGCCTACGGTCTTAAGTATCTCAAAATTGACCCTATGCATGACATATTTAATCTTGGGCATCTCAAAAATTATCCTAGAGATGTCAAATGTAAACTCGGGCATGTCAAATGGAATCTTTGGAATGGGCATGAAAGCAAAATTCTACGGTCTTGGGCATCTCAAAATTGATCCTAGGAATGTCAAATTTAATCTTGGGCATGGCCATGAAAGCACAAGCCTAGGATCTTGGGCATCTCAAAATAGATCATGAGCATTTTAAATTGAATCTCGGGCATGGGCATGAAAGCACAAGCCTACGGTCTTGAGCATATCAAAATTGATCCTAGGCATGTCAAGTTGAATCTTGGGCATGACCATGAAAGCACAAGACTATCGTCTTACGAATCTCAAAATTGATCATAAACATGTCAAATTGAATCTTGGGCATGGGCATGAAATAATAAGACTACGGTATTGGGCATCTCAAAATTGATCCTAGACATGTCAAATTTAAACTTGGGCATGTCAAATTGAATCTTGGGCATGGGAATGAAAGAACAATCCTACGGTCTTGGGTATCTCAAAATTGATCCTAGGCATGTACAATTGAAACTTGGGCATGGGCATGAAAGCACAAGCCTACGATCTTTGGCATCTTAAAATTGATCTTAGGCATGATAAATTGAATCTTGGGCATGGGCATGAAACCACAATCCTATGGTTTTGGGCATCTCAAAACTGATCCTAGGCATGTCAAGTTGAATCTTGGGCATGAGCATGAAAGCACAAGCCTTTGGTCTTGGGCATTTTAGAATTGATCCTAGGCATGTCAAATTGAATCTTGGGCATGGGCATGAAATAATAATACTACGGTCTTTGGCATCTCAAAATTGATCCTAGACATGTCAAATTTAAACTTCTGCAGGTAAAATTGAATCTTGGGCATGGTAATGAAAGCACAATCCTTCGGTCTTGGGTATATCAAAATTGATCCTATGAATGTAAAATTTAAACTTGAGCATGGGCATGAAAGCACAATCCTACGGTCTTTGGCATCTTAAAATTGATCCTAGACATGTCAAATTTAAACTTGGGCATGTCAAATTGAATCTTGGGAATGGGCATGAAAGCACAAGCTTACGGTCTTCGGCATCTCAAAATTGATCATGGGCATGTCAAATTGAATCTTGGGCATGGGTATGCCTACGGTTTTGGGAATTTCAAGATTGATCCTAGGCATGTCAACTTGATTCTTGGGCATGGTCATGAAACCACAAGCCTAGGGTCTTGGGTATCTCAAAATTGATCCTACGCATGTCAAGTTGAATCTTGGGCATGAGCAGATAGCACAAGCCTATGGTCTTGGGTATCTCAAAATTGATCCTAGGCATGTCAAATTTAAACTTGGGTATGCCAAATTGAATCTTGGGCATGGGAATGAAAGCACAAGCCTACGGTCTTGGGCATCTCAAAATTGATCCTAGACATGTCAAATTTAAACTTGGGCATGTCAAATTGAATCTTGGGCATGGGCATGAAAGCACAAACCAACGGTCTTGGTTATCCCAAAATTGATCCTAGACATGTCAAATTTAAACTTGGGCATGTAAAATTGAATCTTGAGCATGGGAATGAAAGCACAAGCCTACGGTCTTGGGTATCTCAAAATTTACCCTAGGCATGTCAAAATTAATCTTGGGCATCTCAAAATTGATCATAGGCATGTCAAATTGAATCTTGGCAATGGGAATGAAATCACAAGCCTACGGTCTTGGGCATCTCAAAATTGATTCTAGGCATTTCAAATTGAATCTTCGGAATCTCAAATTTGATCCTAGACATGTCAAATTAAACTTGGGCATGTCAAATTTAATCTTGGAAATGGGCATGAAAGCACAAGCCTATGGTCTAGGGCATCTCAAAATTGATTCTAGGCATGTCAAGTTGAATCTTGGGCATGAGAATGAAAACACAGGCCTTTGGTCTTGGGAATCTCAAAATTGATCTTAGGCATGTCAAATTGAATCTTGGGCATGGGCATGAAATCAAAAGACTACAGTCTTGGGCATCTCAAAATTGATCCTAGACATGTTAAATTTAAACTTGGGCATGTCAAATTGAGTCTTGTTTTTTTTTTTTTTTTTGCTAGGTCAAAAAGGGTTATTGAAGCAAAAAAACGTAATTACAAGAATTAAAAAATGGGAGGCCCGAAGCCTCCCCACCCACATAAACCAAAGGGGTAAAAAAATAATAACAAAATAACACTAGAAGCATATTGAATAAGCTCCTAAAAGAAAATAAATAACAAAATAGGAAAACTAAAAAACATTAAAAACGTTTACGTCCCTTATTTCTAACTCTAAAATTCCTCCTCTTGGGTAAAAGACCAGCAATTATTTGAGTCAAATCAGGGTCTCTATAAACTTCACACTCTTCATAAGCATCATCAAATTGAATCTTGGGCATGGGAATGAAAGCAAAATCCTACGGTCTTGTGTATCTCAAAATTGATCCTAGGCATGTAAAATTTAAACTTGGGCATGGGCATGAAAGCACAAGCCTACGGTCTTTGGCATCTTAAAATTGATCCTAGGCATGTCTAATTGAATCTTTGGCATGGGCATGAAATCAAAAGCCTACGGTCTTGGGAATCTCAAAATTGATCCTTGACATGTCAAATTTAAACTTGGGCATGTCAAATTGAATATTAGGAATGGGCATGAAAGCACAAGCCTGCATTCTTGGGCATCTCAAAATTGATCCCGGGCATGTCAAATTGAATCTTGGGCACGAGCATGAAAGCACAAGCCTACGGTCTTGGGCATCTCAAAATTGATCCTAGACATGTTAAATTTAAGCTTGGACTTGTCAAATTGAATCTTGGGCATGGGCATGAAATCACAAGCCTACGGTCTTGGGCATCTCAATATTGATCCTAGGCATGTCAAATTGTATCTTGGGAATGGGCATGAAACCATAAGCCTAGGGTCTTGGGAATCTCAAAATTGATCCTAGGCATGTCAAATTGAATCTTGGGCATGGACATGAAAGCACAAGCCTATGGTCTTGGGTATCTCAAAGTTGATCAAATTGAATCTTGGGCATGGGATGAAAGAACAAGCCTACGGTCTTGGGCATTTCAACATTGATCCTAGACATGTCAAATTTAAACTTAGGCATGTCAAATTGAATCTTGGGCATCTCAAAATTGATCCTAGACATGTTAAGTTTAGACTTGGTCATCTCAAAATTGATCCTAGGCATGTCAAATTGAATCTTGGGCATGGGAATGAAAGCACAATCCTACAGTCTTGGGTATCTCAAAATTGATCCTAGGCATGTACAATTTAAATTTGGGCATGGGAATGAAAGCACAAGCCTACGGTCTTTGGCATCTTAAAATTGATCTTAGGAATGTCAAATTGAATCTTGGGTATGGGCATGAAACCACAATCCTACGGTTTTGGGCATCTCAAAATTGATCATAGGCATGTCAAGTTGAATCTTGGGCATGAGAATGAAAGCACAAGCCTTTGGTCTTGGGCATTTCAAAATTGGTCCTAGCATGTCAAATTGAATCTTGGGCATGGGCATGAAATAATAAGACAACGGTCTTGGGCATCTCAAAATTGATCCTAGACATGTCAAATTTAAACTTGTGCAGGTAAAATTGAATCTTGGGCATGGGAATGAAAGCACAATCCTTCGGTCTTGGGTATATCAAAATTGATCCTAGTAATGTAAAATTTAAACTTGAGCATGGGCATGAAAGCACAATCCTATGGTCTTTGGCATCTTAAAATTGATCCTAGACATGTCAAATTTAAACTTGTGAATGCCCAATTGAATCTTGGGAATGGGCATGAAAGCACAAGCCTACGGTCTTGGGAATCTCAAAATTGATCATGGTCATGTCAAATTGAATCTTGGGCATGGGAATGCCTACGGCCTTGGGCATTTCAAAATTCATCCTAGGCATGTCAACTTGAATCTTGGGCATGGACATGAAACCACAAGCCTACGGTCTTGGGCATCTCAAAATTTATCCTAGACATGTCAAATTTAAACTTGGGCATGTCAAATTGAATCTTGGGCATGGGCATGAAAGCACAAGCTAACGGTCTTGGGCATCTCAAAATTGATCCTAGGCATGTACAATTTAAACTTGGGCATGGGCATGAAAGCACAAGCCTACGGTCTTAAGTATCTCAAAATTGACCCTATGCATGACATATTTAATCTTGGGCATCTCAAAAATTATCCTAGAGATGTCAAATGTAAACTCGGGCATGTCAAATGGAATCTTTGGAATGGGCATGAAAGCAAAATCCTACGGTCTTGGGCATCTCAAAATTGATCCTAGGAATGTCAAATTTAATCTTGGGCATGGCCATGAAAGCACAAGCCTAGGATCTTGGGCATCTCAAAATAGATCATGAGCATTTTAAATTGAATCTCGGGCATGGGCATGAAAGCACAAGCCTACGGTCTTGAGCATATCAAAATTGATCCTAGGCATGTCAAGTTGAATCTTGGGCATGACCATGAAAGCACAAGACTATCGTCTTACGAATCTCAAAATTGATCATAAACATGTCAAATTGAATCTTGGGCATGGGCATGAAATAATAAGACTACGGTATTGGGCATCTCAAATTTGATCCTAGACATGTCAAATTTAAACTTGGGCATGTCAAATTGAATCTTGGGCATGTGAATGAAAGAACAATACTACGGTCTTGGGTATCTCAAAATTGATCCTAGGCATGTACAATTGAAACTTGGGCATGGGCATGAAAGCACAAGCCTACGATCTTTGGCATCTTAAAGTTGATCTTAGGCATGATAAATTGAATCTTGGGCATGGGCATGAAACCACAATCCTATGGTTTTGGGCATCTCAAAACTGATCCTAGGCATGTCAAGTTGAATCTTGGGCATGAGCATGAAAGCACAAGCCTTTGGTCTTGGGCATTTTAAAATTGATCCTAGGCATGTCATATTGAATCTTGGGCATGGGAATGAAATAATAATACTACGGTCTTTGGCATCTCAAAATTGATCCTAGACATGTCAAATTTAAACTTCTGCAGGTAAAATTGAATCTTGGGCATGGGAATGAAAGCACAATCCTTCGGTCTTGGGTATATCAAAATTGATCCTAGGAATGTAAAATTTAAACTTGAGCATGGGCATGAAAGCACAATCCTACGGTCTTTGGCATCTTAAAATTGATCCTAGACATGTCAAATTTAAACTTGGGCATGTCAAATTGAATCTTGGGAATGGGCATGAAAGCACAAGCTTACGGTCTTGGGCATCTCAAAATTGATCATGGGCATGTCAAATTGAATTTTGGGCATGGGTATGCCTGCGGTCTTGGGAATTTCAAGATTGATCCTAGGCATGTCAACTTGATTCTTGGTCATGGTCATGAAACCACAAGCCTAGGGTCTTGGGTATCTCAAAATTGATCCTACGCATGTCAAGTTGAATCTTGGGCATGAGCAGATAGCACAAGCCTATGGTCTTGGGTATCTCAAAATTGATCCTAGGCATGTCAAATTTAAACTTGGGCATGCCAAATTGAATCTTGGGCATGTGAATGAAAGAACAAGCCTACGGTCTTGGGTATCTCAAAATTGATCCTAGACATGTTAAGTATAAACTTGGGCATCTCAATTGATCCTAGGCATGTCAAATTTAATCTTTGGGATGGCCATGAAATCACAAGCCTACGGTCTTGGGCATCTCAAAATTGATCCTAGACATGTCAAATTTAAACTTGGGCATGTCAAATTGAATCTTGGGCATGGGCATGAAAGCACAAACCAACGGTCTTGGGTATCCCAAAATTGATCCTAGACATGTCAAATTTAAACTTGGGCATGTCAAATTGAATCTTGAGCATGGGAATGAAAGCACAAGCCTACGGTCTTGGGTATCTCAAAATTTACCCTAGGCATGTCAAAATTAATCTTGGGCATCTCAAAATTGATCATAGGCATGTCAAATTGAATCTTGGGAATGGGAATGAAATCACAATCCTACGGTCTTGGGCATCTCAAAATTGATCCTAGGCATTTCAAATTGAATCTTCGGAATCTCAAAATTGATCCTAGCCATGTCAAATTAAACTTGGGCATGTCAAATTTAATCTTGGGAATGGGCATGAAATCACAAGCCTACGGTCTAGGGCATCTCAAAATTGATTCTAGGCATGTCAAGTTGAATCTTGGGCATGAGAATGAAAACACAGGCCTTTGGTCTTGGGAATCTCAAAATTGATCTTAGGCATGTCAAATTGAATCTTGGGCATGGGCATGAAATCAAAAGACTACAGTCTTGGGCATCTCAAAATTGATCCTAGACATGTTAAATTTAAACTTGGGCATGTCAAATTGAGTCTTGTTTTTTTTTTTTTTTTTGCTAGGTCAAAAAGGGTTATTGAAGCAAAAAAACGTAATTACAAGAATTAAAAAATGGGAGGCCCGAAGCCTCCCCACCCACATAAACCAAAGGGGTAAAAAAATAATAACAAAATAACACTAGAAGCATATTGAATAAGCTCCTAAAAGAAAATAAATAACAAAATAGGAAAACTAAAAAACATTAAAAACGTTTACGTCCCTTATTTCTAACTCTAAAATTCCTCCTCTTGGGTAAAAGACCAGCAATTATTTGAGTCAAATCAGGGTCTCTATAAACTTCACACTCTTCATAAGCATCATCAAATTGAATCTTGGGCATGGGAATGAAAGCAAAATCCTACGGTCTTGTGTATCTCAAAATTGATCCTAGGCATGTAAAATTTAAACTTGGGCATGGGCATGAAAGCACAAGCCTACGGTCTTTGGCATCTTAAAATTGATCCTAGGCATGTCAAATTGAATCTTTGGCATGGGCATGAAATCAAAAGCCTACGGTCTTGGGAATCTCAAAATTGATCCTTGACATGTCAAATTTAAACTTGGGCATGTCAGATTGAATCTTAGGAATGGGCATGAAAGCACAAGCCTACATTCTTGGGCATCTCAAAATTGATCCCGGGCTTGTCAAATTGAATCTTGGGCATGGGCATGAAATCACAAGCCTACGGTCTTGGGCATCTCAATATTGATCCTAGGCATGTCAAATTGTATCTTGGGAATGGGCATGAAACCATAAGCCTAGGGTCTTGGGAATCTCAAAATTGATCCTAGGCATGTCAAATTGAATCTTGGGCATGGCCATGAAAGCACAATCCTATAGTCTTGGGTATCTCAAAGTTGATCAAATTGAATCTTGGGCATGGGATGAAAGAACAAGCCTACGGTCTTGGGCATTTCAACATTGATCCTAGACATGTCAAATTTAAACTTAGGCATGTCAAATTGAATCTTGGGCATGGCAATTAAAGCACAAGCCAACGGTCTAGGGCATCTCAAAACTGATCCTAGACATGTCAAATTTAAACTTGGGCATGTTAAATTGAATCTTGGGCATGGGAATGAAAGAACAAGCCTACGGTCTTGGGTATCTCAAAATTGACCCTACGAATGTCAACTTTAATCTTGGGCATTTCAAAATTGATCCTAGACATGTCAAATTAAAACTTGGGCATGTCAAATTGAATCTTGGGAATCGGCATGAAAGCACAAGCCTACGGTTTTGGGCATCTCAAAATTGATCCTGGGTATGTCAAATTGAATCTTGGGCATGGGCATGAAAGCACAAGCCTACGGACTTGGGCATCTCAAAATTGATCGTAGGCATGTCAAATTGAATCTTGGGCATGGGAATGAAACCACAAGCCAAGGGTCTTAGGCATTTCAAAATTGATCCTAGGCATGTCAAGTTGAATCTTGGGCATGAGCATGAAAGTACAAGTCTATGGTCTTGGGCATTTCAAAATTGATCCTAGGCATGTCAAATTGAATCTTGGGAATGGCCATGAAATCAAAATACTATGGTCTTGGGCATCTCAAAATTGATCCTAGACATGTCAAATTTAAACTTGGGAATGGGCATGAAAGCACAATCCTACGGTCTTTGGCATCTTAAAATTGATCCTAGGCATGTCAAATTGAATCTTGGGCATGGACATGAAAGCACAATCCTACGGTCTTGGTGTAGATGGTGGATTTTCAACAAAGGTCAAAACCGTAAAATCATGATACTGCATGTTTCTGACACGGCTTCAGGAATCCATGTGACGGTTTGACGAATTATGATGCATATGTTGCTCGAAAGGCCTCTCCGGAGCGTTGGACACCGAGCATTTCACCATAGCCTCTATGTAGAATAACGTAATTGGGAGGTTCACCGTGATATTGAGAGCTTAACGCCTTCAGGATGCCGGTGACACTCACTGTTCCCAAATTACATAGAGGAATTCGCCTTTACATAGAAGAACAATTGGGCGGTTCTCCGTAAGGTTGAGAGCAATAACGTCTTCAGGACGGTGATACTCACTGTTCCTGTCTATGTAGAGAGACCCGTGTATAGACTCAGGCGGTCCTCCATACATGAAATGTTGAGAGGGCAAAACGTCTTCGGAACATTAGCAACACTCGCTGATTTACTGACTATACGCAAGAGATTAAATTTTAGGTCATATTCACCACTGAATTCCTAGAAGATAATCTATCTTATCTCATTACTCCTATTTCATGATCGAAATGGTAATAGATAAATATATTACTCCGATTTCATGATCGAATCCACACCTGATCTCATGAAATGGTAATATATGTTACTCCGATTTCATGGTCGAATCCACGACTGATCTCATGAAATGGTAATATCACCACTTATTTTATTACTCCGATTTCATGATCTAATCCACGGCTGATCTCATGAAATGGTAATAGATATTACTACGATTTCATGGTCGAATAACCAAGGTCCCATGGAATGGTAATATCACCTCTCATTTCATTATTCCGATTTTATGGTCAAATCTGCGATTCCATGAGATGGTCATGAAATTATCATTTTATTATTCTGAATCTATAGTCCAATCCGCTGCTGATTTTATGGACTGACAATAAATAACTACTCATCTTATTACTTAGTTTCATGAATTATTCTCCACTGAATTTCATAAATCAGTAATCAATACCCAACAACCGGGCATCTGGACCATCACTGAGTAAGCCCCACAAAAATGGTGCGAGTGTACTCGACAATGATGCACGACTGAGCACCCGGATGCACGAACGAGTGTCCAAAAATATGAAATAATGAGGAATCCTTCGCAAAACATGAGAAAACAATGAATATTAATAAAATAATAAGAGGAAGCAAGGCCGGGCCCACCGGCCGGCCGGCCAGCCGTGCCCTAGCCATGGTCGGTCCATGCCTCTCCCATTATTTTCATTATTTTTTGTTATTTCGTGAACTCACGAAAACTCCTTGGTTTTAGCAACTTTCCTAGTTTTTGCAAAACTCGTGAATTCTCCATAACTTGGTGGATTCACGAAATAATATTATAAATAAGAAGAGGTGTGCAGGACCGGGCAACCTAACCGGCCGACCATGCCTAAGTCATGGCCGGTCCCACACCTCACAGTCCTTAGCTTTTTATAATTATTATTCCCTAATCTCACGAAACTCCTCCGTTTCAACAAAAACTCGTGGATTCTCCATATCTTCAAGGATTCTCCATAACTTCAAGGATTCATGAAAAATAATAAAATAGGGAAAGGTGTGCGGGACCGGGCAACCAAGCCGGACGGCCATACCCGGTCCCACACCTTGCAATCCCTAATCTTTCATAATTATTATTTTCCTTAATTCATGAAACTCCTGGGGTTTGAGTAAAATTCATGATTTCTCAATATTTTCTCGAATATTGCTCAAATCACGAAAAACCAAAAGCCAACATAGTCACACGACTGGCTAGCCTCTCATGGAAATTTTAAATATTTAAAAACTTTTATTTTAATATTCTCAAAATATTGATGACTTGAGCATACATGCTCATTCCAACAAAAATTGAGAATTCTCAGTCAAGATGAAACTCTTCAGAAAATTTACTATGTTGCTCGAACGCGCATCAGAAAATACTGAAACTCTCAGTATGGAAACACGGACACCACGGAAACATGTGCATGCCTTCATGACCGACCAGAGTCATTCCTAGGTCTTGCACAAAGCCGGTCTCACAGGTTTTCATAATTCTAACATAATTTGCTCAATTGCTCATACTGGGCCCGAACTCTCTCCTTCCAACTGGGGAATTCTCCAAATGACCAACAACTGGTCCCGTGACCATCAAGATCCGGTCTCATGCTCTCTTGGTCGGTCCTCATCTATCATACCTAGGTTTTACCACCTAATGCTGAATCCAGCAATATTTCAATAAATGATGAAACCTGCATTTAATCATCGTTCTTTCACCAACTCTCAAACTGAGACCCC
This sequence comes from Papaver somniferum, assembly GCF_003573695.1. Lineage (NCBI taxonomy): Eukaryota > Viridiplantae > Streptophyta > Magnoliopsida > Ranunculales > Papaveraceae > Papaver > Papaver somniferum. The sequence continues at coordinate 122,411,557 of NC_039361.1, read as the reverse complement.
TGGTGCGTGCTCACTCGAGCACTGGGCATCACATGGACGCTCATCATCCCATGTGGTTGGTCCCTCTTCACTCATGACCAATTTTCAGCAATTCACTAATTGTTGAAGGATTGATCAAAAATTAGGGTTTCGAACAAACGCTCCACGAATCACCATTCTGAGCAAGTTCAAACACAAAATTATGTTGATTCAGCAATCAACATCCAAATTAATAATATTCGGTAATTTACCAATATTTTTGATTAATATTTTATTGGGTCACGTCACCAGTAAATAATTCGTCGAATTGAGCAATACTTGCTCAGTTGCTCGACAAACTCTCAATATTCGGCAATTCGTCGAGTTGAGCAATACTTGCTCAGTCGCTCTAGTTAGTAATTCATTGACATCTCAGAGAACTACATGTTTAATCCATGAATCGCTGATCATTCACCACTTATGCTCGATTCGACAAAACTAGACTCACGGTCTAAATCAGTCAACAACTGACCAACTAATACACGTCTTCCTTGCAGACTCCACGATTCGTGAAATATCAATCACGTCAAAAATGGGGGATATCACTTAGGGTTTTGGTCTGGCGGTCTACGGCACGTGGAATCATCCACAATAAGAAATGTGTGTAAGTCGTGTAAACGGTTGAAGGAGTTACCAAAGTAGTGGGTGTACGATCAGTCAAGTCTCCGCACGACATGGAACTGACTTTACCACGATCTCCCACTTTCCCACTCTTTCACTCAAGAAACCATCACACTTACAGGGATCAGTGGTACATCATTCTTGCAATATAAATAAGTCTAAATCGAGGATAACATAAGGATCAGATATCATCAATCATCGATTATCATAATTATCCATCAACAACTCGATATAAACTTATTCACAGAACTCAACTTCAGCAGTTCAGCAATATTACAGAAACCTTCAACACACCCACAATCCTTGATCATCACTGATCCCACACAACTCTCAGCTTCCCTCCTACAGATCAACCCATCTCCCTCTTTGCGACCGAATGGACTCTGGAACGACCATTGTCTTGGTTTAGGCTGGAGTCATATAGATTGATTTCCCTAATCTAAGCACCCCCTTTGTAGCGGTGCATCTGTGTGAGGTTCAGCAGTTCACTCGTTTGAGGAGTCTCGACAACATGCTCGACTCTTCACTTTCCTAGAAAACCAGCAAACCGTTTTTCCCCATCCACAGATTGGCGACCACAATGGTAGATTAATCTCTTAGTTGCAATTTCACATTTTCACAAAATGGTTTATCTTAGGTCAGGTTCAGTTACAAATCCTAACACAAACAACGCTAGCACTATCAACAATGATGGTACTCCGGAAACCATTCCTGCTTCTAATGATGGTGTTGACATTACTCCTCCTCATATCAACGTCGAAAATCATCCTCTCTTCGGGCGGCACCCAGAAGAAATTAGAGAAAATCCACATACAATAGGCGATCTCATGAAAGTTCAAGAAGTTCTCGCCAAAAATCAAACTGATATGGATGTTATTCAGAAGGAGCTATGTAACTACCTCAAAACTCTTGCTGACAAAATGTCAGAAAAAACTCAGGAGAAAGGGAAAGACAAGGAAACATCTCCAAGCACGGATCCTGAAGTTATTCCAGTCCACGACGATGACGAGGCCCACAAAGCTGCGGAACCCGCTGGTTTCATCACCCGTGAAGACTTGGAAGGTTTTATAGAGAATCGAGGAAGGGGTCATACAACGACTGTGCACCGTCATCATCCTCCGTACCCTGCATCCACACAAAGGATTCCTCTCCCAAAAGGTTACACTTCTCCAACGTTCACACTCTACAAGGGAATGGGGAATGCCCGAGAACACATCTATCGATTCTTGGAAGCATTAGGAGAGCATGAACACAACCATGTTGTCCGCTTGAAAGAGTTTTCAAAATCCCTGACGGGTCGAGCGTATACTTGGTACAACAACATTGCACCATGGAGCATAGCTAATTGGGGAGAAATGATCAGTACTTTGTACCGGAAGTACTTCTTTGTCTCTGAGAAAATTACTCTTTCTGACTTGGGAAGGATGGCTCAGAAGGCTGCCGAAAATCCGAATGATTATGTGAAGAGGTTCAAGATTCAAGCTTTGGACTGTCATGATCCAAACATTACTGAACAACAACTGGTGGACTTGTGCATCAATGGCATGATCCCAGTTTACAGGGCTTTGCTGGAGAATCTTCGGTTTCAGACATTTTCAGAACTTCATGAAGCAGCCAAGCGATCAGCGACTACTGCTCCCGCCTTGCTAGAAAGAACGAAAACTGTCAAAGTAGAGGATTCGAAAGACAATCGAAGCAGCAATGCCCGGCGTCTGATCAACAAACAGTACAATGTTGAAGCCTCCATGAATGTTGCTGAAGGGAGCAAGAGAAAAGCCGAGGCACTGCAACATAAGAATGCTTCTTCAACGTCTCACCCTCCGAAAGCACCAAGGAAGGACAATCAGACTAGAAATGCACAACCACCGAATCAACAGGATGATCAGGAAGTACCTGACTTCCCTTTTCCCATTGAAGAAGTGATCGAACTACTAGAAGTCTGGGTCCAAGACGGTGCAATCAAACTAGCTCCTGTCAAGAAGGAACCAACTGCGGAACAAATGGAAAACGCACGTTACTTCCATTTCCATAGGTACGTCAGTCATCCAACAAGTGATTGTAGAAATTTCAAACGCATATTCAAAGAGAAGGACGACTCAGGAGAACTGAGGACTGAAGGAGTGCACAGAAATCCTCTCCCAATCAGAACATTCTCACCCTCCGAGCAGCCGGTCAAGGAAGCGGCTCAATCCTTAATTGAGCACGCAAGCGATTTGCTGCACCTGTCAAATGCCCAGAGAGATGATATATTTGCTGCGCTGAACCATATTGTGTCTGGAAAGCGGCTAGCAATCCAGCAGACGCTCCCTGAACCTCCAGTAACAGACAACGAGATGTACGACTGGGGACTTCTTACTATGGTGCATCTCAACGGAAATGAACTCAAACGAGCATTAGTTGACGTTGGCACTGCTATTAACATCATCCCTTTGAAAAACCTTAGAGCTGCTGGAATCACTCGATAAAGAAGCGACTCATGCTCCTATTTCAGTCAGAGACCACGAACAAATCTCCAGGGAGGCTTACGGTTACATCATTCTCGACATAAGAAACGATTCAACCTGTACAGAAACTAAATTCTTCATAATTAAGGAGGATCCGGGATATGACATGATTCTTGGGCGAGCATGGATTCATGATGGAAGAATTGCTACGGTATCTTCATCCTCAGTTGCACAATTCTCCGTCGAAGAAAGTTCTGACTCGTAAGATGATCAACCTTTCGAGCATTTGTAGAAGGTCCAAACCTTAACAGGACTCACACAAAAGCCCAAGGAAAGCGCACATGAATTTATCAGGAGATTCCGCACGCAGGAAAGTTTTATTCCCCCTCATAATTCCATATTAGCAACTTTCAAATATGCTACCTTTATCCGGGGACTCAATCATACTCATGACCAAGCTATCATCAAATGCTATGAGTGGGTAGTCTCGCCTCAGCAGTACTACACTAAATGGTTGGAATCTCTCCGAACTGAGGACCCCATTGGAAGGTTCATCGCTGAATATCTGGCTCGGTTCCACAAGCATTATCCAACATACACTCCTCTACGTGAATGTCCACATTTGCCGCAAAATTGGAAAGCTCCACCAACGTGGAATCCACGAGGAATTCCAAACCAGCAGAAGATATTCAAAGCACGTACAACCAAGCCTAACAAATTTCATGAAGGAGATTTTGTTCTTAAGGAAACCAGACGCAATTTGCACTCCACAAAGAGTTCTAACTGGGAAGGACCTTTTATGATTGCTAAGTCAGTTTCTGGAGGATACTACAAATTGGCTGACATCAAAGGCAAGACAAGTGTACTAGTGATTCATGAGAATTGGCTCAAGACTTTCGACGCATGAAGCATTCAACATTCGATGTCTTATATCCAAAGCAAACGCTCAAAGCATATGGCGTTCACACCTTAGGATTTTCTTTTACTTGTATTTTTCAATTCGTCCAAAACGTGTGCATACTTGCACTCAGTATTTGAAAATTCAGCAATTTATCAAAGTTCCTTATTTAAGAAAAATCTCTATTAAATCCAAAATCCAAAAGAAAATCCCCAGTCATTCAAAACCTGTCGAAAAACCAAAACCCAAATAGAACCTCACATATATCGGAAGTTCAATGTTCATGAGATTATGGAAAGGAAATTAAAGGAAGCCATCGAAGTATGATTTCTGCTTCTCAGCATTCTCCAAGACTTGCAAATCCGCTCTCTCCAACTCCAGGTTTTTGGTCAGCTCAGCAATCTTGGTTATTTCTCCATAACAACATTACTAGTAAAAGGGATGTTCTTCACTACTGCATCCTTGATAATGTTGATCTTCTGACGAAGCCACTTCAAGTTAAAGCCAAGTCTCTCAGAATTCTCCAAGTTGTACTCCCAATCAAAGAGTACATCTCGAGTGACAGTACTTCTGGTCCTGGTTCGTATGTCATCTATAACACACAATATGTTTCCCAATTCCATTGTCAAGAAGTAGCTGCGATCAGGATCCCTGGCAACAACAATATGACCATACATTTTCCACAACTTCTCATACATGTTGGCATACCCAGTAGGAACGCTGAATCCACCAACATACACATGATACGGGATTTGAGCACCAAATGGAGGCTCACAAACTATCCCTGCATTGGGATATTCGTGTATTACTACACGATTCTCAACTACTGGAGCATCCTCCATTGTCATTACAGCATCTTCTTCTGGGACAGTGTCTTCTGTTCTTTGCTCGGTTTCAATAACAACTGGAGTCTCAGTTTCCTCTACGGATTCAACAATGATATTCTCATAACCTGGAGGTGGAGAGTTGGTGATGTTACTGCTTTGATTCACAACATTGCTCGAATCATCAACACTGGTTTCGTTATTCTCAACTTCGGTATTTGGTACCTAATACGAAGATTACATGAGATTAGAGCAGGAAAATTAAAGGCAACCATAAAATTCAGAATTTAAGTGAACTAACATCATCTAAGTTCCTTATTTTTCACCCAAAACATGAGAAAATAGTGTAGAATCCATGAAACGCGTTTTCAAACAAGCTCATCTGAAGAGATTCTACAATGCCCTGTATTAAACGACGAACTGGGAGAAATTGGTAAGGAATTGGAAGTTGGGTCATATACCATTATCTTCGTATGTAAGTCCTATACAACATTTCAAAACTTCATAATTATCGGATGAACGAGCAAGGAGATGTGGCCAAAACATTGGACGACATGCAATCTGGAAAAGTTCTGAAAATCTCCTGGAAGTATACGTTTTCGCCTTTTTCAGGCCCTAAATATGCTCAAAAATCAAAAATATTCTTCCCTAAAGCTTGGAAATTTCCTGGGCTTGAAGATACATATGAAGACATCGAAACTCCGACTCCAAACGAGGATTCTACGGTGTTTTTACTAAAAGGTGAAGTCTGAAATTTCCTGGTGGCGTATTTTGGCAAAATTACTCGTATACTCGCATGGACTTTCACTCACTCATTCATAAATCAGAAATATCATATATCTATGAAGAGGTCACAGGAGGTATACTTACTAGGGGAGTTTCTAAACCATTTGAAGGCTCGGCGGTGTTGGAATTTCCGTTGGCAACTCCGTGATCTTCATTCGGTTCGAGATTTCGGGAACTCTCCATATCTCCATGACTCAAAGAAGATTTTTCTTCATAAACATGATGCTCATCTACAATGACTTCCTCCTGGATACATCAACAACGATCATCATTAATTCATCCAAAGGCGTGTTACACTGATTAGCTTGAGGAGGGAATACTTACGTCAACATCCTCGTCAGTGTTGTATCCCTGAATTATTCGACCAGGAGAAAAACGAAGACCATCAATAACAGATGGAGCAAAATTCTGAATCCTGATCACAGGGACGAGAAAGTCGCAACAATGAAGAAAAGTATTAACAACTCACCAAAGAAGCGGCAAGAGACTGTATATCGTTCGGGATCATCCTATGAGATGTATTCCTCCTGCCTTATCCTCCTTGAGGACTTTCTTGAAGGTTTGGAGAGTTTACATCAACTCGAAATCTCACAGCACGATCGTCCTACCATGAAGTCCACAATACAATTAAGAAGCGTGATTGACGTACTTTGGCTAAAATCATGAAAAAGGTACTCACCTGTGTCGCATTTGGAGATGTCTTCCTTTTGTCGCCACTGGAAAGATATCTCAGCCTGGGTCGATCATATAGATCATGTCAGAGGAAGGGAACTCTCTAACTGGGGACTTAACATCCATTGCAAACTCATACACACACTCAAGTTACTGACGCCAGAATTCTATGCAACCCGGAGTCACGAAATAGCACGATCAGAGTATGGGAATAAATAACCACTTCCCTCCACATGAGTGCAGTCCAGATTAGTCTTCAATTACTCAATTGATGGTTTGTTCATTCAGTGACCCGGAATACACTGATCAATACCCATCTGTCTAGCCGCTCTATCAATATTGTATTCTTCTACCCGGAATTCTCCATTCATTAATGATATCAAGAAACCAGGAGTACAACTCAAGACAAAAGATCTCTCTCCTTCACTCAGACCAGCACCAGTACTCAACACGATATTCTCGTCAGTAGTATTGAAAGTGATCAACTGTGAGAAAAGAGAAGGAACCGACATCCAGGGGCGAAAATTGAACTCAGACTCACTGTCCAAAACGTTAGTAATGCATATCGTGTATTGTGGTTTCTTTATAGACCAGCGCATGATCCTGATGCTATTCTTCACCAGGAAAGAGTGACGAGTGTCGACCTTGGGGCCTTGCAAAATGCTGCTGGGAATTGGGGCGTAACTCTCAAGATGCTCCCACATTAAAGCTTGGAGGAACATGGTATTGGAATATGTCTCGACTTTCATGAAGCCATCAGAAATACTGGAGTCTATAACTAGAGAGTCTAAATTGGCGAACAACGAACCCAAGAATAGACTGCCAATGGGAATTTTCTCACCTTTTGCCATCTTTATGGAAAAGCGAATCACAAACGAATTCAGCAAGTGTCCACAATCTTCAAAGATATCCCTGGAAAGCCACAGGCATAAGAAAGCAGCAATTGTTAAAGCGCCATCAACCGGTTCTTCAGGAATTCTATCTCTCGGCCACCAATGTGATAACCATTGAGCATAGCAGGATGCGGGTGACTCATTGAATTCATGCATCTTGGCCTCTAATATGTTAGATATCTCCTTCTCCTCTGACGAAATCTCTTCAGGGAAATTACCAGTAACTGGAAGGTACAACAAAGCGACTACATCTTCTATAGTAATGGTGAATTCTCCCCATCTGCATATAAACGTGTGAGTAGGAACACACTAACGGGCGAGCAAGGATACCATACCTGGTATATCATGGTTGATGATTAAATCTCCAACATCTTGAATGACTCGTGTTACCTGTACACTATCCAATATGGTCCTAACACGGCTATGACCCCGCATGTGTCTTGCCCATCCAGATAAATGCATCAGGGGCTTTCGTGAAAGCTTGAAATCCACATGAGAAGCCGAAAAGTGTTTTCCTTGCAAACAAAACCGGATTACTGCTTGAGGAGATACCAATTTATGCTGAGTAGTGCTCATGTGATTTATTAACAACCTAAACGAGGAGCCTAAGGGACGTTTTTCAGGTCTATATAGATACGTAAAGAACTTATCCTCAGCAGTTGGAATGTTCTTAGTCTTGGGACTTCCCTCTTTCTCCTTGGAAATATCAGAATCATCATTTCTGGAGGAACCATCACCTCTGGAAGAGGCGTCTGTGGAAACATCCTCTCTCGAAGAAGCATCATCTTTGGAAGCGATACGGGACTGAGCCATTTTCACAAAGTTGGTGTGACATACATACACGAATTTCATCAATACAATGGAATTAAAGCAACAACACAATTATGATGCTCATATTGACGTCTACAAAAATGGTAATCCTTAACTCTTACCTATTTACGATTTCACGAACTTAGTGATAACAACGTAAAACCCCAAAACTTGCTCGTTCTTTCAAACCTGCAAAGTCGAGCATAAAACATATTATTCAAGAGTCAACACTGACTTTTCGAGAAACTATGAATAATTCACATAACTTTCCATGTGAACATTCGCTGATTTTTACGTGTACATACACTATAAAATCACTAAACTCACACACACTACGAATTCATCGACTCATGAATTATTTGCTTTCAACAATTTTCATAAATCAAAACTTGATTTATATTCAATAAAACATGAACAGGTCACGTACCTTAAAAAAATTCGTGAGTTAATAACTCATGTAAATATATATATATATATATATATATATATATATATATATATATAAATATTTTTTGCTCAATCGAGCATCCGTCTACGAAACTAGGGTCTTTTCTATTTTTGCAAAAGTCTACATATTTCAAACAAAATTTTGAAAGTTCATAAACAAATTTTTATCATGAACTCCAGGTCTTTTCAAAATTCCTTTAACCCTAAAGATTATTATTTATTACTTTTATGAACAAACCTATGTTTCTAAAAAGTATTTACAAAATTCATGCTTCGAAAACAAACTTGGGTTTTCATGAAACCTAACAAAAAAAACTTTTTCTACTGCAACTAGACTATGTCTATTCAAATTTTTATGTATCTCTTCCATATTAGGGATTTTTGCTCGTTCCTTCAACTAACGAACAAACGGGCATATACATACGTTTTCTAAAAACCCTTCATAAATCCTGCGCATGCATGCAACTAGGGGATTTATCGTTTTGCGAACAACCCATGAATCATAAAAAACTAACAGCAAAAAGAAAAAAGAAATAAAATTTGGACTGACCTGTCGCCGGTCGGAAATTGGCCGGACGTCGATCGGTGGCGGTGGTCGGCGCTGGTTCTCCGGTGAAATTTTTTTCCTCCTCCCTGGTGCTGCTACTCGCGTGAAATTGGTGATGAAGATTGGTTGACCAAAAAATAAAATAAATTTTTAGGGTTATTCCCTTTTATATCAAGTTTATTTCCAAAACCTAATAAAACATGGGTTTCTTTTTTGGGGCTCGGCCCCGTAAATCCTAGACCAACCATAACTAAGCTTCCGAACGCCCAAATAAGCAGTGCCTCATCTCTCCACGCTCACGAGATGACACTCTATCTTACTATCAGGGTTCTCATATGTGCATTTGCCCGTACATGACATCATTGGGGTAAATCGAGGATTCTGAAACTACCTTTGTAGACTGAGTTTAACCACTGATCTCGTTGACTGAAAATCACCATTTAATGCTTACTACGAAACATGACTGTTCCTCACTAAGAAGGGGACTTAATGTAGATGGTGGATTTTCAACAAAGGTAAAAACTGTAAAATCATGATACTGCATGTTTCTGACACGGCTTCAGGGAACCATGTGAGGATTCGTGTTTTACGAAGTATGATGCATATGTCGCTCGGCCTCTCCGGAGCGTTCGACACCAGGCATTTCATCATAGCCTCTATGTAGAATAACGTAATTGGACGGTTCTCCGTAAGATTGAGAGCTTAACGCCTTCAGGATGTCGGTGACACTCACTGTTCCCAAATTACATAGAGGAATTCGCCTCTACATAGAAGAACAATTGGGAGGTTCTCCGTAAGGTTGAGACCAATAACGTCTTCAGGACGGTGATACTCACTGTTCCTGACTATATAGAGAGACCCGTGTATAGACTCAGGCGGTCCTCCATACATGAAATGGTCGGTCCGTGCCTCTCCCATTATTTTCCTTATATTTTGTTATTTCGCGAACTCACGAAAACTCCTTGGTTTTAGCAACTTTCCTTGTTTTTGCAAAACTCGTGAATTCTCCATAACTTGGTGGATTTACGAAATAATATTATAAAATAAGGAGAGGCGTGCGGGACTGGGAAACCTAACCGGCCGGCCATGCCTAAGCCGTAGCCGGTCCCATACCTCACAATCCTTAGCTTTTTATAATTATTATTCCCTAATCTCACGAAACTCCTCCGTTTCAACAAAAACTCGTGGATTCTCCATAACTTCAAGGATTCATGAAAAATAATAAAATAGGGAAAAGTGTGCGGGACCGGGCAACCTAGCCGGCCGGCCATGCCCTATCCATGGCCGGTCCCACACCTTGCAATCCCTAATCTTTCATAATTATTATTTTCCTTAATTCATGAAACTCCTGGGGTTTGAGCAAAATTCGTGATTTCTCCATATTTTCTCGAATATTGCTCAAATCACGAAAACCAAAAGCAAACATAGTCACACGACTGGCTAGCCTCTCACAGAAATTTTAAATATTAAGCACTTTTATTTTAATATTCTCAAAATATTGATGAATTGATCATACATGCTCATTCCAACAAAAATCGAGAATTCTCAGTCAAGATGAAACTCTTCTGAAAATTCACTATGTTGCTCGAACGCGCATCAGAAAATACTGAAACTCTCAGAATGGAAACGCGGACACCACGACAACATGTGCATGCCTTCATGACCAACCAGAGTCATTCCTAGGTCTTGCACAAAGCCGGTCTCATAGGTTTTCATAATTCTGACCTAATTTGCTCAATTGCTCATACTGGGCCCGAACTCTCTCCAACCAACTGGGGGATTCTCCAAATGACCAATAACTGGTCCCGTGACCACCGAGAGCCGGTCCCATGCTCTCTTGGTTGGTCCTCACCTCTCATACCTAGGTTTTATCACCTAATGCTGAATCCAGCAATATTTCAATAAATGATGAAACCTGCATTTAATCATCGTTCTTTCACCAACTCTCAAACTGAGAACCCTGGTGCGTGCTCACTCGAGCACTGGGCATCACATGGACGCTCATCATCCCATGTGGTCGGTCCCTCTTCACTCATGACCAATTTTCAGCAATTCACCAATTGTTGAAGGATTGATCAAAAATTAGGGTTTCGAACAAACCCCCCACGAATCACTATTTTGAGCAAGTTCAAACAAAAAATTATGTTGATTCATCAATCAACATCCAAATTAATAATATTCGGTAATTTACCAATATTTTTGATTAATATTTTATTGGGTCACGGCACCAGTAAATAATTCTTTGAATTGAGCAATACTTGCTCAGTTGCTCGAATATTGATCCAACCATCAATATTCGGTAATTCATCAGTAGTTTGTCGAATTGAGCAACACTTTCTCAATTGCACGTCAAATTACCAATATTCAGTATTTTGTTGAATTGAGCAACACTTTCTCAGTTGCAAACCAAAATTATCGAATTCTTCGAATTGAGAAATACTTGCTCAGTTGCTCAAAAAACTCTCAATATTCGGCAATTCATTGAATGAGCAATACTTGCTCAGTTTCTCGAAAAACTCTCAATATTCGGCAATTCGTCGAGTTGAGCAATACTTGCTCAGTCGCTCTAGTCAGTAATTCATTGACATCTCAGAGAACTACATGTTCAATCCATGAATCGCTGAGCATTCACCAATTATGCTCGATTCAACAAAACTAGACTCACAGTCTAAATCAGTCAACAACTGATCAACTAATACACGTCAGCCTTGCAGACTCCACGATTCGTGAAATACCAATCACGTTAAAAATGGGGGATATCATTTAGGGTTTTGGTCTGGCGGTCTACGGCACGTGGATTTATCCACAATGAGAAATGTGCGTAAGCTCGTGTAAACGGTTGAATGAGTTAGCAAAGTAGTGGGTGCACGATCAGTCAAGTCTCCGCACGACATGGAACTGACTTTACCACGATCTCCCACTTTCCCACTTTTTCACTCAAGAAACCGTCACACTTACAGGGATCAGTGGTACATCATTCTCACAATATGAATAAGTCTAAATCGAGGACAACATAAGGATCGGATATCATCGATTATCTGTCAACAACTCGATATAAACTTGTTCACAGAACTCAACTTCAGCAGTTCAGCAATATTGCAGAAACCTTCAACACACCCACAATCCATAATCATCACTGATCCCACACAACTCTCAGCTTCCCTCCTGCAAATCAACCCATCTCCCTCTTTGCGATCGAATTGACTCTGGAAGGCCCATTGTCTTGGTTTAGGCCGGAGTCATACAGATTGATTTTCCTAATATAATCACCCCCTTTGCAGCGGTGCATCTGTGTGAGGTTCAGCAGTTCGCTCGGTTGAGGAGTTTCGACAGCACGCTCGACTCTTCACTTTCCTAGAAAACCAGCAAACCGTTTTTGCCAATCCACACTTGGGCATCTCAAAATTTATTCTTGACATGTCAAATTTAAACTTGGGCACGTCAAATTGAATCTTGGAAATGGGCATGAAAGCACAAGCCTACGTTCTTGGGCATCTCAAAATTATTCCTGTGCAAGTGTTGATGGTGGTTTTTAGCTTAGGGTTAAAATCGTAAAACCTCACATCTGACATGAAGTCACTACAACCACTAGCGCATTTATGGTATCATTCAACATACCTACGATAAGAATTACCAGGGTACCTTTTTTTTATATACATGTGTCATGTTCCACGGCATAACCCTTAGCATTGACCGACATCATCTTCGTACATACCAAACCCTAATTCTCATGCTACCGCGCCAAGGCATGCCAACCATGCCAGCCGCACCACTGTGCCAATGGAAAACCATGCTACCCACATCTCCGCGCTAAGGCATGCCAAACATGCCAGCCGCACCACTGTGCCAATGGCGAACCATGCCAGTCGCATCTCCGCGCCAAGGCATGCCAACCATGCCAGTCGCACCACTGTTCCAATGGAAAACCATGCCAGCCACATCTCCGCGCCAAGGCATGCCAACCATGCCAGCCGCACCACTGTGACAATGGCAAACCATGCCATCCACGTCTACCGCACCAAGGCATGCCAACCATGATAGCCGCACCATGAGCCAATGGCATGCCAAACCCTTGGCCCCAACCATGCTAGCCGCACCATGCACCAATGGCATGCCAAACCCTTGGCCCCACCAAGCCAAGCCAACCACGCCTTGCTCTGGCCCCATCCATGCTATCCGGACCATGCTCCAATGGCATGCCAAACCCTTGTCCCCACCATTCCAAGACAACCGCACCTTGCCTTGTCCCCAACCATGCTAGATGCACCATGCGCAAATGGCATGCCAAACCCTTGGCCCCACCATTCCAAGCCAACCGCGCCTTTCCTTGGCCCCAAACATGCTAGCCGCACCATGCGCCAATGGCATGCCAAACCTTTGTCCCCACCATGCCAAGCCAACCGCACCTTGCCTTGGACCCACCATGCCAAGTCGTCCGTACCAAACCCTTGTCCCCACTATGCCAAGCCATTCACGCCATTGGCCTTGGCCCCACCATGCCGGCCTTCCCTATGCGGCTACCAAAACGAAGGCGTGCGACGATCAACGTCCACCCATCCATCCTAGATGCAAATCCTATCCGTCTAAGGTCGCCAAACAACGCATGGTAACCTTTGGCCCAAAACCCTAGTTTTGGACACGCCAAACCGCGCCAAGGCATGCCATGCCACATGTGCCAATGGCATGCCAACAACCTTGCCGCGCCATACCATGCCGGCCTTCCCCATGCGGCTACCAAAACGAAGGTGTGCGATGATCAACGACCACCCTTCCATCCTGGATGAAAATCCTAGCCGTCCAAGATCGCCGAACAACACATGGTAGACTTTGGCCCAAAACCCTAGTTTTTGCCATGCCAAACCGCGCCAAGGCATGCCATGCCACATGTGACAATGGCATGCCAACCACCTTGCCGCGCCACACCATGCCGGACTTCCCTATGCGGTCACCAAAATGAAGGTGTGCGACGATCAAATACCACCCTTCCATCCTAGATACGAATCCTAGCCGTCCAAGGTCGCCAAACAACACATGGTAACCTTTGGCCCAAAACCCTAGTTTTGGCCACGCCAAACCGCGCCAAGGCATGACATGCCACATGTGCCAATGGCATGCCAACCACCTTGCCGCGCCATACTATGCCGGTCTTCCCCATGCGGCTACCAAATCGAAGGCGTGCGACGATCAACGACCACCCTTCCATCGTAGATGCAAATCATAGCCGTCCAAGGTTGCCAAACAACGCATGGTAACCTTTGTCCCAAAACCCTAGCTTTGGCCACGCCAAACCGCGCCAAGGCATGCCATGCCACATGTGCCAATGGCATGCCAACCACCTTGCCGCGTCATACCATGCCGGTCTTCCATATGCGGCTACCAAAACGAAGGCTTGCAATAATCAACTGCCACTTTTTCATCTAAGATGCAGATCTTAGCCGTCCAAGGTTAAAAGCTAATGCATGGCAACCTTTGGCCCTAGTTTGATCGCGCCTAAACAAAGCCAAAACCTTAACTTTTGGCTGCGCCTAAACCGGGACATATTAAAGCCATACTGATCATACTTTCATGCCACTGGATACCAAATGAAAGGTTGCAATAATCAATGGCTACCTTCCTCTTAAGATGCAAAATATCGAACGTTGAAGGTCACCACCGAGCCGGCAAGTCTCCCAAGCTCAACTTGCCAGATAACAACAACATACTACATGTTTTCCATGAAAACACTCGAGACATCAACACATGTCACAAACTGGGGTATGCTCATTGGGTATTGGTTTGGCGGTTTACAGCGTTCGGCGTACACTACGCTCGTTATTAGAAAGTGTCATAAGGATGAGGCGGTTAGTAAATACAGGGAGTAATGGTGGAACACTTTCTTTTATGGAACATCAATTCCAAGCGTTACCGGTTACCACCTCTGATAAGCATGTATATGCTACATTTTATACCCATATTTATATTAGGTATGATACAATATTTTAGTTACTAATACTATTTTAGTGCTTTTGTAGAAAGTACAAGTGAATTCGATCATCCAGCGAATAAACAGCAAAATGTGAGACTTAATGGTGTTTGCGACGAAAATGAAAAAATGTGGTTGGCCTGGTACTTCTATATATCAGCAACACACAATGATCAAATGTGGTTGGCCTGGTATTTCCATGTATCAGCAACCACAATGATCAATTATGCTGGCCTGGTATTTCTATATATCAGCAGCACTTATTATGCTAGCCTGGTATTTCCATGTATTAGCAGCCTATTTGGCCTGGTATTTCCATGTATCAGCAACCACAATTATGAAATGGGGTTGGCCTGGTATTTCCATATATCAGCAACCACAATGAAAAAAATGACAAAATCTAGATGGCCTGGTATCTCTATATATATAACCAGCATAAAATTATTTCATAGGCGAGGCACAAACGCAACAAATGAATTGAAATCAAAGTGGGGTTGGCACATGCAAACTGAAAATGGGAGTATTTTATCTTCTTACTTTATTACAAATATATTCCACCGGGAAAGATAATTTATTTGCCATGTGAAGAATTAATTGAGGAATATTTACACGTGAGATTATTTTGGAAATAAAGTAACTCTTTCTTCATTTGGGAGATTTTGGAAATAATGAGAGATTATTATTTCATTGGAAGAACGAGGTGGAAATACTACTTGGGGAAAGATACTAATGACGACATCAACTTGCATGCAAGATATTTTCATAGAATAATTTATTTTGATTCTTTGATTAATGAAATAAAAGAAAGGGAATGTTATAAGAAGGGGTGTCGACTATTTGAGAGGAGAGCCCGGCCACAGGGTCGTAAGTAGAGAAGGGTTTTGAAGTTTTTTTTTCGATTCTTCATTTTTCATTAGCTAGAGTTTGATTTTAACATTTTTTTGGCTTTTGAGAAAGCCATGTTAGGGTTTAGGTGGAAACCAATTTAATTGTGTAAACTCTACATTTATATGCTCAATAATGATTTGAATGACTAGTAGTTTTTCTTCATATGGCTTGGTATTTTATTGTTCATGTGATTTTCTTGATTATTTATGCTTTTCAATTGATATGGCGTGCTTTGGTTAATTTCTTTGACGTGATATGCTTTAGGATTGATAGGTAATGCTTTAGAATCACTACCCATCAAACGAAGAAAATTACAGCGGAGAAACAATATTTGAAAATGCATGGAATATATTTTTAATGACTAGTAGAATTTGCATAATTAATTGGTGGAAACCGAAAATCCTAATAACCCGCTCTCATTTTGTTTACTGTTAGAATTATTATTATTTCATTTTGTTCCAAATTTCTGAAAATCGTTCAAACATCATCTTGTCGATTAGTTAATTTTGATATTAATTAGTAGTAGTATTTCACACTCCCCATGGGAACAACCTGTACTTGCCATTGTTCTGCTAGTTAGACATTGTGCACTTGCAGTATTTTATTGTAGGTTTCCCAACCTACCAACATCCTCCCATTACTCACCCACTTTCCATTTCTTAATGAGACCAGAGTGTGTTTCACTTCGACTGGTGTAAATAGGCATTACCTATTTCCACCGAACAACAAGTTCTGGTCAGGAGCATACAACAATCAGAAAACATTTTTTAGCTTTCCCATCTAATAGCTTCCCACTTTCTGATACAAGTCACAAAACAACTACTCTTCCAGAATCAATTATTCTGGTCTCAACACTCACTTCGCTTCCCTCCCCAAAACCAACCCTTCTCCTCCACTCTGTGACCGAAGCAAGTCTGGAACGACCATTTCTTGGTTTAGGTCGGACTTGTACAGATTGATCTCTCGAATCTAAAGTACTCCCTTGCAGTACATTGTTTAGGGTTTAGATTTTTTTCTCACCCACATCACACGAAATTACCGAAACCAGCAGAAACTGTTTTCACCCCCCAAACAATTGGAGACCACAGTGGGAGATTGGTCTTTCGGTTACAATGTCAATTTTCAATCCTCGATCTCATACTTCGACCTAGACGTCAGGACGGTAGAGGCAAACGATCCTCTCAGGGATCGACGACTCAGCTACCAGACGGCCCGATACGATCCGCTCAGGGATCGAAGACTCAGTTACCAGACAACCCGATTACCAGTCATGACACGGCAAGGGGAGACTGGGGACTTCCCAGAGGTTAAAATAAAACGATCCTCCCAGGGATTGACAACTCGATTATCAAGTGACTCAGGGACGACTGGGGACTTTCCACAATTGCGGTGCTTCACACAAAACTCAGACTTGCACCCGACTCATTTTTCGTTAGCAGATCAAAAAACCGAGTAAGTCTTGCCTAGACAAAATACATGGTTTACTATTTCAAGTTTTCACGGGAATGATAAAACCGATAGCCATGTTATGTTTCATCCCATGTCATCTACCGATACACAATGCTCAAAGTTCTATATCTTCCCTGGGATGTTTGTGTCACTTACAATCATAACCAAAAATGGCATCATCCTAAAACATTTCATCCCGAATAATAATCCAAAACCCTCATAGGTAACACTTGTCTATCAGCCCAAAAATCCAGAAAAATCAAAACCATAAAGCCAGGTTTTTTGTTTGCCTTTAAAAAAACGAAACAGAAAAATTTCAGAAGACAGAAGTGCATTCAAAGGAAGACATTCAACGGTGTTTTGCTATTCTCTAAGAAGGCGTCCTTCATCATTGGAGGACCGCCTGTTTCAGCTCCAACTCTTTGGACAACCTTTCGACCTCCGCTTCTTGTTGTTTGACCACGTCCGCAGAAGGAACTTCAGTCACCTTGTCCTGCAACTTTTAGATCTCAGAAAAACCCTAACGCCCAGTTCCTCGTGGAATCAGTCACCTACCCGTACGTACCTACTTTTCATAATAACGATTACCAGTCACTATTCATGAGGTAGACGACGCTACTACAGTGATATTTGAAGAGAAGAACAATATTTATACAGATTCATGGAAGGCATACCTATGGCTAGGATTTTCCCTAAAACGATAAAACAAATTGAAAAAGAAACGCTGGAGTACATAGCTGGAATACGCTCGCGCACTTTATTGCTACCGCTAACACCAGGACGTGAGACAAAGATACGAGATAAAAAGGAGAGCCAACCCCTTTCATACGCATAACACTTTTGGAATTTGAATAAGGAAATGATTTCCTATTTGAGCTACATATGTAAAGAGGCAACTGGGCCCGCAAGAACAAGTCCGCGCCACGCCAAGCCAGCGCCGTGCCAAGCCAACGCCGTGCCAAGCCAACAGTCCACGCCATGCCCAGCCAATAGTTCGCACCATACAATATCCAAGCCAGCGTCCACGCCAAGCCATCGCCTATTCCAAGCTGATCCAGCACTAACATCTTGCATCTTTCCAGCGCTAACAGCTTGCATCTTTCCAGCGCCAGCAGCTTGCATCCTTCCAGCGTTGCCTTTTGAATGCCCAGTAGAAGGGAATCAGCAATCTAATTTCACACACGTAAAGATCAGGAACGACTTCTCCAAAATCGAAGCAAAGAAAATCAACAACCCCCCTGAGTTCACAAAGACTCTCTTCCTGTCAGGAGCTGCATGATTTCCGGGGACTTCGCCCACAAAATCGTGTAGTCTATGATGAAACACTTATGTGAGATTCTGTAGGCACAACGTCAAGACATATTCGAAGCCCTCAACCGTACTGCATCAGGGAAGACGTTCCCAAACCTCTCCTGAAAAGCACGATTGATAGATGGAACTGGGGACTCCTAACCATTGTTCACTTGAAGGGTGTCCAGTTTGACAGCACACTTATTAACGTAGCCGCTCCGCTTCAACGTTCGCTCCAACATCCACTTCACTTCAACGTACTACAGCAGCGTCTCCGCTTCAACGTTCTCTCCGACAGCCGCTCCGCTGCAACGCTCTCTCAAGTAGCCGCTCCGCTTCAACGTTCTCTCCATAAGATGCTCCAGAATCCGAAGCCGAAGCTTCAACCTTTGGCTCCTTAAGTTTCAATATCCTTTCCAAGAGTCGAAGTTGCTTAAACGTCGTTTCTTCCTGCAAAGGGTCGTACCACCATGCTCCCCATGTCAAGGATCATGATCACAGCCAGCCACCTTCGAAGTCGTGACCGCCTTTTGATCCATCTCGCCAAAACTCGTGATCATGGACAGTTTGCTCGCTTACGCGTACAACCAATCCCTTTACTTCCATGGATGCCCATATAATTCCAGCCAACCAACTTTGTTTCCACGACAATGTAGTCTCTTCTGATTACATCTGCTACCAAGAACTGTTGACGCTCATTTGTTGATACCAGCCAAAGCTTCACCACAGCAGTAATCACTATAAAAGTAACCTGTACTCCTCCATATTTTAAGTTCCACGTTGAAGAAGTAACAAAATCACCAGTACGAACGCACGATGGTGATGTATTTATCATGGTCAACCCACTGACCATACAAGATGGAAACATGTAAACCATACTTGAGGACATGGGATATACACGGAATCCCTTCACTGTCAAAGCTCAGAAGACACGTTCAACCAAAAGGTCATAGCCACAACAAGGTCATCTACTCTTCAAGGGTGCAGCGTAAGAAAATCATCACCTATCTGTCCAGAAGTTGCCTTCAACACTTTACAAGGACGCGAAGGATCCCAAGCCTTCTCAGAGGAAAACAACTTCAGAAACTGAAGAAAAATGCTCATCGCAGTCCATCCCGACGAACATCAAAGACATGAGATAACTCCAGAGACGCGGCTGAAACATTTTCTTGAAGAAACAGAGGGAGCCATGATAAACAACATAACTCTATCATTCCTACCACTTCACTATCCTGGATATCATGTGATATTCTGATCACCCCAGCGTCACATCCAGAAGAGTATGATAAGCTTATATCGAATCCCGTGGATGTGGATTCAAGGCGATGCAATGAAAGTAGGCTACACATGGGTACTACCAACATAGGAAGCTTTCACTCCCCTCAACCAGGTTATTTCTGATTTCAACATCATCACTGTCGAAGTTTTACGAGCCGCAGGACTTTCTCAACATGAAGCCGTACATGTGCACCGAAGACTCCAAATCCACGCCACAAAGATACATTCACATATTCGTCCAAGCCATCAGATCTAACAAAATCATAACTGGGGACTTCTCATCACACCCCATTGCACACGATAGTTTAAGATTCGGAAGATGGTTCGAAGGATGCCACTTGGAACCAAGTCCTTGAAGACTTCATAGTACCACATCGCCAACGAAACGTCTCCCAACTCATCTATTTCATCCAGTGTATTCGGAAGATTTCTACCAATACAAGCATCCAAAACATATTGTCATCGCGATCAGAGGGTCCAGTCACTGAACAACCTAAAATCAAGGATGGACCGAAAACGTAACCACATCCATCCGTCCCAAGAATGCAATGGAGTTTGATAAATTTTGGAATCCACTGGAGAGACACTTCAGACGAAATCACGGATCCGGACGAGCAACAGAAAACATAAGAAGGTCAATATTTCTTTTCATGCGGACGGAGTTTCTAGAGTTTAAACAAAATAAAGATTCTTTCTTTCTCCATGAAACGGATGACTGGGCGCGTCTATGCCACCCCGGGCCCGCAACATCCCTCTTGAGTTCTTCCTGAATTTTACTGTCGAGCTGTTTTCACCTCCCGAACGAGCTCAAAACCTAAATATTCCCTCGTAGGGGGATAGGAAATTCTTTTCTGTTCAGAATGGAGGGTCGGACCGTCAAAATCCGAGTTCGTACGAGAATTCTACAGCGATTCTAGTAAGGGGCCCTAATTAGGGTTGCAGCATGCTAAAAACTGAAGCAAATTGTTACCTTCCCGAAGCCAGTCGTCACATTCCGAGGTAACTGAAGCAAGTTATTATCTTCCTGAAGCCAGTCGTCACCTTCCCAGGGAACTGCAACAAGTTGTTACCTTCCCGAAGCCTGTCCTCACCTTCCCAGGGAACTGAAGCAAGTTGTTACCTTCCCGAAGCCAGTCGTCACCTTCCCAGGGAACTGAAGCAAGTTGTTATCTTCCCAAAGAAAGTCATCATCTTCCCACAGAACTAAAGAAAGCTGCCATCATTCCACGGGCCCGCAATTCTTTCTAAATTTTACTGTCGAGTTGTTTTCACCTCCCGAACTAGCTCAAAACCTAAATATTCCCGTGAGGGGAGATAGGAAATTCTTTTCTGTTCAGAATGGAGGGGCGTACCGTCAAAATCCGAGTTTGTACGAGAATTTTACAGCGATTCTAGTAAAGGGCGCTAATTAAGGTTTCGGCATGCCAAACCCTAATTCAGACAAAGTTGCCATCATCCCATGAAACTGAAGCCGGTCGTCATCCTTCCACGGAATTGAATCTAGTCGTCATCCTTCCAAGGAAATCAAGCTAGCTCCACTCCAAGTCGAGCAACGCAAGCGGCTCTATTTCAAGCCGACCAATGCTGACGGCTCCCATTCCAAGCCGACCAACGCCTGTGGCTCTCATTCCAAGCCGACCAATATCTGCGGATGCCACTCCAAGCCGACCAACGTCAGCGGAACCGCTCAAGCCGCACCAATACCGACAACTCGTTAATCCAGCACCTCCGCGTTCCCTAGCCCAGCCAAGATGACACGTGACCAAGCCAAGACGACAGTCTGCATCTCAACCAACAACCGCCTCTACCATTTCAAGGTCTAGCCAGCAACACCACGAGTAGAATTTATGCAAGGCCGCCAACACAAGAATCACAAGTTCTCCTTACCTCTCGAAAAAGGTTAGACGGGTCTTCCTGACCATCATTTCATTACTTGCCATTTCAATTTTGTCCAGGCCTATCACACTCTTATGCTTACCTCGCAACAATGCTCCTGTTCCGAGCTAAGCAAAGGACTTAATGTTAATGGTGGTTTTTAGCTTAGGGTTAAAATCGTAAAACCTTACATCTGACATGACGTCACTACAACCACTAGCGCATTTATTGAATCATTCAACATACCTACGATAAGAATTACCAGGGTACTTTTTTTTATATACATGTGTCATGTTCCACGGAAGCACCCTTAGTTTGACCGACATCATTTCGTACATACCAAACCCTAATTCTCATGCTACCGCGCCAAGGAATGGCAATCATGCCAGACGAACCACTATGCCAATGGAAAACCATGCCAGCCACATCTCCACGCCAAGGCATGCCAACCATGCTATCCGCACCACTGTGCCAATAGAAAACCATGCCAGCCACATCTCCGCGCCAAGGCATGCCAACCATGCAAGCCGCACCACTGTGCCAATGGAAAACCATGCCAGGAACATCTCCGCGCCAAGGCATGCCAACCATGCTAGCCGTACCACTGTGCCATGGCAAACCATGCCAGCCACGTCTACCGTGCCAAGGCATGCTAGACGCACCATGCTCCAATGGCATGCCAAACCCTTGGCACCACCATGCCAAGCCAACCGCATCTTGCCTTGTCCCCAACCATGCTAGCCGCGCCATGCGCCAATGGCATGCCAAACCCTTGGCCCCACAATGCCAAGCCAACCGCACCTTGCCTTGGTCCCCACCATGTTAGCCGCACCATGCGCCAATGGAATGCCAAACCCTTGTCCCCACCATGCCAAGCCAACTGCACCTTTCCTTGGCCCCAACCATGCTAGTTGCACCATGCGCCAATGGCATTCCAAACCATTGTCCCCACCATGCCAAGACAACCGCGCCTTGCCTTGGCCCCGACCATGCTAGCCGCACCATGCGCCAATGGCATGCCAAACCATTGGCCCCACCATTCCAAGACAACCGCACCTTACCTTGGCCCCACCATGCCAAGCCGTCCGTACCAAACACTTGGCCCCACTATGACAAGCCATCCGCGCCATTGGCCTTGGCCCCACCATGCCGGCCTTCCCTATGCGGCTACCAAAACGAAGGCGTGCGACGATCAACGTCCACCCTTCCATCCTAGATGCAAATCTTATCCGTCCAAGGTCGCCAAAAAACGCATGGTAAACTTTGTCACAAAACCCTAGTTTTGTCCACGCCAAACCGCGCCAAGGCATGCCATACCACATATGCCAATGGCATGCCAACCACCTTACCGCGCCATACCATGCCGGCTTTCCCCATGCGTCTACCAAAACGAAGGCGTGCGACGATCAACGACCACCCTTCCATCCTGGATTCAAATCCTAGCCGCCCAAGGTCGCCAAAAAACACATGGTAAACTTTATCCCAAAACCCTAGTTTTGGCCACACCAAACCGCGCCAAGGCATGCCATGATACATGTTCCAATGGCATGCCAACCATCTTGCCCCGCCACACCATGCCGGCCTTCCCTATGTGACTACCAAAACGAAGGCGTGCGACGATCAAGGCCACCTTTTTATCCTAGATGCAAATCCTAGTCGTCCAAGGTCGCCAAACAACGCATGGTAACCTTTGGACCAAAACCCTAGTTTTGGCCACGCCAAACCGCGCCAAGGCATGCCATGCCACATGTGCTAATGGAATGCCAACCACCTTGCCGCCCCATACCATGTCGGCCTTCCCCATACGGCTACGAAGACGAAGGCGTGCGATGATAACCGGCCACCCTTCCATCCAAGATGTAAATCCTAGCCGTCCAAGGTTGCTAAACAACGCATGGTAACGTTTGGCCCAAAACCCTAGCTTTGACCATGCCAAACCGCACCAAGGCATGCCATGTGCCAATGACATGCCAACCACCTTGACGCGCCATACCATGCCGTCCTTCCCTATGCGGCTACCAAAACAAAGGCCTGCAACAATCAACGACCACTTTTTCATCTAATATGCAGATCTTAGCCGTCCAAAGTTACCAGCTAACGCATGACAACCTTTGGCCCTAGTTTGGTCGCGCCTAAATAAAGCCAAAACCCTAACTTTTGGCCACGCCTAAACTAGGACATATTAAATACATACTGATCATACTTTCATGCCACTGGCTACCAAACGAAAGGTTGCAATAATCAACGGCTACCTTCCTCTTAAGATGCAAAATCTCGACCGTTGAAGGTCACCACCAAGACGGCAAATCTCCCAAGATCAACTTGCCAGATAACAACAACATGCTACATGTTTTCCACGAAAACACTCGAGACATCAACACATGTCACAAACTGGGGGATGCTCATTGGGTATTGGTTTGGCGATTTATAGCGTGCGGCGTACACTACGCTCGTTATTAGAAAGTGTCATAAGGATGAGGCGGTTAGTAAATACAGGGAGTACTGGTGAAACGCTTTCTTTTATGGAACATCAATTCCAAGCGTTACCGGTGACCACCTCTTCCCATTTACTCACCCATCTTCCATTTCTTAATGAGACCAGAGTACGTTTCACTTCGACTGGTATAAATAGGCATAGAACAATCAGAAAACGTTTGCTAGCTTTTCATCTGTTAGCTTCCCACTTTCTGATACAAGTCACAAAACAACTACTCTTCCAGAATCAACTATTCTGGTCTCACCACTCTCTTCCCTTCCCTCCCCAAAACCAACCCTTCTCCTCCACTTTGTGACCGAAGCAAGTCTGGAACGACCATTTATTGGTTTAGACCGGACTTGTACAGATTGATCTCTCGAATCTAAAGTACTCCCTTGCAGTACATTATTTAGGGTTTAGATTTGTTTCTCACCCACATCACACGAAATTACTGAAACCAACAGAAATTTTTTTCACCCTCAAACAACAAGTCAAATTGAATCTTGGGCACGGGCATGAAAGCACAAGCCTACGGTCTTGGGAACCTCAAACTTTATCCTAGACATGTTAAATTTAAGCTTGGGCTTGTAAAATTGAATCTTGGGCATGGGCATGAAAGCACAATCTATGGTCTTGGGCATCTCAAAATTGATCATAGGCATGTCAAATTGAATCTTGGTCATGGGCATGAAACCACAAGCCTAGGGTCTTGGTAATCTCAAAATTGATCCTAGGCATGTCAAATTGAATCTTCGGCATGGACATGAGAGCACAAGCCTACGGTCTTGGGTATCTCAAAATTTATCAAATTGAATCTTGGGCATGGGCATGAAAGCACAAGCCAACGGTCTTGGGCATCTCAAAATTGATCCTAGACATGTCAAATTTAAACTTGGGCATGTCAAATTGAATCTTGGGCATGGGAATGAAAGCACAAGCCTACGGTCTTGGGTATCTCAAAATTGACCCTATGCATGTCAAATTTAATCTTGGGCATCTCAAAATTGATCCTAGACATGTCAAATTAAAACTTGGGCATGTCAAATTGAATCTTGGGAATGGGCATGAAAGCACAAGCCTACGGTCTTGGGCATCTCAAAATTGATCCTGGGCATGTCAAATTGAATTTTGGGCATGGGCATGAAACCACAAGCCTAGGGTCTTGGGCACCTCAAAATTGATCCTAGGCATGTCAAGTTGAATCTAGGGCATGAGCATGAAAGCACAAGCGTATGGTCTTGGGATATCAAAATTAATCCAAGGCATGTCAAATTGAATCTTGGCATGCCCATGAAATCAAAATACTACGGTCTTGGAAATCTCAAAATTGATCCTAGATATATCAAATTTAAACTTGGGAATGTCAAATTGAATCTTGGGCATGGTCATGAAAGTACAAGCCAACGGTCTTGGGCATCTCAAAATTGATCCTAGACATGTCAAATTTAAACTTGGGCATGTCAAATTGAATCTTGGGCATGGGAATGAAAGCACAAGCCTACGGTCTTAGGTATCTCAAAATTGACCCTATGCATGTCAAATTTAATCTTGGGCATCTCAAAATTGATCCTAAATATGTCAAATTTAAACTTGGGCATGTCAAATTGAATCTTGGGCATGGGCATGAAAGCATAAACCTACGGTCTTGGGCATCTCAAAATTGATCCTGGGCATGTAAAATTGAATCTTGGGAATGAGCATGAAAGCACAAGCCTACGGTCTTGGGCATCTCAAAATTGATCCTAGGCATGTCAAATTGAATCTTGCACATGGCCATGAAAACACAAGCCTATGGTGTTGGGCATCTCAAAGTTGATAAAATTGAATCTTGGGCATGGGCATGAAAGCAAAAGCCTACGGTATTGTGCATCTCAAAATTGATCCTAATATTTCAAATTTAAACTTGGGCATGTCAAATTGAATCTTGGGAATGAGCATGAAAGCACAAGCCAACTGTCTAAGGCATCTCAAAATTGATACTGGACTTGCCAAATTTAAACTTCGGCATGTCAAATTGAATCTTGGGCATGGGAATGAAAGCACAATACTAAGGTCTTGAGTATCTCAAAAATTATCCTGGACATGTCAAATTTAAACTTTCGCATCTCATAAATGATCCTAGGCATGTCAAATTAAATCTTGGACATGACCATGAAAGCACAAGCCTACGGTCTTGGGCATCTCAAAATTTATCATGGGCATGTCAAATTGAATCTTGGCATGGGCATGAAAGCACAAGACTACGGTCTTGGGCATCTCAAAATTGATCCTAGGCATGTCAAGTTGAATCTTGGGCATGAGCATGAAAGCACAAGCCTATGGTCTTGGGGATCTCAAAATTTATCCTAGTCATGTCAAATTTAAACTTGGGCATGTCAAATTGAATCTTGGGAATTGGCATGAAAGCACAAGCCTATGGTCTTAGGCATCTCAAAATTGATCCTGGGCATGTCAAATTGAATCTTGGGCGTGGGCATGAAAGCACAAGCCTACGGTCTTTGGCATCTCAATATTGATCATAGACATGTTAAATTTAACCTTGGTCTTATCAAATTGAATCTTGGGAATAGGCATGAAAGCACAAGGTTACGGTCTTGGGCATCTCAAAATTGATCCTACGTATGCCAAATTGAATCTTGGTCATGGGAATGAAACCACAAGCCTAGGGTCTTGGGAATCTAAAAATTGATCCTAGGCATGTCAAATTAAATCTTGGGCATGGGCATGAAAGCACATGACAACGGTCTTGGGCATCTCAAAATTGATCCTAGACATGTGAAATTTAAACTTGGGCATGTCATATTGAATCTTGGGCATGGGAATGAAATCACAAGCCTACGGTCTTGCGTACCTCAAAATTGACCCTACGCATGTCAAATTTAATCTTCGGCATCTAAAAATTGATCATTGGCATGTAAAATTGAATCTTAGGAATGGGAATGAAAGTACAAGCCTACGGTCTTGGGCGTCTCAAAATTGATCCTAGCCATGTCAAATTGAATCTTAGGCATGGGCATGAAAGCACAAGCCTACGGTCTTGGGCATCTCAAAATTGATCCTAGACATGTCAAATTTAATCTTGGCTATGGGCATGAAACCACAATCCTACGATCTTGGGAATCTCAAAATTGATCCTAGACATGTCAAATTTAAGCTTGGGCATGTCAAATTTAATCTTGGGCATGGGCATGAAAGCACAAGCATACGGTCTTGGGCATATCAAAATTGATCCTAGACATGTCAAATTGAATCTTGGACATGGGCATGAAACCACAATCCTAAGGTCTTAGGAATCTCAAAATTGATCCTAGGCATGTCACGTTGAATTTTGGGCGTGGGCATGAAAGCACAATCCTATGGTCTTGGGCATCTCAAAATTGATCCTAGACATGTCAAATTTAAACTTGGGCATGTCAAATTGAATCTTGGGAATGGGAATGAAAGCACAATCCTACGGTCTTGGGTATCTCAAAATTGACCCTAGGCATGTCAAATTTAATCTTGGGCATCTCAAAATTAATCATAGGCATGTCACATTGAATCTTGTGAATGGGATTTAAAGCACAAGCCTACAATCATGGGCATCTCAAAATTGATCCTATGCATGTCAAATTGAATCTTAGGCATGGGCATGAAAGCAAAAGCCTACGGTTTTGGGAATCTCAAAATTGATCCTAGACATGTAAAATTTAAACTTGGGCATGTCAAATTGAATCTTGGGCATGCGCATGAAAGCACAATCCTACGGTCCTGGGCATCTCAAAATTGATCCTAGACATGTCAAGTTGAATCTTGGGCATAGTCATGAAACCACATTCCTACGGTCTTGGGCATCTCAAAATTGATCCTAGGCATGTCAAGTTGAATCTTGGGCATAAGCATGAAAGCACAAGCCTATGGTCTTAGGCACCTCAAAATTGATCCTAGGCATGTCAAATTAAATCTTGGGCATGGGCATGAAATCAAAAGATTACGGTCTTGGGCATCTCAAACTTGATCCTAGACATGTCAAATTTAAACTTGGGCATGTAAAATTGAATCTTGGGCATGGGAATGAAAGCACAATCCTACGGTCTTGGGTATCTCAAAATTGATCCTAGGCATGTTTATGAGATTTTTGATTTTTGTTATAGTAATAAAAGATTCGAACTCTAAGATTTGTGAAGACTAAATTTAAAAGTTTAACGAAAATAATAAAATAGAGCTACTGGGACTAGGATTCCACCGAATTCATATCATAAGACTCAATTATTCATTCTCAACAATTATCTCTCAATAAAAATAACATCGACTCTTATTTTACCAAAGTAGATTCTCAAAATATTAGTTATATTCGTAAGCATGGGATATCAAACATTTAAGAAAGCATGACCCATCAAATAAAATAATAACTAATTAATTCAAATCATAATTCTATTTTAATTAGTGCAAAAGTCATATAGAGAATAAAATAAATTTACCCATGTATGAAATTCGGATTCCTCCGTCGACCCAGTGTAGGGGTCTAGCTCATCATGTTGTAGACACTCTTAAAAGATTATTTTATTGCTCGAAAAGTGTTTACAATGGTGAAAATGAAGAAAAATTAAACGCAACTATTTTTCTCTTCCAAAACTCCCCCCTCTCCGGATACCTGTTTGGTCCTATTAGCACCCTATTTATACACAACAACCCATTACCCAAACATCTTTTCAAAATATTTTTCCATAACTCCACCAGATCTTCTCTTTAATGAAAGATATCTCAGGAATAATTTCTTTCTCCATTTATCACACATCTTCCTCTATTTGCTAGAATAAAATCCTGGGGATATTATTTTTTTTATTTATAAATAAAACCACGGATTTTCTTTCTTCTTTTTAATAAAAACAAACTCATCAATATATTATCTCCTTTAACTTCAAGATATGAAAACTTCATGTATAATAGGCAAGAAGATATATTTTCCTTAAGTCTTTGAGATCTCCCATAAATTATGTGAATCTGTTTCAAATTAAGAAGAAGAGGGTGCCTCTATCCATTTTTTGGGTGCCCGTATCTGAAATGATGGGTTCCTTTATCAGTTTCTCTGGTTGCCTTTAACACTTTTTCGAGCTATTTTTACAAAAGAGCTTATTTCCTTGAAAAGACTTAAAACAAGATTATTAGTGATTAAAATAGTCATAGCGAATGTAGTTATGAGTGAAAATGCGTCACACTTGCGTGCTCATCACATGTCAAATTTAAACTTGGGCTTGGGAATGAAACCACATTCCTATGGTCTTAGGCATCTCAAAATTGATCAAATTGAATCTTGGGCATGGGCAAGAAATCACAAGACTAAACTTTGGCATGTCAAATTGCATATCGGGCATGGGCATGAAAGCACAAGACTACGGTCTTGGGAATCTCAAAATTGATCCTTGACATGTCAAATTGAATCTTGGGCATGGGCATGAAACCACAATCCTACTGTCTTGGTATTTGGGGGTGAAAACAGTCTCTGCTGGTTTCGGTAATTTCGTGTGATGTGGGTGAGAAACAAATATAAAACCTAAACAATGTAATGCAAGGGAGTACTTTAGAATCGAGAGATCAATCTGTACAAGTATGGCCTAAACCAAGAAATGTCCGTTCCAGACTTGCTTCGGTCAAAAATTGGAGGAGAAGGGTTGGTTTTGGGGAGGGAAACGAAGAGAGTGTTGAGACCAGAATAGTTGATTCTGGAAGAGTAGTTTTTTTGTGAATTGTATCAGAAAGTGGAAAGCTAACAGATGGGAAAGATAGAAAACGTTTTATGATTTTTGTATGCTCCTGACATGAACTTCCTGTTCGGTGGAAATAGGTAATGCCTATTTATACAAGTCGAAGTAAAATGTACTCTGGTCTCATTAAGAAATGGAAAACGGGTGAGTAAATGGGAGGAGGTGGTAACCGGTAACGCTTGGAATTGATGTTCCATAAAAGAAAGCGTTTCACCATTACTCCCTGTATTTACTAACCGCCTCATCCTTATGACACTTTCTAATAACGAGTGTAGTGTACGCCGCAGCTTTAAACCGCCAAACCAATACCCAATGAGCATCCCCAGTTTGTGACATGTGTTGATGTCTCGAGTGTTTTCGTGGAAAACATGTAGCATGTTTTTGTTGTCTGGCAAGTTGATCTTG
This sequence comes from Papaver somniferum, assembly GCF_003573695.1. Lineage (NCBI taxonomy): Eukaryota > Viridiplantae > Streptophyta > Magnoliopsida > Ranunculales > Papaveraceae > Papaver > Papaver somniferum. The sequence continues at coordinate 122,381,230 of NC_039361.1, read as the reverse complement.
GGATACTTGCCGGCTCGGTGGTGACCTTAAACGGTCGATATTTTGCATCTTAAGAGGAAGGTAGCCGTTGATTATTGCAACCTTTCAGTTGGTAGCCAGTGGCATGAAAGTATGATAAGTATGGGTTTAATATGTCCCAGTTTAGGCGCAGCCAAAAGTTATAATTTTGGATTTGTTTAGGCGCGACCAAACTAGGGCCAAAGGTTTCCATGCGTTAGCTGGTAACCTTGGACGGCTAAGATCTGCATCTTAGATGAAAAAGTGGTCGTTTATTGTTGCAGGCCTTCGTTTTGGTAGCCGCATAAGGAAGGTCGACATGGTATGGCGCGGCACGGTGGTTGGCATGCCATTGGAACATGTGGCATGGCATGCCTTGGCGCGGTTTGGCGTGGCCAAAACTAGGGTTTTGGGCCAAAGGTTCCCATGCGTTGTTTGGAGACCTTGGACGGCTAGGATTTTCATCTAGGATGGAAGGGTGGCCGTTGATCGTCGCACGCCGTCGTTTTGGTAGACGCATGGGGAAGGCCGGCATGGTATGGCGGGGAAAGGTGGTTGGCATGCCATTGGCACATGTGGCATGGCATGCCTTGGCGCGGTTTGGCGTGGCCAAAACTAGGGTTTTGGACCAAAGGTTACCATGCGTTGTTTGGCGACCTTGGACGGCTAGGATTTTAATCTAGGATGGAAGGGTGGTCGTTGATCGTCGCACGCCTTCGTTTTGGTAGCCGCATAGAGAAGGCCGGCATGGTGGGGCCAATGGCGCGGATGGCTTGGCATAGTGGGGCTAAGGGTTTGGTATGGACGGGTTGGCATGGTGGGGCCAAGGCAAGGTGTGGTTGGCTTGGCATGATGGGGCCAAGGGTTTGGCATGCCATTAGCGCATGGTGCGGCTAGCATGGTTGGGGCCAAGGAAAGGTGCGGTTGGCTTGGCATGGTGGGGACAAGTGTTTGGCATGGCATTGGCGCATGGGGCGGCTAGCATTGTTGGCATGCCTTGGCGCGGTAGACGTGGCTGGCATGGTTTTCCATTGTCACAGTAATGCGGTTGGCATGGTTGGCATGCCTTGGCGCAGAGATGTGGCTGGCATGGTTAGCCATTGGGACAGTGGTGCGGCTGGCATGGTTGGAATGCCTTGGCGCGGAGATGTGGCTGGCATGGTTTACCATTGGCACAGTGGTGCGGCTGGGATGGTTGGCATGCCTTGGCGCGGAGATGTGGCTGGAATAGTTTGCCATTGGCACAGTGGTGCGGATGGCATGGTTGGCATGCCTTGGCGCGGTAGCATGAGAATTAGGGTTTGGTATGTACGAAGATGATGTCGGTCAATACTAAGGGTTTTGTCGTGGAGCATGACACATGTATATAAAAAAAGGTACCCTGGTAATTCTAACGTAGATATGTTGAATGATTCAATAAATGCGCTAGTGGTTGTAGTGACGTCATGTCAGATGTAAGGTTTTACGATTTTAACCCTAAGTTAAAAACCACCATCAATATTAAGTCCCCTGCTTAGCTCGGAACATGAGCATTGTTGCTAGGTAAGCACAAGATGGTAACAGGCCAGGACAAAATCGAAATGGCAAGTCATGAAAAGATGGTCAGGAAGACCCGATTAACCTTTTTCGAGAGGTAAGGAGAATTTGTGATTCTTGTGTTGGCGGGCTTGCATAAATTCTACTCGTGGTGTTGCTGGCTAGACCTTGAAATGGTAGAGGCGGTTGCTGGTTGAGATGCATACTGTCGGTTTGGCTTGATCACGCGTCATCTTGGATGGGCTAGGGAACGCGGAGGTGCTGGATTAGCGAGTTGTCGGTGTTGGTGCGGCTTGAGCGGTTCCGCTGGCGTTGGTCGGCTTGGAGTGGCATCCGCATATATTGGTCGGATTGGAATGGGAGCCGCAGGCGTTGGTCGGTTTGGAATGGGAGCCGTCAGCATTGCTCGTCTTGAAATGGAGCTGCTTGCGTTGCTCGGCTTGGAGTGGAGCTAGCTTGAGTTCCTTGGAAGGATGACGACTGGCTTCAGTTCCGTGGAAGGATGATGACCGGCTTCAGTTTCATGGGATTATGACAACTTTGTCTGAATTAGGGTTTGCATGCTGAAACCCTAATTAGCGCCCTTTACTAGAATCGCTGTAGAATTATCGTACGAACTCGGATTTTGACGGTCCGACCCTCCATTCTGATCGGAAAAGAATTTCCTATCTCCCCTCGTGGGAGTATTTAGGTTTTGAGCTCGTTCGGGGGGTGGCAACAGCTCGACAGTAAAATTCAGGAAGAATTGCAGGCCCGTGGAATGATGGCATCTTTCTTTAGTTCCGTGGGAAGATGATGACTTGCTTTGGGAAGATAACAACTTGCTTCAGTTCCCTGGGAAGGTGACGACTGGCTCCGGGAAAATAACAACTTGCTTCAGTTCCCTGGGAAGGTGACGATAGGCTTCGGGAAGGTAACAACTTGCTTCAGTTCCCTGGGAAGGTGACGACTGGCTTCAGGAAGATAACAACTTGCTTCAGTTCCCTGTGAAGGTGGTGACTGGCTTCGGGAAGGTTTCAACTTTCTTCAGTTTTTAGCATGTTGTAACCCTAATTAGCTCCCCTTACTAGAATCGCTGTAGACTTCTCGTACGAACTCGGAGTTTGACGGTCCACCCCTCCATTCTGAACAGAAAAGAATTTCCTATCTCCCATCGCGGGAATATTTAGGTTTTGAGCTCGTTCGGGAGGTGAAAACAGCTAGACAGTAAAATTCAGGAAGAACTCAAGAGGGATGTTGCGGGCCCGAGGTGGCATAGTCGCGCCCAGTCATCCGTTTCAAGGAGCAAGAAGGAATCTTTATTTTGTTCAAACTCTAGAAACTCCGTTCGCATGAAAAGGGATATTGACCTTCTTCTTTTTTCTGTTACTCGTCCGGATTCGTGCTTTCGTCTGCAGTGTCTCTCCAGTGGATTTCAAAATTTATAAAACTCCATTACATTCTTGGGACGGATGGATGTGGTTTCGTTTTCGGTCCATCCTTGATTTTAGGTTGTTCAGTGCTTGGACCCTCTGATCGCGATGACAATATGTTGTGGATGCTTGTATTGGTCGAAATCTTCCGGAGACATTGGATGAAATAGATGAGTTGGGAGATGTTTCGTTAGCGATATGCTACTATCAAGTCTTCAAGGACTTGGTTCCAAGTGGCATCCTTCGAACCATCTTCTGAATCATGGACTATCGTGTGGAATGGGATGTGGTGAGAGGTCCCCAGTTATGCTTCTGGTAGATCCGATAGCTTGGCCGAATATGTGAATATATCTTTGTGACGTGCATTTGGAGTCTTCGGTGCACATGTACGGCTTCATGTTGAGAAATTCCTGCGGCTCGTAAAACCTCGACAGTGATGATGCTGAAATCAGAAATAACCTAGTTGAGGGGAGTGAAAGCGTCCCATGTTGGTATTCCCCATGTGTAGCCTATTTTCATTTCATCGCCTTGAATCCACGTCCACGGGATTTGATATAAGCTTATCGTACTCTTCTGGATGTGACGCTGGGGTGATCAGAATATCACATGATGAAATATCCTGGATAGTGAAGTGGTAGGAATGAGAGAGTTATGTTTTTTATCATGGCTCCCTCTGTTTCTTCAAGAAAATGTTTCAGTCGCGTCTCTGGAGTTATCTTATGAGTCTTTGATGGTCGTCGGGATGGACTGCGATGAGCAGTTCCCAGTCACATTTTTCTTCAGTTTCTGAAGTTGTTTTCCTCTGAGCAGGCTTAGGATCCTCCGCGGCCTTGTAAAGTATTGAAGGCGTCTTCTGGAAAGATAGGTGATGATTTTCTTGCGTTGTACCCTTGAAGAGTAGATGACCTTGTTGTGGCTATGACCTTTTGGTTGAACGTGCTTACTGAGCTTTGACAGTGAAGGGATTCCGTGTATATCCTCAGTCCCCAAGTATGGTTTACATGTTTCCATCTTGTATGGTCAGTGGGTTGACCATAATAAAGACATCACCATCGTGCGTTCGTACTGGTGATTTTGTTACTTCTTCCAAGTGGAACTTAAAATATGGAGGAGTGCATGTTACTTTTGTAGTGATTACTGCTGTGGTGAAGCTCTGGCTGGTATCAACAAATGAGCGGCAACAGTTCTTGGTAGCAGATGTAATCAGAAGAGACTACATTGTCGTCGTAACAAAGTAGGTTGGCTGGAATTCTATGGGCATCCATGGAAGTAAAAGGATTAGCTGGACGCGTAAATGAGCAAACTGTCCATGATCACGAGTTTTGGCGAGATGGATCAAAAGGCGGTCATGACTACGAAGGTTGGCTGGCTGTGATCATGATCCTTGACATGGGGAGCGTGATGGTACGACCCTTTGCAGGAAAAAACGGCGTTGAAGCAGCTTCGGCTCTCGGAAAGGATGTTGAAACTTAAGGAGCCAAACGCTGAAGCTTCGGCTTCGGATTCTGGAGCAGCTTATGGAGAGAACACTGAAGCGGAACGGCTGCTTGAGCGAGCGTTGAAGCGGAGCGGCTGTCGGAGCGAACGTTGAAGCGGAGCCGCTGCTGGAGGACATTGAAGTGAATCGGATATTGGAGCGAACGTTGAAGAGGAGCGGCTACGTTAATAAGTGTGTTGTCAAACTGGACATCCTTCAAGCAAACAATGTTTAGGAGTCCCCAGTTCCATCTATCAATCGTGCTTTCCAGGAGAGGTTGGGGTTTGGGAACGACTTCTCTGGTTGGAAACAGCTGCTTCCCTGATGCAGTGCGGTTTAGGGCAGCGAACATGTCTTGACGTTGCGCCTACAGAATCTCACATAAGTGTTTCATCATAGACTGCATGATTTTCTGGGCGAAGTCCCCGAAAATCATGCAGCTCTTGACAGAAAGAGAGTATTTGTGAACTCAGGGGGGTTGCTGATTTTCTTTGCTTCGATTTTGGAGAAGTCGTTCCTGATCTTTACGTGTGATGAAATTAGATTGCTGATTCCTTTCTACTGGGCATTCAAAAGGCAACGCTGGAAGGATGCAAGTTGCTGGCACTGGAAAGATGCAAGCTGTTAGTGCTGGATCGGTTTGGAATGGGCGCTGGCTTGGCGTAGACGCTGGCTTGGATTTGGTATGGTGCGAACTGTTGGCTAGGCATGGCGCGGACTGTTGGCTTGGCACGGCGCTGGCTTGGTGTGGTGTGGCGTGGACTTGTTCTTGCGGGCCCAATTTCCTCTTTCTATACGTAGCTCAAATAGGAAATCATGTCCTTATTCAAATTCCAAAAGTGTTATGTGTATGAAACGGGTTGGCTCTCCTTTTTATCTCGTATCTTTGTTCTCACGTCCTTTTGGGGAAAATCCTATCCATAGGTATGCCTTCCATGAATCTGTAGAAATATTGTTCTTCTCTTCGAATATCACTGTAGTAGTGTCGGCTACCTCATGAATCGTGACTGGTAATCGTTATTATGCAAACTAGGTATGTACGGGTATGTGACTGATCCACAAGTAACTTGGCGTTAGGGTTTCTCTGAGGTCCAAAAGTTGCAGGCCAAGGTGACCGAAGGTCCTTCTGTGGACGTGGTCAAACAACAATAAGCGGAGGTCGAAAGGTTGTCCAAAGAGTTGGATCTGAAACAGGCGGTCCTCCAAATGACGAAGGACGCCTTCTTCTAAAAGAGCAAAACACCGTTTAATGGCTTCCTTTGAATGCACTTATGTCTTCTGAAATTCTTCTGTTTCGTTTTTTTTTTTGAAAGGCAAATGAAACACCTGCCTTTATGGTTTTGATTTTCTGGATTTTTGGGTTGATAGACAAGTGTTACCTATGAGGGTTTTGGATTATTATTCGGGATGAAATGTTTTAGGATGATGCCGTTTTTGGTTATGATTGTAAGTGACAGAAACATCCTAGGGAAGATATGGAACCGTGAACGTTGCGTGTCGGTAGATGACATGGGATGAAACATAACATGGATATCGGTTTTATCATTCCCGTGAAAACTTGAAATAGTAAACCATGTATTTTTTTCTGGGAAACACTTACTCGGTTTTTTGGATCTGCTAACGAAAAATGAGTCAGGTGCAAGTCCGAGTTTTGTGAGAAGCACCGCAATTGTGGAAAGTCCCAAGTCGTCCCTGAGTCACTTGATAATCGAGTCGTCAATCCCTGGGAGGATCGTTTGCTTTTAACCTCTGGGAAGTCCCCAGTCGCCCTTTGTCATGTCATGACTGGTAATCAGGTCGTCTGGTAACTGAGTTGTCGATCAATGAGCGGATCGTATCGGGCCGTCTGGTAGCTGAGTCGTCGATCCCTGAGAGGATTTCTTGCCTCTACCGTTCTGACGTCTAGGTCGAAGTATGAGATCGAGGATTTAAAATTGACATTGTAACCAAACGACCAATCTCCCACTGTGGTCTCCAATTGTTTGGGGGTGAAAACAGTTTCTGCTGGTTTCGGTAATTTCGTGTGATGTGGATGAGAAACAAATCTAAACCCTAAACAATGTACTGCAAGGGAGTACTTTAGATTCGAGAGATCAATATGTACAAGTCCGGCCGAAACCAAGAAATGTCTGTTCCAGACTTGTTTTGGTCACAAAGTGGAGGAGAAGGGTTGGTTTTGGGGAGGGAAGCAAAGAGAGTGTTGAGACCAGAATAGTTGATTCTGGAAGATTAGTTGTTCTGTGACTTGTATCAGAAAGTGGGAAGCTAACAGATGGGAAAGCTAGCAAACGTTTTCTGATTTTTGTATTCTCCTGACCCGAACTTCCTGTTCGGTGGAAATAGGTAATGCCAATTTATACAAGTCGAAGTGAAACGTACTCTGGTCTCATTAAGAAATAGAAAACGGGTGAGTAAATGGGAGGAGGTGGTAACCAGTACCACTTGGAATTGATGTCCCATAAAAGAAAGTGTTTCACCATTACTCCCTGTATTTACTAACCGCCTCATCCTTATGACACTTTCTAATATCGAGCGTAGTGTACGCCGCATGCTGTAAACCTCCAAACCAATATCCAATGAGCATCTCCCAGTTTGTGACATGTTTGATGTCTCGAGTGTTTTCGTGGAAAACATGTAGCATGTTGTTGTTGTCTGGAAAGTTGAGCTTGGGAGACTTGCCAGCTCGGTGGTGACCTTCAGCGGTCGAGATTTTGCATCTTAATAGGAAGGTAGCCGTTGATTATTGCAAACTTTCGTTTCGTATCCAGTGGCATGAAAGTATGATCAATATGTTTTTAATATGTCCCAGTTTAGGCGCGACCAAAAGTTAGGGTTTTGGCTTTGTTTAGGAGCGACCAAATTAGGGCCAAAGGTTGCCATGTGTTAGCTGGTAACCTTGGACGGCTAAGATCTGCATCTTAGATGAAAAAGTGGCCGTTGATTGTTGCAAGCCTTCGTTTTGGCAGCTGATGTAATTTTTTAAGTGGTAAATAAAGTTCGTTCAACTTGGACTTGTGTAGACTCAATTTCAGACTTAATAATAGAAAACAATAAAAATAAAGAAAATATATACACAAGGTTTGTCACAATGTTGAGAGATTACTGAGACTCGGGATTCCACCAAACCTCATACCATGTGGTTCAAAAATCAATTCTTAGACAATTATAGCTCTTGTTTATTGACTCTAATTCTTTGCCAGGGTAGATTTTAAAAAGATTAACTGTAAATCACTAGCATGATGCATCAAAAGCACTTAGACCAAGCATACATCATCATACGACTTCATAACTAATTAAGAAAAATCATAAAACGATTAAATTAATGCAAAAAGTCATAAAAAGAATTAAATATAATTACCACACGTATGAAATATGGCTTCCTCCGTCATCCCAGTGTTGGAGTTTACCTCCTCATATTAATCATGATCTCAAAATATGTGTTTGTTTCTCAAAAGATGATTAAAAGAGTGAAAAGTAATAACACAGACTGTTTGCAACAGTGTATTGGTGTTGCAAAACAGCTGTTACAATGGAACTGTTACAGAAAAACTGTTGCTTTGTCGCTGATTTTAAAACCCTAGAATAAGACTGCCCTGAACAGCTTAATGTTCTTCAGCTGTTAAACAACGACACTTTTATGCGACTGTCTACCGAGGGTCAATGTTCTTCAGTTGTTCTTCTTCTTCAACAGCACAGCAGTAGAAACAGAGTTTGGTAAAGCTCTGATTTCTTCTTCCCTGGCTCTCCTTAGATTCCCAAACTCTCGACACCTCTTCTATATGACCCAAGACATCTATTTATATCAAAAATACAGATTAAATCTCTCCCAAATCTTCCAAAATCTCTTTCCTTCTCTTCACGGCCAAGTTGCGACAATTTTTTGTTTTAGGATTTCTACGCGTTTCTGAGCTTTCCTTTTTATTCTAAACTCTTCCTTAGATAGATACAAATCTTTGGGAAGGTTTACAGCGTTTTAATCACTCTAAAATTCCCTAAAACAGGTCACACACGTGACTTTCCATATTTTCTTGTTGTGAGAAAAATCCGTCGTTTGAGCCCAATCTAATCGATTAAAACACCCATATCAGATTCCTAGACCCATAAGGAGTCTATCCTATGAAAATCAGAGGTTTAATCGACCTCAAACTCCTCCAAATCACGATTGCCAAAACTGCTCTTTAACTACACTTTTTTCCCGCCAACACCTGATTTTTGAATGTTGGAGATGGTTGCCCCTTATCCAGAGTAGATGTGCGATTAACAAATGCCTGAAAATGGGATGCCCCTTAGTAAATAGGTTACCCCTTATCCAGAGTGAGGGTCCGAATAGCAAATGTCCTACCATGAACGCAAAAAACACTTTTCGAGCCAATATCGCCGCAAAATCTTATTTTTCCAAAAACACCTACAAAGACATAAAAAGCCAAAATAAATACAAAATCGAGCACTAACAATATATAAAATTGAGATTATATCAGACACAAAAATGTGTCTATCAGTAGCCTCATAGGGAAGGCCGGCATGGTATGGCGCAGCAAGGTGGTTGGCATGCCATTGGCACATGTGGCATGGCATGCCTTGACGCGGTTTGGCGTGGCCAAATTTAGGGTTTTGGGCCAAAGGTTACCATGCGTTGTTTGGCGACCTTGGACGGCTAGGATTTGCATCTAGGACGGAAGGGTGGCCGTTGATTGTCGCACGCCTTCGTTTTGGTAGCCACATGGGGAAGGCCGGCATGGTTTGACGCGACAAGGTAGTTGGCATGCCATTGGCACATGTGGCATGGCATGCCTTGGCGCGGTTTGGCGTGGCCAAAACTAGGGTTTTGGGCCAAAGATTACCATGCGTTGTTTGGCGACCTTGGACGGCTAGGATTTGCATCTAGGATGGAAGGGTGGTCGTTGATTGTCGCACGCCTTCGTTTTAGTAGCCGCATAGGGAAGGACGACATGGTGGGTCCAAGGAAAATGACGCAGATAGCTTGGCATAGTGGGGACAAGGGTTTGGTACGGACGACTTGGAATGGTGGGGCCAAGGCAAGGTGCGGTTGGCTTGGCATGGTGGGGCCAAGGTTTTGGCATGCCATTGGCGCACGGCGCGGTAGACGTGGATGGCATGGTTGGCATGCCTTGGCGCGGAGATGTGGCTGGCATGGTTTGTCATTGGCACAGTGGTGTGGCTGACATGGTTGGCATGCCTTGGCGCGGAGATGCGACTGGCATGGTTTGCCATTGGCACAGTGGTGCGGCTGGCATGGTTGGCATGCCTTGGCACGGAAATGTGGCTGGCATGGTTTTCCATTGGCACAGTGGTTCGACTGGCATGATTGGCATTCCTTGGCGCGGTAGCATGAGAATTAGGGTTTGGTATGTACGAAGATGATGTCGGTCAATACTAAGGGTTCTGCCGTGGAACATGACACATGTATATAAAAAAAAGGTATCCTGGTAATTCTTACGTAGGTATGTTGAATGATTCAATAAATGCGCTAGTGGTTGTAGTGACGTCATGTCAGATGTAAGTTTTTACGATTTTAGCCCTAAGCTAAAAACCACCATCAACACTTGGGCATCTAAAAATTGATCCTAGGCATGTGAAGTTGAATTTTGGGCATGAGCATGAAAGCACAAGCCTTTGGTATTGGGCATCTCAAAATTGATCCTAGGCATGTCAAATTGAATCTTGGGCATGGGCATGAAATCAAAAGACTACGATCTTTGGAATCTCAAAATTAATCCTAGACATGTCAAATTTAAATTTGGGCATGTCAAATTGATCTTGGGCATGGGAATGAAAGCACAATCGTACGGTCTTGGGTATCTCAAAAATGATCCTAGGCATGTAAAATTTAAACTTGGGCATGCGCATAAAAGCAGAAGCCTACAGTCTTTGGCATCTTAAAATTGATCCTAGGCATGTCAAATTGAATCTTGGGCATGGACATGAAAGCACAAGCCTACGGTTTTGGGAATCTCAAAATTTATCCTAGACATGTCAAATTTAAACTTGGGCATGTCAAATTGAATCTTGGGCATGGGCATGAAATCACAAGCCAACAGTCCTGGGAATCTCAAAATTGATCCTAGACATTTCAAATTGAATCTTGGGCATGGGCATGAAACCACAATCCTAAGGTCTTGGGAATCCCAAAATTGATCCTAGGCATGTCAAGTTGAATCTTGGGTATAAGCATGAAAGCACAAGCCTATGGTCTTGGGCATCTCAAAATTGATCCTAGGCATGTCAAATTGAATCTTGGGCATGGGCATGAAATCAAAAGACTACGGTCTTGGGCATCTCAAAATTGATCCTAGACATGTCAAATTTAAACTTGGGGATGTTAAATTGAATCTTGGGCATGGGAATGAAAGCAAAATCCTACGGTCTTGGGTATCTCAAAATTGATCCTAGGCATGTCAAATTTAAACTTGGGCTTGGGCATGAAACCACATTCTTACGGTCTTAGGCATCTCAAAATTGATCAAATTGAATCTTGGGCATGGGCATGAAAGCACAAGATTAATCTTGGGCATGTCAAATTGAACATCGGGCATGGGCATGAAAGCACAAGCCTACGGTCTTGGGCATCTCAAAATTGATCCATGACATGTCAAATTGAATCTTGGGCATGGGCATGAAACCACAATCTTACTGTCTTGGGCATCTCAAAATTGATCCTAGGCATGTCGAGTTGAATCTTGGGCATGAGCATGAAATCACAAGCCTTTGGTCTTGGGCATCTCAAAGTTGATCCTAGGCATGTCGAATTGAATCTTTGGCATGGGCATGAAATCAAAAGACTACGGTCTTGGGAATCTCAAAATTAATCCTAGACATGTCAAATTTAAACTGTGGCACGTCAAATTGATCTTGGGCATGGGGATGAAAGCACAATCCTACGGTCTTGGGTATCTCAAAAATGATCATAAGCATGTAAAATTTGAACTTGGGCATGGGCATAAAAGCAGAAGCCTACGGTCTTTAGCATCTTAAAATTGATCTTAGGAAAGTCAAATTGAATTTTGGGCATGGACATGAAAGAATTAGCCTAAGGTCTTGTGCATATCAAAATTGATCCTAAACATGTCAAATTTAAACTTGGGCATGTCAAATTGAATCTTGGGCGTGGGCATGAAAGCACAAGCCTATGGTCTTTGGCATCTTAAAATTGATCCTAGGCATGTCAAATGGAATCTTGGGCATGGGAATGAAACCACAATCCTACAGTCTTGGACATCTCAAAATTGATCCTAAACATGTCAAATTTAAACTTGGGAATGTCAAATTGAATCTTAGGAATGAGCATGAAAGCACAAGCCTACGGTTTTTGGAATCTCAAATTGATCTTTGAAATGTCGAATTTAACCTTGGGCATGTCAAATTGATTTTTGGGAATGGGCATGAAAGCACAAGCCTACAGTCTTGGGCATCTCAAAATTGATCCTGGGTATTTCAAATTGAATCTTGGGCATGGGCATGAAAGCACAAGCCTACGGTCTTGGGCATCTCAAAATTGATCCTAGACATGTTAAATTTAAACTTGGGCATGTCAAATTGAATCTTGAGAATGGGAATGAAAGCACAAGCCTATGGTCTTGGGAATCGCAAAATTGATCATGGGCATGTCAAATTGAATCTTGGGCATGGGCATGAAAGAACAAGACTATGGTTTTTGGCATCTTTAAATTGATCCTAGACATGCCAAATTGAATCTTGGGCATGGCCATGAAACTACAATCCTACGGTCTTGGGCATCTCAAAATTCATCCTAGACATGTCAAATTTAAACTTGGGCATGTAAAATTGAATCTTGAAAATGGGCATGAAAGCACATGCCTACGGTCTTGGGTATCTCAAATTGATCCTAGAAATGTTGAATTTAAACTTGGGCATGTCAAATAGAATTTTGGGAATGGGCATGAAATCACAAGCCTACAGTCTTGGGCATCTAAAAATTGATCCTGGGCATGTCAAATTAAATTTTGTGCATGGTCATGAAAGCACAAGCCTACGGTCTTGGGCATCTCAAAATTGATCCTAGGCATGTCAAATTGAATATTGGGCATGGCCATGAAAGCACAAGCCTACGGTCTTGGACATCTCAAAATTGATAAAATTGAATCTTGGGCATGGGCATGAAAGCCTAAGCCTACGGTCTTGGGCATCTCAAAATTAATCCTAGTATTTCAAATTTAAACTTGGGCATGTAAAATTAAACCTTGGGCATGGGAATGAAAGAACAATCCAACGGTCTTGGGCATCTCAAAATTGATCCTAGACATGTCAAGTTTAAATTTTGGCATGTCAAATTGAATCTTGGGCATGATCATGAAAGAACAAGCCTATGGTCTTGGGAATCTCAAAATTGATCCTAGGCATGTCAAATTGAATCTTGGGTATGCCCATGAAATCAAAAGACTACGGTCTTGGGCATCTCAAAATTTATCCTAGACATGTCAAATTTAAACTTGGGCATGTCAAATTGAATCTTGGGCATGGGGATGAAAGAACAATCCTACTGTCTTTGGTATCTCAAAATTGATCCTAAGCATGTCAAATTTAAACTTGGGCTTGGGCATGAAACCACAATTCTACGGTCTTGGGCATCTCAAAATTGGTCAAATTGAATCTTGGGCATGGGCATAAAATCACAAGAGCAAACTCGGGCATGTCAAATTGAATCTCGTGCATGGGCATGAAAGCACAAGCCTACGGTCTTGGGTATCTCAAAACTGATCCTAGACATGTCAAATTGAATCTTGGGCATGGAAGTTTTTCAGAGGTATGGTTTTTCTCAGAGTTGGTGTTCTTGGATCCTTTCGATCCTTAGCTCGACTCATATTTCTATACTTCTTAATGCTAGTCCGGAGGGTTTCTTCAAGATTAATAGAGGCTTAATGCAAGGATATCCTTTGTCTCCTCTTATTTTTGTTTTGATTGAAGATGTTCTTAGTAGAAACTTTCAGAGTTATTTCTGGAGAAGAAGATGACGCCAATGCTTTCTAAAAAGAAAAAAGGTATGTCTCCCACTCACCTTTTCTTTGCGGATGACATAATGATTTTTTGTAAAGGTAACATGAAGATTTTACATAATCTTCTTGCGTTGCTTGGAAAATATCAAACGTCTTCGGGTCAAACTGTTTGTCGTCAAAAGAGTAAGGTTTACTTTGGTGGTGGTTCTTTGAGTCGCTGTAGAACAATCACAAATTTACTTGGTATGCAGGTTTCTACTTTTCCGGACAGGTATCTAGGTGTTCAAATTATGCCCGGTGTTGTTAAGTATCGTCACATTAGCAATGTGATCGATAAAATTAAGAATCAGCTTGCTATTTGGAAAGGTAAAATGCTATTCGGTGATTGCTAACTATTCCATTCACAACATGGCTGTTTATAAATGGCCTAGAAAGTTCATCAAACAAACTGAGAGAGTGATTCGCAATTTTCTTTGGTCCGGTGATGCAGAGGTTTCAAGAAAATGTGTTGCTGGATTTCCTAAGGTTTCCTTCCCTTTAGAGGAAGGTGGATTAGGAGTTACTACTTTGGCTGTCACAAACAAGGCGCTTCTCATGAAATTATGGTGGAACATTTGTTCTTCTAACAAGAAATGGGATCGTTTCTTATGGGCTAAATATACTTCTCGGATGGGTAGAATTAAACAATATGGTGTGAAGTCTTCGATTCTTCCGGGCATAAGATTAATTCATTCCATTGTGGACAAAAATACCAAAGTTCTTCTCGGTGATGGGAGACAGACTTCTCTTTATTTTGATGTTTGGTATGGTAATGAATCTGTTGCTGATATGTTATGCGACAATGAGCTAGATGGCACAATCATGGTTAGTGATGTTATTGTTAATAAAGCTTGGCAGGTGCAGGGAGTTCACACTCAGAATTTGGCCAGGGCTGGAGTTGATCTACAGTTTCGCAAGGAGGAACTGACACCAGAATTTGGATGCGGGATTTGCATGGAAAATTTTCGGTGCGATCTGCAAAAAAGGTTGTGCAGAAGAAATATCAAGTCTTGGATGTTTACGGCCTGTTGTGGGGGGAAGGATATTCATCCAAAACTAGTTGCGCATAACTTGAAAATAGTAAGGGGAGCATGTGCTACGTCTGACAAGGTTAGAAGAAGTTTAAAGTGGATCTTGCAAGTAGATGCTACTTGTGCAAAGCTGAAGAGGAATCCTTGAAGCATATTATATGGAGTTGTTCTTATGTTGTGCACATTTAGGAATGGGTTTAAGGTGTTTTTAACCTTCGACCACACTTTGATGTTGTGAATGCTTACAAGTCTGCTAAGGGAATATGTAGGATTATAAAAGACCTAAGGCTGTTAGATATTTTGGTGATACGTTCTGAACTTTGGCAGACTAGAAACCTTGGTTATTTTCAGAACAAATCAGTTGCAGTCCATTTTCTCAAGCAGCGCATTTTTCATTTGATTCATGAATATTCTGTGCGCTTGAAAAGTTTCATGCACAACACCACGTCAGACTTGGAAATCCTGAATTTTTTCCGCATTAAGCATAAGAGAGTGAAACAGACTATGCCAGTTGAATGTTCTTGGATGCCTCCAGAAAGAGATGAACTTCTTTTGTATTGTGATGGCGCAGCCAAAGGTAATCCTGGTACTTCAGGTGCAGGGATTGTAGCTCATGATCATGATTGTAATTTTTTAGGGGCAATGAGCATTGGCCTGGGTCGAACCAATAACTTCTTGGCGGAGCTTTATGTCGTGATTGTTGGGCTGGAATGGACAAAGAAGTGGGCGTTTATAAGAATATTAGTTCGCTCAGATTCAAAGGGAGCGATTATGGCTTTTTCAAGTTCTAATGTGCCTTGGTTTGCTAGGCAGCGTTTGAGAAACATTCAATAGAGTTATGATTCAATTCGATTTGAACACACTTATCGTGAACCTAATTTTTTTGCTGACTCGATGGCCAAAAGAGGATGTCTTCTTAGGGATGAATTATGATGAGAGACCTTATTTTCTATTTTCTTTAGAATATCCTAATGCCTTTTACTTCAGATTTAAATAGTTTGTAAGTTTTTGGGGTCTTTGGACCTCTTTTCTTGTAAACTCTTTGTCAATATCAGTTATTCTTCAATACAATTTTGGACTTACCAAAAAAAAAAAGAATCTTGGGCATGGGCATGAAACCACAATCCTACTATCTTGGACATCTCAAATTGATCTTAGGCATGTCAAGTTGAATCTTGGGCATGAGCATGAAAGCACAAGCCTTTGGTCTTGGGCATCTCAAAATTGATCCTAAGCATGTCAAATTTAATCTTGGGCATGGGAATTAAATCAAAAGAATACGGTCTTGGGCATCTCAAAATTGATCCTAGACATGTCAAATTTAAAGTTGGGCATTTCAAATTGTTCTTGGGCATGGGTATGAAAGCACAATCCTAGGGTCTTGGGTATCTCAAAATTGATCCTAGGCATGTAAAATCTAAACTTGGGCATGGGCATGAAAGCACAAGCCTACGGTCTTTGGCTTCTTAAAATTGATCCTAGGCATGATAAATTGAATCTTGGGCATGGACATGAAAGCACAAGCCTACGGTCTTGGGCATATCAAAATTGATCCTAGACATGTCAAATTTAAACATGGGCATGTCAAATTGAATCTTGGGAATGGGCATGAAAGCACAAGCCTACGGTCTTGGGCATCTCAAAATTGATTTTGGGCATGTCAAATTGAATCTTGGGCATGGGCATGAAAGCACAAGCCTACGGTCTTAGGCATCTAAAAATTGATCCTAGGCATGTAAAATTGAATCTTGGGCATGGGCATGAAAGCACAAGCCTACGGTCTTGGGCACCTCAAAATTGATCCTAGACATGTTCAATTTAAGCTTGGTATTTTCAAATTGAATCTTGGGCATGTGCATGAAAACACAAGCCTACGGTCTTGGGCATCTCAAAATTGACCCTAGGCGTGTCAAATTGAATCTTGGGCATGGGCATGAAACCACAAGCCTAGGGTCTTGGAAATCTCAAAATTGATCCTAGGCATGTCAAATTGAATCTTGGGCATGCAAATGAAAGCATAAACCTACGGTATTGGGCATCTCAAAATTGATCCTAGCCATTTCAAATTTAAAACTGGGCATGCCAAATTGAATCTTGGGCATAGGAATGAAAGCACAAGCTTACGCTCTTGGGAATCTCAAAATTGATCCTAGACATGTCAGATGTAAACTTTGGCATGTCAAACTGAATCTTGGGCATGGGATTGAAAGCACAAGCCTACGTTCTTGGGCATCTCAAAATTGATCTTAGGAACGTCAAATTGAATCTTGGAAATGGGCATGAAAGCACAAGCCTACGGTCTTTGGCATCTCAAATTGACCCTAGAATTGTCGAATTTAAACTTAGGCATGTCAAATTGAATCTTGGGAATGGGCATGAAAACACAAGACTACGGTCTTGGGCATCTCAAAATTGATCTTAGGGATGTCAAATTGAATCTTAGGCATGGGCATAAGCCTACGGTCTTGGGAATCTCAAAATTGATCCTAAACATGTCAAATTGAATCTAGGGAATCAGCATGAAAGCACGAGACTTTGGTCTTGGGAATCTCAAAATTGATCCAAGGAATGTAAAATTGAATCTTGGGCATGGGCATGAAATCAAAAGACTACGGTCTTGGGAATCTTAAAATCTATCCTAGACATGTCAAATTTAAACTTGGGCATGTCAAATTGAATCTTGGGCATGGGAATGAAAGCACAATACTATGGTCTTAGTTATCTCAAAATTGATCTTAGGCATGTCAAATTTAAACTTGGGCTTGGGCATGAAACCACAATCCTACGGTCTTGGGAATCTCAAAATTGATCAAATTGAATCTTGGGCATGGGCATGAAAGCACAAGATTAAACTTGGGCATGTCAAATTGAATCTTTGGCATGGGCATGAAAGAACAATCTTACGGTCTTGGGCATCTCAAAACTGATCCTAGACATGTCAAATTGAATCTTGGGCATGGGCATGAAACCACATTCCTATTTTCTTAGGAATCTCAAAATTGATCCTAGGCATGTCGAGTTGAATCTTGGGCATGAGCATGAAAGCACAATCCTTTAGTCTTGGGAATCTCAAAATTGATCCTAAGCATGTCAAATTGAATCTTGGGCATGGGCATGAAATCAAAAGATTACGGTCTTGGTCATCTCAAAATTGATCCTAGACATGTCAAATTTAAACTTGGGCATGTCAAATTGATCTTGGGCATGGGAATGAAAGCACAATCCTAGGGTCTTGGGTATCTGAAAATTGATACTAGGCATGTAAAATTTAAACTTGGGCATGGGAATGAAAGCACAAGCCTACGGTCTTTGGCATCTTAAAATTGATCCTAGGCATGTCAAATTGAATCTTGGGCATGAACATGGAAGCACAAGCCTTTGGTCTTGGGTATCTCAAAATTCATCCTAGGCATGTCAAATTTAAACTTGGGCATGTCAAATTGAATTTTGGTAATGGGAATGAAAGCACAAGCCTACGGTCTTGGGCATCTCAAAATTGATCCTAGGTATGTCAAATTGAATCTTGGGCATGGGCATTGTAGATGGTGGATTTTCAACAAAGGGCAAAACCGTAAAATCATGAGGCATGTTTTTGACACGGCTTTCAGGCATGCAACGATTCATATTTTACGATGCCATGATGAATATGTTTTCGAAAAGCCTCCACCAGCTCAGCGTTCGATCCCTGGCATTTCGTCGTGAACTCTATGCAGAATAATGTATTTGGGCGGTTCTCCGTAGATTGAGAGCTTAACGCTTTCAGGACGTCGGTGATACTCATTGTTCCCTGACTGCAGGAGAGACACCCACCTTCACATAGAATAATAGTTGGGCGGCGGACGCCTTCAGGACGTCGGTGACACTCGTCGTTCCTTGATTATGTAGAGAGACTGTGCATAGATTCAGGCGGTTCTCCGTAGATTGAGATCACTAACGCCTTCAGGTCGTAAACAACACCGTGACTCCTTGACTATGCACCATTCAGAATAGATGTGACGCTTTAACTGCTAATATATTTTCTGCAATAGATTAATCCTGTCGTGACATTCACTACTGAATTCCCAGAATAATCTATTATTTCTCCTATTCCATGGAAGAATCCACGGCCTGATCCCATGGAATGACAATAACAATTGCTTCGATTCTATGATCGAATCCATGGCTTGATCTCATAAAATGGCAATAAAACAAATATGCTATCTCATTACTCCGATTTCATGATCGAATCCACTGATCTCATGAAATGGTAATAGATAATATTAATTACTCCGATTCTATGGTCGAATCCATGAACCCATAGGATGGTAATGCTTTTTTTATTATTCTGAATTCGTAGTCGAATCCACAGCTGATCCTGCGAATTAATAATGAACAACTATTCATTTTTATTACTCAGTTCCATGAATTATTCTCCACCGAATTTCATAAATTAGTAATAAATACTATATTACCGGGCATCTGGACCATCACTGAGTAAGCCCCACAAAAATGGTCCGAGTGTGCTCGACAATGATGCACGACTGAGCACCCGGATGAATGAACGAGTGTCCAAAAATATGAAATAATGAGGAATCCTTCGCAAAACAGGAGAAAACAATAAATATTAATAAAATAATAAAAGGCGCCCAAGGACAGGTCCACCAGCCGGCCGGCCGGCCGTGCCCTAGCCATGGTCGGTTCGTGCCTCTCCCATTATTTTCCTTATTTTTTTTTATTTCGTGAACTCAAGAAAACTCCTTGGTTTTAGCAACTTTCCTTGTTTTTGTGAAACCTGTGAATTCTCCATAACTTCGTGGATTCACGATATAATATTATAAAATAAGGAGAGGTGTGCGGGACCAGGCAACCAAACCGGACGGCCATGCCTAAGTCGTGGCCGTTCCCATACCTCACAATCCTTAGATTTTTATAATTATTATTCCCTAATCTCACGAAACTCTTCCGTTTCAACAAAAACTCGTGGATTCTCCATAACTTCAAGGATTCATGAAAAATAATAAAATAGGGAAAGGTGTGCGTGATCGGACAACCTAGCCGGCCGGCCATGCCCTAGCCATGGTCGGTCCAACACATTGCAATCCCTAATATTGCATAATTATTATTTTCCTCAATGCATGAAACTCTTGGGTTTGAGCAGAATTCATGATTTCTCCATATTTTCTCAAATATTGCTCAAATCACGAAAAACCA
Source organism: Papaver somniferum (assembly GCF_003573695.1). Lineage (NCBI taxonomy): Eukaryota > Viridiplantae > Streptophyta > Magnoliopsida > Ranunculales > Papaveraceae > Papaver > Papaver somniferum. The sequence continues at coordinate 122,361,576 of NC_039361.1, read as the reverse complement.
AAAGCCAACATAGTCGCACGACTGGCTAGCCTCTCACGGCAATTTTAAATATTAAAAAACTTTTATTTTAATATTTTAAAAATATTGATGAATTGAGCATACATGCTCAGTCCAACAAAAATCGAGAATTCTCAGTCAAGATGAAACTCTTCTGAAAATTCACTATGTTGCTCGAACGCGCATCAGAAAATACTGAAACTCTCAGTATGGAAACACGGACACCACGGAAACACGTGCATGCCTCCATGACCGACCAGAGTCATTCCTACGGCTTGCACAAAGCCGGTCCCACATGTTTTCATAATTCTGGCCTAATTTGCTCAATTGCTCATACTGGGCCCGAACTCTCTCCAACCAACTGGAGAATCCTTCAAATGACCAACAACTGGTCTCGTGACCACCAAGAACCGGTCCCGTGCTCCCTTGGTCGGTCCTCATCTCTCATACCTAGGTTTTGTCACCTAATGTTAAATCCAGCAATATTTCAATAAATGATAAAACCTGCATTTTATCATCGTTCTTTCACCAACTCTCAATCTGAGAACCCTGGTGCATGCTCACTCGAGCATTGGGCATCACATGGACGCTCATCATCCCATATGGTCGGTCCCTCTTCACTCATGACCAATTTTCAGCAATTCACCAATTGTTGAAGGATTGATCAAAAATTAGGGTTTCGAACTAACGCTCCACGAATCACCATTCTGAGCAAATTCAAACACAAAATAATGTTGATTCAGCAATCAACATCGAAATTAATAATATTCGGTAATTCACCAATATTTTTTATTAATATTTTATTGGGTCACGACACCAGTAAATAATTCATCGAATTGAGCAATACTTGCTCAGTTGCTCTATTATCGATCCAACCATCAATGTTCAGTAATTCATCAGTAGTTTGTCGAATTGAGCAACACTTGCTCAATTGCACGTCAAATTACCAATATTCAGTATTTTGTTGAATTGAGCAACATTTGCTCAGTTGCACACCAAAATTATCGAATTCGTGGAATTGAGCAATACTTGCTCAGTTGCTCGACAAACTCTCGATATTCGACAATTCGTCGAATTGAGCAATACTTGCTCAGTTGCTCGACAAACTCTCAATATTCGGCAATTCGTCGAGTTGAGCAATACTTGCTCAATCGCTCTAGTCAGCAATTCATTGACATCTCAGAGAACTACATGTACAATACATGAATCGATGAGCATTCACCACTTATTCTCGATTCAACAAAACTAGAATCACAGTCTAAATCAGTCAACAACTGACCAACTAATACTCGTCTGCCTTGCAGACTCCACGATTCGTGAAATATCAATCACGTCAAACATGGCGGATATCACTTAGGGTTTTGGTCTGGTTGTCTACGGCACGTGGATTCATCCACAACGAGAAATGTGCGTAAGTCGTGTAAACGGTTGAAGGAGTTAGAAAAGTAGTGGGTGCACGATCAGCCAAGAAACTGACTTTACCACGATCTCCCACTTTCCCACTATTCCACTTAAGAAACCGTCACACTTACAGTGATCAGTGGTGCATCATTCTTGCAATATAAATCAGTCTAAATAGAGGACAACATAAGGATAGAATATGATTAATCATCGATTATCATTATCCTTCTACAACTCGATATAAACTTATTCACAGAACTGAACTTCAGCAGTTCAGCAATATTGCAGAAACCTTCAACACACCCACAATCCTTGATCATCACTGATCCCACACAACTCTCAGCTTCCCTCCTACAAATCAACATATCTCCCTCTTTGCGGCCGAATTGACTCTGGAACGGCCATTGTCTTGGTTTAGGCCGGAGTCATACAGATTGATTTCCCGAATCTAAGCACCCCCTTTGCAGCGGTGCATCTGTGTGAAGATTAATATTTTGCCCGGCTGAGGAGTCTCGATAGCACGCTCGACTCTTCACTTTCCAAAAAAACCGGCGGCTCATTTTTCCCCATCCACAGGCATGAAAGCACAAGCCTACGGTCTTGGGTATCTCAAAATTGATCCTAGACATGTTAAATGTAAACTTGGGCATGTCAAATTGAATCTTTGGCATGGTCTTGAAAGAACAAGCCTACGGTCTTGGGCATCTCAAAATTGATCCTAGACATGTCAAATATAAACTTGTGCACGTCAAATTGAATCTTGGGCATGGGCTTGAAAGCACAAGCCTACAGTCTTGGGCATCTCAAAATTGATCATAGGCATGTCAAATTGAGTCTTAGAAATGGACATGAAAGCACAAGCCTACGGTTTTGGGAATATCAAATAGATCTTATAAATGTTGTATTTATACTTGGGCATGTCAAATTGAATCTTGGGAATGGGCATGATAACACAAGCCTACGGTCTTGGGCATCTCAAAATTGATCCTGGGCATGTCAAATTTAATCCTTGGCATGTGCATGAAAGCACAAGCCTACGGTCTTGGGAATCTCAAATTTGATCCTGGGCATGTCAAATTGAATCTTGGGCATAGCCATAAAAGCACAAGCCTACGGTCTTGGGGATCTAAAAATTGATCAAATTGAATTACGGACATGGGCATGAACGCACAAGCCTACGGTCTTGGGCATCTCAAAATTGATCCAAGACATGTCAAATTTAAACTTGGGCATGTCAAATTGAATCTTGGGCATGGGCATGAAAGCACAAGCCTACGGTCTTGGGCATCTCAAAATTGATCCTAGACATGTCAAATTGAATCTTGGGCATGGGCATGAAACCACAATCCTACGGTCTTGTGCATCTCAAAATTGATCCTAGGCATGTCAAATTGAATTTGGGGCATGAGCATGAAAGCACAAGCCTACGGTCTTGGACATCTCAAAATTGATCAAATTGAATCTTAGGCATGGGAATGAAAGCACAAGCCTACAGTCTTTGGCATCTCAAAATTGATCCTAGACATGTCAAATTTAAACATGGGCATGTCAAATTGAATCTTGGGCATGGGCATAAAAGCACAAGCCAACGATCTAAGGCATCTCAAAATTGATCCTATACAAGTTCAATTTAAACTTGGGCATGTCAAATTGAATATTGGGCATGGGAATGAAAGCACAAGCCTACGGTCTTGAGTATCTCAAAATTGACCCTAGGCATGTCAAATTTAATCTTGGGCATCTCAAAATTGATCATAGGCATGTCAAATTGAATCTTGGGAACGGGAATGAAAGCACAAGCTTACGGTCTTGGGCATCTCAGAATTGATCCTAGGCACGTCAAATTAAATCTTAGGCATGGACATGAAAGCACAAGCCTACGGTCTTGGGAATCTCAAAATTGATCATAGACATGTCAAATTGAATCTTGGGCATTAGCATGAAAGTACAAGCCTTTGGTATTGGGCATCTCAAAATTGATCCTAGGCATGTCAAATTGAATCTTGGGAATGAGCATGAAATCAAAAGACTACGGTCTTGGGCATCTCAAAATTGATCCTAGACATGTCAAATTGAATCTTGGGCATGGGCATGAAACCACAATCCTACGGTCTTGGGCATCTCAAAATTGATCCTAGGCATGTCAAGTTAAATCTGGGGAATGAGCATGAAAGCACAAGCCTACGGTCTTGGACATCTCAAAATTGATCAAATTGAATCTTAGGCATGGGAATGAAATCACAAGCCTATAGTCTTGGGCATCTCAAAATTGATCCTAGACATGTCAAATTTAAACTTGGGCATGTAAAATTGAATCTTGGGCATGGGAATAAAAGCACAAGCCAACGATCTAGGGCATCTCAAAATTGATCCTAGACATGTTAAATTTAAACTTGGGCATGTCAAATTGAATCTTGGGCATGGGAATGAAAGCACAAGCCTACGGTCCTGAGTATCTCAAAATTGACCCTAGGCATGTCAAATTTAATCTTGGGCATCTCAAAATTGATCATAGGCATGTCAAATTGAATCTTGGGAATGGGAATGAAAACACAAGCCTACGGTCTTGGGCATCTCAAAATTGATCCTAGGCATGTCAAATTGAATCTTAGGCATGGGAATGAAAGCACAAGCCTACGGTCTTGGGAATCTCAAAATTGATCCTAGACATGTCAAATTTAAACTTGGGCACGTCAAATTGAAACTTGGACATGTGCATGAAAGCATAAGCCTACGGTCCTGGGCATCTCAAAATTGATCCTAGATATGTCAAATTGAATCTTGGGCATGGGCATGAAACCACAATCCTACGGTCTTGGGCATCTCAAAATGGATCCTAGGCATGTCAAGTTGAATCTTGGGAATGAGCATGAAAGCACAAGCCTATGATCTTGGTCATCTCAAAATTGATCCTAGGCATGTCAAATTGAATCTTGGGCATGGGCATGAAATCAAAAGACTACGGTCTTGGGCATCTCAAAATTAATCCTAGACATGTCAAATTGAATCTTGGGCATGGGAATGAAAGCACAATCCTACGGTCTTGGGTATCGAAAAATTGATCCTAGGGATGTCAAATTGAATCTTGGGCTTGGGCATCAAACCACAATCCTACGGTCTTTGGCTTCTCAAAAATATTAAATAATGAGGAATCCTTCGCAAAACAAGAGAAAACAATGAATATTAATAAAATTATAAGAGGCGCCCAAGGCCGGGCCCACCAGCCGGCCGGCCGGGCCCTAGCCATGGTCGGCCCGTGCCTCTCCCATTATTTTCCTTATTTTTTTGTTATTTCGTGAACTCACGAAAACTCCTTGATTTTAACAACTTTCCTTGTTTTTGCAAAACTCGTGAATTCTCCATAACTTGGTGGATTCACGAAATAATATTATTATAACATAAGGAGAGGTGTGCAGGACTGGGCAACCTAATCGGCCGGCATTTCCTAAGCCGTGGCCGGTCCCACACCTCACAATCCTTAGCCTTTTATAATTATTATTCCATAATCTCACGAAACTCCTCCGTTTCAACAAAAACTCGTGGATTCTCCATAACTTCAAGGATTCATGAAAAATAATAAAATAAGAAAAGGTGTGCGGGACCGGGCAACCTAGCTGTACGGCCATGCCCTAGCTGTAGTCGGTCCCACAACTTGCAATCCCTAATCTTGCATAATTATTATTTTCCTCAATTCATGAAACTCCTGGGTTTGAGCAAAATTCATGATTTCTCCATATTTTCTCAAATATTGCTCAAATCACGAAAAACCAAAAGCCAACATAGTCGCACGACTGGCTAGCCTCTCACAGAAATTTTAAATATTAAAACAATTTTATTTTAATATTTTCAAAATATTGATGAATTGAGCAAACATGCTCATTCCAACAAAAATCGAGAATTCTCAGTCAAGATGAAACTCTTCTGAAAATTCACTATGTTGCTCGAACGCGCATCAGAAAATACTGAAACTCTCAGTATGGAAACATGGACACCACGAAAACACGTGCATGCCTCCATGACCGACCAGAGTCATTCCTAGGGCTTGCACAAAGCCGGTCCCACATGTTTTCATAATTCTGACCTAATTTGTTCAATTGCTCATACTGCGCCCGAACTCTCTCCAACCAATTGGAGAACCCTTCAAATGACCAACAACTGGTCTGGTCACCACCAAGAGCCGGTCCCATACTCTCTTGGTCGGTCCTCATCTCTCATACCTAGGTTTGTCACCTAACGCTGAATCCAGCATTATTTCAATAAATGATGAAACCTGCATTTTATCATCGTTCTTTCACCAACTCTCAAACTGAGAACCCTGGTGCGTGCTCACTCGAGCACTGAGCATCACATGGACGCTCATCATCCCATGTGGTCGGTCCCTCTTCACTCATGACCAATTTTTAGCAATTCACCAATTGTTGAAGGATTGATCAAAAAAATAGGGTTTCGAACAAACGCTCCACGAATCACTATTCTGAGAAAATTCAAACACAAAATTATGTTGATTCAGCAATCAACATCCAAATTAATAATATTCGGTAATTCACCAATATTTTTGATTAATATTTTATTGGGTCACGGCACCAATAAATAATTCTTTGAATTGAGCAATACTTGCTCAATTGCTCGAATATTGATTCAACCATCAATATTCGGTAATTCATCAGTAGTTTGTCGAATTGAGCAACACTTTCTCAATTGCACGTCAAATTATCAATATTCCGTGTTTTGGTGAATTGAGCGACACTTGCTCGGTTGCCACCAAAATTATCAAATTCGTCGAATTGAGCAATACTTGCTCAGTTGCTCGAAAAACTCTCAATATTCGGCAATTCTTCGAGTTGAGCAATACTTGCTCAGTCTCTAGTCAGTAATTCATTGAAATCTCAGAGAACTACATGTTCAATCCATGAATCGCCGATCATTCACCACTTATGCTTGATTCAACAAAATTAGACTCACTGTCTAAATCAGTCAACAACTGACCAACTAATACACGTATGCCTTGCAGATTCGTGAAATATCAATCACGTCACAAATGGGGGATATCACTCAGGGTTTTGGTCTGGCGGTCTACGGCACGTGGATTCATCCATAATGAGAAGTGTGCGTAAGCCGTGTAAACGGTGGAAGAAGTTAGCAAAGTAGTGGGTGCACGATCAGTCAAGTCTCCGCACGACATGGAACTGACTTTACCACGATCTCCCACTTTCCCACTCTTTCACTCAAAAAACCGTCACACCTACAGGGATCAGTGGTACATCATTCTTGCAATATAAATAAGCCTAAATCGAGGACATCAGGGAGGATCAATCGAATATCATCAATCATTGATTATCATCATTATCCGTCAAAAACTCGATATAAACTTATACACAGAACTCAACTTCAGCAGTTCAGCAATATTGCAGAAACTTTCAACACACCCACAATCCTTGATCATCACTGATCCCACACAACTCTCAGCTTTCCTCCTACAGATCAACCCATCTCCCTCTTTGCGACCGAATTGACTCTGGAACAACCATTGTCTTGGTTTAGGCCGAAGTCATACAGATTGATTTCCCGAATCTAAGCACCCCCTTTGCAGCGGTGCATCTGTGTGAGGATTAAAATTTTGCCCGGCTGAGGAGTCTCGACAGCACGCTCGACTCTCCACTTTCCCAAAAACTGGCGGCTCGTTTTTCCCCATCTACAGATTGGCGACCACAGTGGGAGATTAATCTCTGGGTTGCAATTTCACATTTTCACAAAATGGTTTATCTTAGGTCAGGTTCAGTTACAAATCCTAACGCAAACATTGCTAGCACTAGCAACAACGGTGGTATTCCAGAAACCATTCCTGCTTCCAACAATGGTGGTGACACTACTCCTCCTCGAACCAACGTGGGAAACCATCCTCTTTTCGGCCGGTCTCCCGAGGAAATCAGAGAAAATACGCCTACCATAGGTGATCTTATGAAGGTGCAAGAGACTCTTGCCAAAAATCAGATTGACATGGATGCAACACAGAAAGAGATATGCAATTATCTCAAAACTCTCACTGACAAGATGTCATACAACACTCAAGAGAAAGGAAAAGACAAGGGAACGTCTCCAACTGCTGATCCCGAAGTTATTCCAGTCACTGACAATGATGAAACCCGCAAAGCTGTAGAACCTGAACCTGCCATTTTCATCACCCGTGAAGACCTGGAACGTTTTATGGAGAATCGAGGAAAAGTCCATGCACCATTCGTGCACCGTCACCAACCTCCATATCCCGCTTCTATACAAAAAATTCCTCTCCCAAAAGGTTACACTTCTCCAACGTTCACACTCTACAACGGAACGGGGAATGCCCAAGAACACGTCTCTCGATTCTTGGAAGCATTAGGAGAGCATGAACATAACAATGTTGTCCGCTTGAAAGAGTTTTCAAAATCCCTGACGGGTCGAGCGTATACTTGGTACAACAACATTGCACCGGGGAGCATAGCAAATTACTCTTTCTGACTTGGGAAGGATGGCTCAGAAGGCTGCCGAAAATCCGAATGATTATGTGAAGAGGTTCAGTATTCAAGCTTTGGACTGTCATGATCCAAACGTTAATGAAAAAAAACTGGTGGACTTGTGCATCAATGGCATGATCCCAGTTTACAGGGCTTTGCTGGAGAATCTTCTCTTTCAGACCTTTTCAGAACTTCATGAAACAACCAAGCGATCAGCGACTACTGCTCCCGCCTTGCTAGAAAGAACGAAAAATGTCAAAGTAGAGGAATCGAAAGACCATCGAAGCAGAAATTCCCGGCGTCTGATCAACAAACAGTATAATGTTGAAGCCTCCATGAATGTTGCTAAAAGGATCAAGAGAAAAGCCGAGTCACAACAACATAAGAATGCTTTTTCAACGTCTCACCTTCCGAAAGCTCCAAGGAAGGACAACCATACTAGAAATTCATGACCACCGAATCAACAGGATGATCAGGAAGTACCTTCCCTTTTCTCACTGAAGAAGTGATCGAACTACTAGAATTCTGGGTCCAAGATGGTGCAATAAAACTACCTCATGTCAAGAAGGAACCAACTGTGGAACAAATAGAAACGCACGTTACTGCCATTTCCATAGGTACGTCAGTCATCCAAAAAATGATTTTAGAAATTTGAAACGCATATTCAAAGAGAAGTTCGACTCAGGAGAACTGAGGACTGAAGGAGTGCACAGAAATCCTCTCCCAATCAGAACATTCGCACCCTCCGAGCAGCCGGTCAAGGAAGCGGTTCAATCCTTAATTGAGCACGTATGCGAGTTGTTGTACCTGTCAAAGGCCCAGAGAGATGATATATTTTCTGCACTGAACCATATTGTGTCTGGAAAGCGGCTATCAATCCAGCAAACGTTCCCTGAACCTCCAGTAACAGACAACAAGATGTACGACTGGGGACTTCTCACCATGGTGCATCTCAAGGGAAATGAATTCAAACGAGAATTATTTGACGTTGGCACTGTTGTTAACATCATCCCTTTGAAAACCCTCAGAGCTGCTGGCATCACTCGACAAGAAACGACTCATGCTCCTATTTCAGTCAGAGACCACGAAGGAATCTACATGGAGGCTTACGGTTACATCATTCTCAACATAAGAAACGATTCAACCTGGACAGAAACTAAATTCTTCATAATTAAAGAGGATCCGGGATATGACATGATTCTTGGGAGAGCATGGATTCATGATGGAAGAATTGTTGCGGTATCTTCATCCTAAGTTGCACAATTCTCCGTCGAAGAAAGTTCTGACTCGGAAGATGATCAACCTTTCGAGCATTTGGAGAAGGTCCAAACCTTAACAGGACTCACACAAAAGCCTGAGGAAAGCGCACATGAATTTATCAGGAGATTCCGCACGCAGGAATGTTTTATTCCCCCTGATAATTCCATATTAGCAACTTTAAAATATGCTACCTTTATCCGGGGACTCAATCATACTCATGACCAAGATATCATAAAATGCTATGAGTGGGTAGTCTCGCCTCAGTAGTACTACACTAAATGGTTGGAATCTCTCCGAACTGAGGACCCCATTGTAAGGTTCATCGCTGAAGATCTGGCTCGGTTCCACAAGCATTATCCAACATACTCTCCTCTACGTGAATGTCCACATGTGCCGCAAAATTGGAAATCTCCACCAACGTGCAATCCACGAGGAATTCCAAACCAGCAGAAGATATTCATAGCACGTACAACCAAGCCAAACAAATTTCATGAAGGAGATTTAGTTCTCAAAGCAGTCAAACTCAAAGAACGTTCAAGGAGGAAGCCTAACTGGGAAGGGCCTTTCATGATCACCAAATCCGTGGTCGGCGGGTACTACAAGTTGATCGACATGGATGATAAAGCTATTGTACCAGTAATTCGTGAGAAATGGCTCAAAGATTTTGAAGCCTAAGACATGGAAATTTGAGGTATTGGAGTTCAAGATGTGAACGTCCAAAACATCTGGATTTGACATTTAGGATTTTCTTTCATTGTATTTTCAATCCCTCGAAAACGTTTGCAATACTTGCATTCAGTATTTGAATTCAGCAATTTATCAAAGTTCTTTTACTTTAAAAAAAAATCCCTATCAAGTCCAAAAGAAAATCCTCAATCATTTACCTATCCAAAACCAATCAAAAACCAAAACCGAAATCTAGAAGCCTCACATCTCTCGGAAGTTCAATGTTTATGAGATTATGGAAAGGAAATTAAAGGAATCCATCGAAGCATGATTTCTGCTTCTCATCATTCTCCAAGACTTGCAAAGCCGCTCTCTCCAACTCCAGCTTTTTGGTCAGCCCAACAATCTTGGTCATTTTCTCCATCACAACATTACTAGTAAAATGGATTTTCTTCACTACTTCATCCTTGATAATGTTGATCTTCTGACGAAGCCACTTCAAGTTAAATCCAAGTTTCTCAGAATTCTCCAAGTTGTACTCCCAATCAAAGAGTACATATCGAGTAACAGTACTTCTGGCCCTGGTTCGTATGTCATCTATAACACGCAATATGTTTCCCAATTGAATTGTCAAGAAGTAGCTACGATCAGGATCCCTGGAAACAACAATATGACCATACATTTTCCACAACTTCTCATACATGTTGGCATACCCAGTAGGAACGCTGAATCCACCAACATACACATGATACGGGAGTTGAGCACCAAATGGAGGATCACAAACAATACCTGCATTGGTATATTCGTGTATTACTACATGATTCTCAACTACTGGAGCATCCTCCATTGTCATTACAGCATCTTCTTCTGGGTGTGTCTCTTCTATTCTTTGCTCGGTTTCAATAGAAACTGGAGTCTCAGTTTCCTCTACGGATTCAACAATGATATTCTCATAACCTTGAGGTGGAGAGTTGGTGATGTTACTTCTTTGATTCACCACATTGCTCGAATCTTCAACATTGGTTCCGTTATTCTCAACTTCGGTATTTGGAACCTAATACCAAGATTACATGAGATTAGAACAGGAAAATCAAAGGAAACCATAAAATTAAGAATGTAAGTGAACTAACATCATCTAAGTTCCTTATTTTGCACCCAAAACATGAGCAAATGGTGTAGAATCCATGAAACGCGTTTTCAAACAAGCCCATCTGAAGAGATTCTACACTTCCCTGTATTAAACAACGAACTGGGAGCAATTGGTAAACAATTTTAGGTTGGGTCACATACCATTAACTTCGTATGGAAGTCCTCTAAAACATGTCAAAATTTCATAATGATCGGATGAACGAGCAAGTAGATGTGGCCAAAACATTGGACGACATGCAATCTGGAAAAGTTCCGAAAATCTCCTGGAAGTTTACGGTTTCGCTTTTTTAAGGCCCTAAACATGCTCAAAAATCAAAAAGCTTCTTTCCTAAAGCTCGGAAATTTCCTGAGATTGAATATACATATGCAAACATCGAAAATCCGACTCCAAATGAGGATTCTACGGTGTTTTTACTAAAAGCTGAAGTCTGATATTTCCTGGTGGCGTATTTCGGCAAAATTACTCGTATACTCGCATGGACTTTCACTCATTCATTCATAAATCAGAAATATCATATATATATGAAGAGGTCACAGGAGGTATATACTAGGGGAGTCTCTAAACCATTTGAAGGCTCGGCAGTGTTGGAATCTCCGTTGGAAACTTCGTTATCTTCATTCGGTTCGAGATTTCAGGAACTCTCCATATCTCCATGACTCAAAGAAGAGTGTGCTTCATCAACATGCTTCTCATCTACAATGATTTCCTCCTGGATACATCAACAACGATCATCATTAATTCATCCAAAGGCGTGTTACACTGATTAGCTTGAGGAGGGAATACTTACGTCAACTTCCTCGTCAGTGTTGTATCCCTGAATTATTCGACCAGGAGAAAAACGAAGACCATCAATAACAGATGGAGAAAAATTCTGAAATGAATTAACAATATTCTTTTAAAATGCTGATCATAGGGACGAGAAAGTCGCAACAATGAAGAAAAGTATTAACAACTCACCAAAGAAGCGGCGGGAGACTGTATATCATTCGGGATCATCCTATGAGATGTCTTTCTCCTGCCTTCTCCTCCTTGAGGACTTTCTTGAAGGTTTGTCGAGTTTACATCAACTCGAAATCTCACATCACGGCCGTCCTACCATGGAGTCCACAATACAATTAAGAAGCGTGATTGGCGTGCTTTGGCTAAAATCATGAAAAAGGTACTCACCTGTGTCGCATTTGGAGACGCCTTCCTTTTGTCGCCACTGGAAAGATATCTCATCCTGGGTCGATCAGAGATCATGTCAGAGGAATGGAACTCTCGAACTGGGGACTTTACGTCCATTGCAAACTCATACACACGCTCAAGTTGCTGACGCCAGAAATCTATGTAACCCGGAGTCACGGAATTAGCACGATCAGAGTATGGGAATAAATACTCACTTACCTTCACATGAGTGCAGTCCAGATTAGTCTTCAAATACTCAATTGATAGTTTGTTAATTCGGTGACCCGGAATACACTGATCAGCATCCATCTGTCGAGCCGCTCTATCAATATTATATTCTTCTACCCGGAATTCTCCATTCATTACTGATATCAAGAAACCAAGAGTACAACTCAAGACAAAAGATCTCTCTCCTTCACTCAGACCAGCACCAGTACTCAACGTGATATTCTTGTCAGTAGTATTGAAAGTGATCAACTGTGAGAAAATAGAAGGAACCGACACCCAGGGGAGAAAATTGAACTCGGACTCAATGTACAAAATGTCAGTAATGCATATCTTGTATTGTGGTTTCTTTCTAGACCAGCGCATGATCCTGGCGTTATTCTTCTCAAGGAAGGAGTAACAAGTGTCGACCTTAGGGCCTTGCAAAATGCTGCGGGGAATTGGGGCGTAACTCTCGAGATGCTCCCATATCAAGGTTAGGAGGAACATGGTATTGGAATACGTCTTGACTTTCATGAAGCCATCAGAAATACTGGAGTCTATAACTAGAGAGTCTAAATTGGCGAACAACGAATCCAAGAATAGACTGACAATGGGAATTTTCTCACCTTTTGTCATCTTTATGGAAAAGCGAATCACAAACGGCTTCAGCAAGTGTCCACAGTCTTCAAAGATATCCATGGAAAGCCACAGGCATAAGAAAGCAGCAATTGTTAAAGCGACATCAACCGGTTCTTCAGGAATTCTATCTCTCGGCCACCAATGTGATAACCATTTAGCATAGCAGGATGCGGGTGACTCATTGAATTCGTGCATCTTGGCCTCTAATATGTTAGATATCTCCTTCTCCTCTGAAGAAAGCTCTTCAGGGAAATTACCAGTAATTGGAAGGTGCAACAAAGCAACTACATCTTCTAAAGTAATGGTGAATTCTCCCCATCAACATATAAACGTGTGAGTAGGAACACACCAATGGGAGAGCAAGGCTACCATACCTGGTATATCATGGTTGATGATTAAATCTCCAGCATCTTGAATGGCTCGTGTTACCTGGGATGGTCCTAACACGGCTATAACCCAGCATGTGTCTTGCCCATCCAGAGAAATGCATCAGGGGATTTTGTGAAAGCTTGAACTCCACATGAGAAGCCGAAAAGTGTTTTCCTTGCAAACAAAACCGGATTACTGCTTGAGGAGATACCAATTTATGCTGAGTAGTGCTCCTGGGATTTATTAACAACCGAAACGAGGAGCCTAAGGGACGCTTTTCAGGTCTATATAGATACTTAAAGAACTTATCCTCAGCAGTTGGAATGTTCTTAGTCTTGGGAGTTCTCTCTTTCTCCTTGGAAATCTCAGAATCATCATTTCTGGAGGAACCATCACCTCTGGAAGAGGCGTCTGTGGAAACATCCTCTCTCGAAGAAGCATCATCTTCAGAAGCGCTACGGGACTGAGCCATTTTCGCAAAGTTGTTGTGACGTCCATACACAAATTTCATCAACAGAATTGAAGCAAGAAGACAATTATATGCTCATATCGACGTCTACAAAAATGGTAATTCTCAATTCTTACATATTTACGATTTCACGAACTTAGTGACAACAGCGTAAAACCCCAAAACTTGCTCGTTCTTTCAAACCTGCAAAGTCGAGCATAAAACATATTATTCAATAGTCAACACTGACTTTTTGAGAAACTATGAATAATTCACATAACTTTCCATGTGAACATTCACTGGTCTGTACGTGTACATACACTATAAAATCACTAAACTCACACATACACTACGGATTCATCGACTCATGAATTATTTGCTTTCAACAATTTTCATAAATCAAAACTTGATTTATATTCAATAAAACGTGAACAGGTCACGTACCTTAAAAAAAATCGTGAGTTAATAACTCACGTAAATATATATATAAAAAAAAAACCTTTTTGCTCAATCGAGCATCCGTCTATGAAACGAGAGTCTTTTCTATTTTTGCAAAAGTCTACATATTTCAAACAAAATTCGAAAGTTCTCAAGAAAATTTTCATCATGAACTCCAGGTCTTTTCAAAATTCCTTTAACCCTAAGGATCGTTATTTATTAGTTTTACGAACAAACCTACGTTCCTAAAAGTATTTGCAAAGCTCATGCTTCGAAAAACAAATATGGGTTTTCATGAAACCTAATAAAAAAAACTTTTACTACTGTAACTAGACCATGTCCAATTCAAAATTTTATGAATATCTTTCATGTTAGGGATTTTTGCTCGTTCCTTCAACTAACGAACAAACAGGCATATACATACGTTTTCTAAAAATCCTTCATAAATCCTATGCATGCATGCAACCATGGAGTTTTTGGTTTTGTGAACAACTCATCAATCATAAAACCTACATCAAAAAAAAAAAATCGGACTTACCTGGTCGGCGTCGGTCAAAGCTTGGCCGGACGGCAAACGGCGATGATCGACGGCGACTAAGATAAGCAGGAGAAGCTTGCCACAATGCAGTGAAGTGGTGTTCATTATAGGTGGTGCAATGGAAGATGATTGTCAAAGGGAGTTGATGGTTGATATGGAAGATGCAGTTGAATGAGTGTGAGAAATGAATGAATGGGCATGTGTAGTTGCAGCTGGAGCAGGGAAGTTGACCTTGGTTGGAAGGAGATGTTGCTGCCTTGATTAGTATGGTTCGATGGATGTATCTGGCAGCTGGAACTCGATTCAGAAACTGAGATAAACATGGGAATGATGGGCCGTTTGCCAGGGGTGAGGTCAAGTTCAGTAAAGAAGAAACAAGGATTAAGAAAACAGCTGGGAGCTGGGTGATTGCAGTGACTGAGCATGTTTTCTGCTGTTGCAGGAATGGATTATGAAGTTGCAACTGAGCTGCAGGTTTGATGTTTGAGCAATGAGGTGAGCTGAATTGCAGGTATACGTGAATATGGAATTGGTGAGTGTGCTGAGATATGTGGAGTTGTAGCTGTGAAGAATTGCAGCTGAAAGTGAGCATGTGGAGGATATTCCAACATGGGTGCAACACAAGCTCAGGCCTTGGCCAAGACCAGTCAGATACTGACTAGAATTGATTCAGCCAGACAGACCAACGGACTCAGATCTGACTCACTGACTAGACATTGACTCGGTCTGACTTCCCAGTTGACCCGAGTTGAATCGTTTGACCGGTGGAGTTTGACTTCTCCAGTCACCTGAGTTATTTCGCGGCCAACTTTTGGGACTTCTGGCGACCACTTTTGGGGCAGATTTTCTACATGGGTTTTTCTCATACATGGGCTTGGAGGACTTCTATCTATTGGAATTTTTAAGACTTGACCTAAGAAGAGACATAAAAGGGAAGATTTCTACAACTTTATATCACGTATTATTTTCTATTTGGAGCTTTGGAGAGAACTTCTTCTAGGGTTTGCTTTCTTTTTTTTCATCTTCTTTATTTTATTGATTATGATTATGATGAACTCCATTATTATGAGTAACTAAATACTACTATTGGTTATGGGATACAAGTTGATTTCTCAAATATGTTATTTGAATCTATGGATTAGTTTTGTCTCAATATTTTATTGTTTTTGATTCTTGGTCTCTATTGTTATAGGATTTGATTGTTTAATTGATTGAATCCGGAATCGATCCGATTTGCATTCATCTCTAAAGCTAAATTAGGGTTTTCAATACGAAAAGGTTGTTTGTCCCTGATTTTAAGTAGCATAATTGTGGGTAGTGCTTGTAGCGATATATCCTACTAGTCACATATGAATCATAACCTTGGTTAAATCGAAGTAGTGCTTTTACACGTTTGATTGATTTGATTAGTCTTATTCCATAAATCTTAAAGCTTTTAGGGAGTTCAACTTAATTGTACTTTTACACTTTGGGTTACTTTCTAGGAAGAATTCACATATGCACCTTTTAATGTGGTTGTGATGAAATTAGGGAATTAGCGGGATATTCTTGCGATCAAGGTATCCTAGGGCTTTTAATAGATAAGAGATTAAAATATCAATTGTAGTCATTGATGAAAATACATGTTTGTGAATGATACTATCCCTTGACCAATATCTTCTCCTTATTGATTATTCCAACTATTTGCTTTGCTTTACTTTATTTTATTATATTTGCTAAAACAAAAATCCCTCTTGGTTATCTTAGAAACTGAAAATTACATAACAACAAAAGCCTCTCTGTGGATACGAACTCTTTCCTAGCCACTTACTATATTATTGTAGTTAAGTCAGAAAGTGAAATTATATTTGACGGTTGACAACCGATCAAATTTTGGCGCCACTGCCGGGGAGGCATACGGCTTGTTATTAAGTTTTTTTTTAGTTTCTTATCATTACTTCCGTTTCGATATTTTCTTTTTGTTTCTTGTCTTGTTTCTCACTTGTTTGCGAGAATTGTTTTCAGGTACCTAATCCATGGCTTCTAAAGATTGGAACTATCCAAGGTGCGGAATAGCCACTCGAAGAGGCACAATACTCCAACCAATTCAAGGTACAGCGGAAGAAAAACAGTAAGAAGTGGAAGAAGAGTTACAACAATAAGTTCTAGAATAAGAGGAACCGGTTGAACAAGAACTACCTTTTGAATAAGAAAAAGAAGCAATGGGTGATGCAAATCATACACTCAAGGACTTGGCATCTCACAAGTTGGATACACAACAAGGGTGTATTCAAACAAACTCTACTTTTGAGATCAAGCCGGGGTTGCTTAGAGAATTACCAAAGTTCCATGGCATGGTGAATGAATATCCAAACAAGCATCTTATGGACTTCCACACCATTGTCACGGCCATGCTTCCAGCGGATATTGAAGCAGATGGTGCAATGTTGAAAGTTTTTCGATTCTCATTGATGGATAGTGCTAAGGATTGGTTGTGTTATTTACCTCCCAGAAGTATCACAACATGGAATGAGTTGAAGAAACTCTTTTTAGAGAGGTATTTTCCTTCATCAAAGGCTACTCAAATTCGCAAGGAGATTTGCGGGATGAAGCAAAATGTGGGAGAATCTTTATATGAATGTTGGCAACGATATAAGAGATTGGTAGCAAGCTGCCCTCACCATCAATTCGGCGACGCGATGATTATCCAATATTTCTATGAAGCACTCCAATCAAGCGATATGAATCTTCTTGACACTGCGGGTGGTGGTGCACTAGTGAGAAAAACGATGGCACAAGCTAGAGAATTGATTGAAAACATGGAAGCAAACTCCCAACAATTCTTGAGTCGTGGTTCGGATGTGCTTCTTAAGAGAGTAAATGAAGTGAGCGAGGTGGAGGAACTTCGTCAACAAATGGGTAACATGACAGCTATGATGAAACAAGTTGCAGCCGCGGTGATACCAAGTTCTTATCAAGGGTATGAAGACTCCAATGAACAAGCTAAAGTGATCTTCCCAAATCAGCAAAGACGATATGATCCCTACTCCAACACTTACAATCCGGGATGGAGAGATCACCCCAATTTTAGCTATGCGAACAAGCAAGAAGCGGTTCAACAACCTAATTTCAACCATCCAAGTGGATTTCAACCTCAACAACAACAATTCCATCCGCGTCAACAATTTCACCAACCACAATAACAATCTCCAAATCAGGGGTCAAGTATGGAAGAGTTGCTGAAAACTTTTATGCAAAGGACGGAGAGCACGGTTAAGGAGTTGCAAACTCAAGTTGATTCTATAGCTATTGAGTTGAACCAATTGAAGGCACAAAATAGTGGAAAACTCCCTTCTCAACCTATTAACCTAAAAGGGGATGTGAATGTTATTACATTGAGAAGTGGTACACAACTTGTGCAACCCGAAGTTACTGATTCGGGCAAGATGAAAACACCAAAGGAACCTATTTTGGAGGAGAAGAATGAGGATTCTCCCCAAACTTCTGAGGTACCTATTCCTAACTCTAAAACTCCGGTTTCTACTTATGTTCCTCCTTTACCTTTCCCTTGCAGATTCGCAAAGTCCAAGATGGAGGAACTACAAAAGGAGATTTTAGACGTTCTAAGAAAGATTCATGTGAACATACCGCTCGTAGATGCTATAAAGCAAATGCCAAAGTATGAAAAGGTGTTGAAGGACTTGTGTACCAACAAGAAAAGGCTCAAACACAATGAAGTACTAAGTGTGGGGGAGAATGCTTCGGTAATCTTACAACACAAACTCCCACTGAAATGCAAGGATCCGGGTAGCTTTGACATTCCCGTCACAATTGGTAACACTACATTTAACAAAGCTATGTTGGATTTAGGTGCATCCGTTAATGTTATGCCTGCGTCCATGTATAATTCACTTGAGTTAAGTCCTCTTAAAAAGTCTGGAATTGTGTTGCAATTAGCCGATCGCTCTAATGTTTACCCAATGGGTATTGTTGAGGATTTTCTAGTGCAGGTTAATCAACTTGTATTTCCAGCTGACTTTTGCGTGTTAGAGATGAATGAAGGTTCAACGGACTCGTCTCTTCCATTGATACTTGGGGGTCCCTTCATGAAAACGGCGAAAACCATTATTGATGTGGACAAGGGAACGTTGACTATGGAGTTTGATGGAGAAATAATACGTTTCAATATTTTCGAGACGATGAGATATCCTAGTGATGTCCACTCTTTTTTCTCCATTGATGTTATGGATACATTGGCACAACAAGTGTTCGAATTGAATGGTGATGATGCCTTGGAAACTGTTTTAACTACATCCATGGATAATGGTGTAGAGTGTGGTAATGAAGTCAAGGAAGCCCTTAGTGATCTTAATTCACTAAAAGGATGCCTGGAAACTCATAATATCTCGTTTATTTCTTTACCATGCAGCGATGAAAAACTTTTACCATCTATTGTTAAATCTCCAAAATTAGAATTGAAACCTCTCCCAAGTCACTTAAAGTACTTGTACTTGGGTGACAAGGAAGAGTTATCTGTGATTTTTTCTAACGAGCTTAGTGAATTATAGGAGCAAAAACTTCTAAGGGTGCTAAGGAAGTACAAGACGGCCATTGGATGGACAATCGCTGATATCAAGGGTATAACCCTGCCATTTGTATGCATAAGATTCGTTTGGAGGACGATGCAAAGCCTACAAGGGAAGCGCAACGTCGTTTGAATCCTCCCATGATGGAAGTTGTGAAAAGGGAGATACTCAAGCTTTTGTAAGTGGGTGTTATATACCCCATATCCGATAGCAGGTGGGTAAGCCCGGTGCAAGTGGTACCAAAGAAATCAGGTGTGACGGTGGTGGAGAATGATAAGAATGAACTTGTCCCAACTCGTGTGCAAACCGGTTGGAGGGTTTGTATTTATTATAGAAAATTGAATGCCACCACTAGGAAAAATCATTTTCCATTACCTTTTATTGATCAAATGCTTGAACGTTTAGCTGGACACTCTTACTATTGCTTCCTTGATGACTATTCAGGTTATAATCAGATTGTGATAGCACCGGAGGATCAAGAGAAAACTACTTTCACTTGTCCGTTCGGTACTTTTGCTTATATAAGGATTCCTTTTGGCTTGTGCAATACTCCAGCTACCTTTCAAAAGTGTATGATAAGTATCTTTTCAGAATATGTTGAAAACATAATAGAAGTGTTCATGGACGACTTTAGTGTCTTTGGTGATTCATTTGACCTTTGCTTGAACAATTTATCATTAATCCTTGAATGATGTGTTGAAAACAATCTTGTGCTGGATTGGGAGAAGTGCCATTTTATCGTAACTCATGGCATAGTTTTAGGCCATATAATATATTTTAAAGGCTTGGAAGTTGATAAATCTAATATTGACCTTATTCGTGCTCTAACCCCTCCCACTACGGTGACGGAGATACGCTCTTTTATTGGACATGCAGGTTTTTATCGCAGGTTTATCAAGGACTTTTCCAAGATAGCGTCGCCACTTTGTAATTTATTGCAAAAAGATGTGGTTTTTAACTTTGATGAAAAGTGTGTGGAGGAATTCAATCGCTTGAAAGAGCTTTTGATTTCAGCCCCTATCATTATACCACCGGATTGGAGCAAGCCTTTTGAGCTCATGTGTGATGAAAGTGACTATGCAGTTGGTGCAGTGCTTGGGAAGCGTGTGGGGAAGATATCTCATGCTATTTATTATGCTTCTAGAACGTTAAATGAGGCCCAACAAAACTACCCAACCACTAAAAAAGAGTTGTTAGCCATTGTTTTTGCTTTGGAAAAGTTTCGCTCTTATCTAATTGGTACAAAAGTTGTTGTCTTTTCTGATCATGCAGCACTTAGGTACTTGCTAATGAAGAAAGAAGCGAAACCGAGGCTCATACGATGGATTTTAATCTTGCAAGAGTTTGATCTTGAAATCAAAGACAAGAAAGGAATTGAGAACACTATTTTGGATCACTTGAGTCGTCTTGCTATGGAAAAGGAAGTTATCCCATTGCGTGAAAGCCTCCCGTATGAGCAACTATTTTCAATTGCCTTTGGAGAACCATGGTATGCCAATATTGTTAATTACTTGGTGTGTAAAAAAATTCCAAAGAACTTGTCTCGTGCTGAGAGGGACAAACTTAAGAAGTTGGGAAACCAATACATATGGGATGATCTATACTTGTGGAAACATTGCAATGACCAAGTAATAAGAAGGCGCGTTCCCAAATGTGAATTTAATTCTATATTGTCTTTTTGTCACTCTTATGCTTGCAAAGGACATTTTGGAAGTAAGATAACTGCTCACAAGGTGCTTGAAAGCGGTTTCTATTGGCCAACCTTGTTTAAAGATGCATACATATATTTTGTACAACTTGTGATAGGTGCCAAAGAACATGCAATCTAGGTGCTCGAAATCAAATGCCACAAACTTTTATTCAATTTATTGAAGTTTTCAATGTATGGGGTATTGAGTTTATGGGTCCTTTTGTCAACTCCCATGGGAATTTTTATATCTTACTTGTTGTTGATTATCTCTCTAAATGGGTGGAAGCTAAGGCTACCCCAACTAATAATTCTAAAGTGGTTTCAGATTTTGTGCAAGCTAATATTTTTGCAAGGTTTGGAATTCCAAGAGCCATAATTAGCGATGGGGGTTCTCACTTCAAAAACAGGTTCTTACAAAACTTTTTGAAGAAGTACAATGTGTCGCACAAGATTGCAACACCTTATCATCCCAAAAAAATAGACAAGCCGAGGTTTCCAACCGAGAGATGAAATCCATCCTTGAGAATACGGTGAATCCAACAAGGAAGGATTGGAGCATGCGACTTAATGATGCTTTGTGGGCTTATAGAACCGCATACAAGACACCTATTGGGATGTCTCCTTTTAGACTTGCGTATGGTAAACCTTGTCACTTACCCGTGGAGATTGAGCATAAGGTGTTTTGGGCTATTAAGCAATGCAATATGGAGATGGATGGTGTTGGAAAGCAAACGAAGTTACAACTCCAAGATCTAGAGGAGCTTTACAATGATGCATTTGAAATCTCACGCATTTACAAGTTTAAATTTGACATGTTTAAGATCAATTTTGAGATTCCCAAGACCGTAGGCTTGTGCTTTCATGCCCATACCTAAGATCAATTTTGAGATGTCCAATACCGTAGACTTGTCCTTTCACACCCATGCCCAAGATTCAATTTAACATTCCTAAGTTTAAATTTGACATGTCTATGATCAATTTTGAGATTCCCAGGACTGTAGGCTTGTGCTTTCATGCCCGAGCCCAAGATTCAATTTGACATGCCCAAGTTTAAATGTTACATGTCTAAGTTCAATTTTGAGATGTCCAAGGCCGTAGGCTTGTACTTTCATGCCCATGCCCAAGATTCAATTCGACATGCCCAAGTTTAAATTTGACATATCTATGATGAATTTTAAATGCCCAAGACAATAGGCTTGTGCTTTCATGCCCATGCCCAAGATTCAATTTGACAGTACCAAGGTTAAATTTTACATGTCTAAGATCAATTTTGAGATTCCCAAGACCATAGGCTTGTTCTTTCATGCCCATGACCAAGATTGAATTTGACATGCGTAGGATCAATTTTGAGATGCCCAAGACCGTAGGCTTGTGCTTTCATGCTCATACCCAAGGTTAAATTTGACATGTATAGGATCAATTTTAAGATGCCCAAGACCTTAGGCTTGTGCTTTCGTGACCATTCTCAAGATTAAATTTGACATTCCCAAGTTCAAATTTTACATGCCTAGGATCAATTTTGAGATGCCCAAGACCGTAGACTTGTGCTTTCATGCCCATGCCCAAGATTCAATTTGACATGCTTAGGATCAATTTTGAGATTCCCAAAACCTTAGGCTTGTGCTTTAAATCCATGCCCAAGATTCAATTTAACATTCCCATGTTTAAATTTGACATGTCTATGATCAATTTTGAAATTCCCAAGACCGTAGGCTTGTGCTTTCATGCCCATGCCCAAGATTAAATTTGACATGCCCAAGTTTAAATTTGACATATCTAAGATCAATTTTGAGATGGCCAAGGCCGTGGGCTTGTGCTTTCATTCCCATGCCCAAGATTCAATTTGACATGCCGAAGTTTAAATTTGACATGTCTAAGATCAATTTTGAGATTCCCAGGACCGTAGGCTTGTACTTTAATGCCCATGCCCAAGATTCAATTTGACATGCCTAAGATCAATTTTGAGATGCCCAATACCGTAGGCTTGTGCTTTCACGCCCATGCCCAAGATTAAATTTAACATTCCTATGTTTAAATTTGACATGTCTATGATCAATTTTGAGATGCCCAGGACCGTAGGCTTTTGTTTCATGCCCAAGCCCAAGATTCAATTTGACATGCCCAAGTTTATTTGACATGTCTAAGATCAATTTTGAGATGTCCAAGGCCGTAGGCTTGTACTTTCATACCCATGCCCGAGATTCAATTCGACATTCCCAAGTTTAAATTTGACATATCTATGATCAATTTTAAATTCCCAAGACCATAGGATGGTGCTTTCACGCCCATGCCCAAGATTCAATTTGACATTACCAAGTTTAAATTTTACATGTCTAAGATCAAATTTTAGATTCCCAAGATCGTAGGATTGTGCTTTCATGCCCATGCCCAAGATTCAATTTGACATGCGTAGGATCAATTTTGAGATGCCCAAGACCGTAGGATTGTGCTTTCATTCCCATGCCCAAGTTTAATTTGACATGTCTAGGATCAATTTTGAGATGCCCAAGACCTTAGGCTTGTGCTTTCGTGCCCATGCTCAAGATTATATTTTACATGCCCAAGTTCAAATTTTACATGTCTCGGATCAATTTGGAGATGCCCAGGACCATAGGCTTGTGATTTCATGCCCATGCCAAATTTTATATTTGAAATGCATATGATCAATTTTGAGATTCCCAAAACCGTAGGCTTGTGCTTTCATTCCCATGCCCCCAAGGTTCAATTTGACATGCCTAGGATCAATTTTGAGATGCCCAAGACCATAAGCTTGTGCATTCATGCCCATGCCCAAGTTTAAATTTGACATGCCCAAGTTCAAGTTTTACATGTCTATGATCAATTTTGAGATGCCCTAGACCGTAGTCTTGTGATTTCATGCCCATGCCCAAGATTCAATTTGAAATGCCTAGGATCAATTTTTAGATGCCCTAGAACGTTGGCTTTTCCTTTCATGACCATGCCCAAGATTCAATTTGACATGCCTAGGATCAATTTTGAGATGACCAATACCGTAGGCTTGTGCTTTCACGCCCATGCCCAAGATTCAATTTAACATTCCCATGTCTAAATTTGACATGTCTATGATCAATTTTGAGATGCCCAAGACCGTACACTTGTGCTTTCATGCCGATGTCCAATATTCAATTTAACATGCCCAAGTTTAAATTTGACATGTCTAAGATCAATTTTGCGATTCCCAAGGACGTAGGCTTGTGTTTTCATGCCCATGCCCAAGATTCAATTCGACATGTTCAAGTTTAAATTTGACATGTCTATAATCAATTTTAAAATGCCCAAGACCGTGGGCTTGTGCTTTCACGCCCATGCCCAAGATTCAATTTTACATTACCAAGTTTAAGTTTGACATGTCTAGGATAAATTTTGAGATGCCCAAGACCGTAGGCTTGTGCTTTCATTCCCATGCCCAAGATTCAATTTGACATGCCTAGGATCAATTTTGAGATGCCCAAGGACATTCCCAAGTTTAAATTTTACATGTCTAGGATCAATTTTGAGATGCCCAAGACCGTAGGCTTGTGCTTTCGTGCCCATGCTCAAGATTCAATTTGACATTCCCAAGTTCAAATTTTACATGTCTAGGATCAATTTTGAGATGTCCAAGCCGTAGGCTTGTGATTTCATGCCCATGCCAAAGATTCAATTTGAAATTCCTTAGGATCAATTTTGAGATGCCGAAAACCGTAGTATTTTGCTTTCATGCCCATGACCAAGATTCAATTGGACATGCCCAAGTTCAAATTTGACATGTCTAGGATCAATTTTGAGATGCCCAAGACCGTAGGCTTGTGCTTTAGTTCCATGCCCAACATTCAATTTGACATTCCTAAGTTCAAATTTTAAATGTCTAGGATGTATTTTAATATGCCCAAGACCGTAGGCTTGTGCTTTCACGCCCATGCCCAAGATTCAATTTAACATTCCCAAGTTTAAATTTTACATGTCTATGATCAATTTTGAGATGCCCAAGACCGTAGGCTTGTGATTTCAGGCCCATGCCCAAGATTCAATTTGACATGCCCAAGTGTAAATTTGACATGTCTAAGATCAATTTTGAGATGCCCAAGGCCGTAGGCTTGTACTTTCATGCCCATGACCACGATTCAATTCGACATGCTCAAGTTTAAATTTGACATTTCTATGATCAATTTTAAATTTCCCAAGACCGTAGGCTTGTGCTTTCACTCCCATGCCCAAGATTCAATTTGACATGCCTAGGATCAATTTTAAGATGCCCAAGACTGTATGATTGTGCTTTCATGCCCATGCCCAAGATTCAATTGGATATGCCCAAGTTTAAATTTGACATGTGTAGCATCAATTTTGTGATGCCCAAGGACATGCCCAAGTTTAAATTTGACATGTCTAGGATCAATTTTGAGATGCCCAAGACCGTAGGCTTGTGCTTTCGTGCCCATGCTCAAGATTCAATTTGACATTTCCAAGTTCAAATTTTACATGTCTAGGATCAATTTTGAGATGTCCAAGCCGTAGGCTTGTGATTTCAT
Organism: Papaver somniferum; assembly: GCF_003573695.1. Taxonomy (NCBI): domain Eukaryota; kingdom Viridiplantae; phylum Streptophyta; class Magnoliopsida; order Ranunculales; family Papaveraceae; genus Papaver; species Papaver somniferum. Next base: position 122,336,021 of record NC_039361.1, on the reverse strand, counting down.
GCCCATGCCAAAGATTCAATTTGAAATGCCTTAGGATGAATTTTGAGATGCCGAAAACCGTAGTATTGTGCTTTCATTCCCATGACCAAGATTCAATTGGACATGCCCAAGTTTAAATTTGACATGTCTAGGATCAATTTTGAGATGCCCAAGACCGTAGGCTTTTGCTTTCGTGCCATGCCCAACATTCAATTTGGCATGCCTTAGTTCAAATTTGAAATGTCTAGGATCTATTTTAAGATGCCCAAGACCGTAGGCTTGTGCTTTCACGCCCATGCCCAAGATTCAATTTAACATTCCCAAGTTTAAATTTTACATGTCTATGATCAATTTTGAGATGCCCAAGACCGTAGGCTTGTGGTGCTTTCAGGCCCATGCCCAAGATTCAATTTGACATGCCCAAGTTTAAATTTGACATGTCTAAGATCAATTGGGAGATGCCCAAGGCCGTAGGCTTGTACTTTCATGCCCATGACCACGATTCAATTCGACATGCTCAAGTTTAAATTTGACATGTCTATTATCAATTTTAAATTTCCCAAGACCGTAGGCTTGTGCTTTCAATCCCATGCCCAAGATTCAATTTGACATGCCCAAGACCGTAGGCTTGTGCTTTCATGCCCATGCCCAAGTTTAAATTTGACATGTCTAGGATCAATTTTGAGATGCCCAAGACTGCAGGCTTGTGCTTTTATTCTGTAGATGGTGGATTTTCAACAAATGTCAAAACCGTAAAATCATGATACTGCATGTTTCTTACACGGCTTCAGGGATCCATGTGATGATTCGTGTTTTACGAAGTATGATGCATATGTCACTCGAAAGGCCTCTCCGGAGCGTTCGACACCGGGAATTTCATCATAGCCTCTATGTAGAATAACGTAATTGGGTGGTTCTCCGTAAGATTGATAGCTTAACGCCTTCAGGATGCCGGTGACACTCACTGTTCCCTGACTACATAGAGGAATTCGCCTCTACATAGAAGAACAATTGGGCAGTTCTCCGTAAGATTGAGAGCAATAACGTCTTCAGGACGGTGATACTCACTGTTCCTGACTATGTAGAGAGACCCGTGTATAGACTCAGGCGGTCCTCCATACATGAAATGTCTAGAGGGAAAAACGTCTTCGGGACATTAGCAACACTCGTCGATTTACTGACTATATGCAAGAGATCAAATTCTAGGTCATATTCACCACTGAGTTCCTAGAAGATAATCTATCTTATCTCATTACTCATATTTCATGATCGAAATGGTAATAGATAAATGTATAACTCCGATTTCATGATCAAATCCACGGCTGATCTCATGAAATGGTAATAGATGTTACTCCGATTTCATGGTTGAATCACCACGGTCCCGTGGAATGGTAATATCATCGCTCATTTCACTACTCCGATTTTATGGTCAAATCTGCGATTCCATGAGATGGTGATGAAATTATCATTTTATTATTCTGAATCCATAGTCCAATTCGCTGCTGATTTTATGGATTGATAATAAGTAACTACTCATCTTATTACTCAGTTTCATGAATTATTCTCCACAGAATTTCATAAATCAGTAATAAATACCCAACAACCGGGCATCTGGACCATCACTGAGTAAGCCCAACAAAAATGGTGTGACTGTACTCGACAATGATGCACGACTGAGCACCCGGATGCACGAACGAGTGTACAAAAATATGAAATAATGAGGAATCCTTCGCAAAACAGGAGAAAACAATAAATTTTAATAAAATAATAAGATACGCCCAGGGCCGGGCCCACCAGACGGCTGTGCCCTATCCATGGTCGGTCCGTGCCTCTCCCATTATTTTCCTTATTTTTTGTTATTTCGCGAACTCACGAAAACTCCTTGGTTTTATCAACTTTCCTTGTTTTTGCAAAACTCGTGAATTATCCATAACTTGGTGGATTCACGAAATAATATTATAAAATAAGGAGAGGTGTGCGGGACCGGACAACCTAACCGGTCGGCCATGCCTAAGACGTGGCTGGTTCCACACCTCACAATCCTCAAATTTTTATAATTATTATTCCTTAATCTCACGAAACTCCTCCGTTTAAACAAAAACTCGTGGATTCTCCATAACTTCAAGGATTCTCCATAACTTCAAGGATTCATGAAAAATAATAAAATAGGGAAAGGTGTGCGGGACCAGGCAACCTAGCCGGCCGGCCATGCCCTAGCTATGGTCGGTCCCACACCTTGCAATCCCTAATATTGCATAATTATTATTTTCCTCAATTCATGAAACTCCTGGGTTTGAGCAAAATTCATGATTTCTCCATATTTTCTCAAATATTGCTCAAATCACGAAAAACCAAAATCCAACATAGTCGCACGACTGGCTAGCCTCTCACGGAAATTTTAAATATTAAAACATTTTTATTTTAATATTTTCAAAATATTGATGAATTGAGCATACATGCTCATTCCAAAAAAAATCGAGAATTCTCAGTCAAGATGAAACTCTTCTGAAAATTCACTATGTTGCTCGAACGCGCATCAGAAAATACTGAAACTCTCAGTATGGAAACACGGACACCACGAAAACACGTGCATGCCTCCATGACCGACCAGAGTCATTCCTAGGGCTTGCACAAAGCCAGTCCCACATATTTTCATAATTCTGACTTAATTTGCTCAATTGCTCATACTGGGCCCGAACTCTCTCCAACCAACTGGAGAATCCTTCAAATGACCAACAACTGGTCCCGTGACCACCAAGAGCTGGTCCCATGCTTTCTTGGTCGGTCCTCATCTCTCATACCTAGGTTTTGTCACCTAATATTGAATCCATCAATATTTCAATAAATGATGAAACCTGCATTTGATCATCGTTCTTTCACCAACTCTCAAACTGAGAACCCTGGTGCGTACTCACTCGAGCACTGGGCATCATATGGAAGTTTGTCATCCTATGTGGTCGGTCCCTATTCACTCATGACCAATTTTCAGCAATTCACCAATTCTTGAAGGATTGATCAAAAATTAGGTTTTCGAACAAACACTCCACAAATCACCATTCTGAGAAAGTTCAAACACAAAATTATGTTGATTCAGAAATCAACATCCAAATTAATAATATTCGGTAATTCACCAATATTTTTGATTAATATTTTATTGGGTCACGACACCAGTAAATAATTCTTTGAATTGAGCAATACTTGCTCAGTTGCTCGAAAATTGATCCAACCATCAATATTCGGTAATTCATCAGTAGTTTGTCGAATTGAGCAACACTTGCTCAATTGCACGTAAAATTACCAATATTCAGTATTTTTTTGAATTGAGCAACACTTTCTCAATTGCACACCAAAATTATCGAATTCGTCGAATTGAGCAATACTTGCTCAGTTGCTCGACAAACTCTCGATATTCGGCAATTCGTCGAATTGAGAAATACTTGCTCAGTTGCTCGACAAACTCTCAATATTCGGCAATTCGTCGAGTTGAGCAATACTTGCTCAGTCGCTCTAGTCAGTAATTCATTGACATCTCAGATAACTACATGTTCAATCCATGAATCGCTCAGCATTCACCACTTATGCTCGATTTAACAAAACTAGACTCACAGTCTAAATCAGTCAACAAATGACCAACTAATACATGTATTCCTTGCAGACTCCACGATTCGTGAAATATCAATCATGTCAAAAATGGGGGGATATCACTTAGGGTTTTGGTCTAGCTGTCTACAGCACGTGGATTCATCCACAACGAGAGAAATGTGCGTAATTCGTGTAAACGGTTGAAGGAGTTAGCAAAGTAGTGGGTGCACGATCAGTCAAGTCTCCGCACTACATGGAACTGACTTTACCACGATCTCCCACTTTCCCACTCTTTCACTCAAGAAACCGTCACACTCATAGGGATTAGTGGTATATCATTCTTGCAATATAAATAAGTCTAAATCGAGGACAACATGGGATGGAAGATCATCAATCATCGATTATCATCATTATCCTTCAACAACTCGATATAAACTTATTCACAGAACTCAAATTCAACAGTTCAGCAACATTGCAAAAACCTTCAACACACCCACAATCCTTGATCATCATTGATCCCACACAACTCCCAGCTTCCCTCCTACAGATCAACCCATATCCCTCTTTCAGACCGAATTTACTCTGGAACGTCCATTGTCTTGGTTTATGCCGGAGTCATACAGATTGATTTCCCAAATCTAAGCACCCCCTTTGCAGCGGTGCATCTGTGTGAGGTTCAGCAGTTCTCTCGGTTGAGGAGTCTCGACAGCACGCTCGACTCTCCACTTTCCCAGAAAGCCAGCAAACCATTTTTCCCCATCTACACATGCCCATGCCCAAGATTCAATTGGACATGCCCAAGTTTAAATTTGACATGTCTAGGATCAATTTTGAGATACCTAAGACCGTAGGCTTGTGCTTTCGTGCCCATGCTCAAGATTCAATTTGACATTCCAAGTTCAAATTTTACATTCTAGGATCAATTTTGAGATGCCCAAGATCATAGGCTTGTGATTTCATGCCCATGCCAAAGATTCAATTTGAAATCCCCTAGGATCAATTTTGAGATGCCGAAGACCGTAGGCTTGTGCTTTCATTCCATGCCCATGCCCAAGATTCAATTGGACATGCCCTAGTTTAAATTTGACATGTCTAGGATCAATTTTGAGATGCCCAAGACCGTAGGCTTGTGATTTCGTTCCATGCCCAACATTCAATTTGACATGCCTAAGTTCAAATTTGACATGTCTAGGATCAATTTTAAGATGCCAAAGACCGTAGTCTTGTGCTTTCAGGCCCATGCCCAAGATTCAATTTGAAATGCCCAAGTTTAAATTTGACATGTCTAAGATCAATTTTGAGATGTCCAAAGCCGTAGGAATGTACTTTCATGCCCATGCCCGGGATTCAATTCGACATGCCCAAGTTTAAATTTGACATGTCTATGATCAATTTTAAATTGCCCAAGACCGTAGGATTGTGCTTTCACGCCCATACCCAAGATTCAATTTGACATTACCAAGTTTAAATTTGACATGTCTAGGATCAATTTTGAGATTCCCAAGACCATGGGCTTGTGCTTTCATGCCCATGCCCAAGATTCAATTTTACATGCCTAGGATCAATTTTGATATGCCCAAGACCGTAGGCTTGTGCTTTCATGCCCATGCCCAAGATTCAATTGGACATGCCCAAGTTTAAATTTGACATGTCCAGGATCAATTTTGAGATGCCCAAGACCGCAGGCTTGTGCTTTCGTTCCCATGTTCAGGATTCAATTTGACATTCCCAAGTTCAAATTTTACATGTCTAGGATCAATTTTGAGATGCCCAAGACCGTGGGCTTGTGATTTCATGCCCATGCCAAAGATTCAATTTGAAATTCCCTAGGATCAATTTTGAGATGCTGAAGACCGTAGGCTTGTGCTTTCATGCCCATGCCCATGCCCAAGATTCAATTGGACATTTCCAAGTTTAAATTTGACATGTCTAGGATCAATTTTGAGATGCCCAAGCCCGTAGGCTTGTGCTTTCATGACATGCCCAACATTCAATTTGACATGCCTAAGTTCAAATTTGACATGTATAAGATCAATTTTAAGATGCCCAAGACCGTAGGCTTGTGATTTCATTACCATGCCCAAGATTCAATTTGAAATGTCTAGGATCAATTTTGAGATGCCCAAGACTGTAGGCTTCTGCTTTCATGCCCATGCCCAAGATTCAGTTAGACATTCCTAGGATCAATTTTGAGATTCCCAAGAACATAAGCTTGTGTTTTCATGCTCGTGCCCAAGATTCAATTTTACATGCCCAAATTTAAATTTGACATGTTTAGGATTAATTTTGAAATGCCTAAGACCGTAGGATTGTGCTTTCATGCCCATGCCCAAGATTCAATTTTACATGCCTAGGATCAATTTTGAGATGCCCATTACCGTAGGCTTGTGCTTTCATGCCCATGCCCAAGATTCAATTTGACATGCCAAGTTCAAATTTTAAATGTCTAAGATCAATTTTGAGATGCCCAAGACCGTAAGCTTGTGATTTCATGCCCATGCCCAAGATTCAATTTGAAATGCCTAGGATCAATTTTGAGATGCCCAAGACCGTAGGTTTGTGCTTTGATGCCCATGCCCAAGATTCTATCGGAAATCTGTGGGTGTTGTGGCCGCGAGATATTGTTGAGCTAGTTGTTCTAAATACTTCGCGAAAGGCTATTACAATTGGTGTTGATGGTGTTATGGTTTCTATTGTTCATGCTAGCTCCGTGCAAGCTACTAGGAGGAACCTTTGGATACAGCTTAATATGGGTGATCAACAGCTTCCTTGGTTGGTCATAGGTGATTTCAATTGTGTTCTTCGCAATGAGGAAAAGAAGGGTGGTGTGGTTCCTAGAACAGCTGTGGTGAATGAATTTGGGGATTGGATGGATGATAATAACCTGTTTGAAGCTGACTTTTTTGGGGTGCAAATTTACCTGGTCTAATAGACAAACCGGTCCAAGAAGAATTATTAGCAAGTTGTTGTTTTTTTTTTGGTAAGTCCAAAATTGTATTGATGAATAGCAAATATTTACAAAGAGTTTACAAGAAAAGAGGTCTGTAGACCCCAAAAACTTACAAACTATTTAAATATGAAATAAGAGACATTAGGAAAGCCTCTAATCATAGTTCATCCCTTCACCATTCCTTAAAAGACAACCTCTCTTTTCCATAACATCAACTGCAAAATTAGCCTAAATCGGAAGCAGTTCAAAATCACCAAATCACCTGAATTATTGTGCATATAACTTTTCAAACGAACAGCATATCCATGAATCAAATGATAAACACGTTGTTTAAAGAACTAAATATTAGCTGTTATGAATTATTAGCAAATTGGACTGGCAGTGATGAATCAATTTTGGTTGAATCGTTTTGAGAATTGGCGGTGTAAATCTCTTCCAATTGAAGTTTCCGACCATTCTCCTCTCATTGGCTACCCTTTTATTAACACAAGACCGCGAAGGGCTCCTTTTCGTGTTCAAAAGATGTGGTTCTTTCATGCTGATTTTTTTAGGATGGTGCGAGACAGTTGGATTGAGCCTTTGGTTGGCTCTCCGGCATTTATTTATCCTAAAAAGTTGAAACGTCTTAAAGTGGCTATGAAGTTGTGGAATCAAAATGTGTTTGGCAATGTCAATGTGCATTTAAAACAAGCTCAACTTCTTCTTGAAGGAGCAATTCGGGTTACTGATGATGACCCTACAGATTTGAATAAACTGAATTGGATGAAGGATGCTCAAGTTGAGGTCAACGAGTTTCGTATGCAATATGCTACTATGTTAAAGCAAAAATCCAGAAATAAATGATTGGTGAAAGGAGCTAGTAATACTAATTTCTTTCATAATAGCATTCGTATGAGGCGTAGTAACAATACTATTTCGGAGTTGGTTGATTCAAATGGGGTTTCAGTGACTGATTGTGACCAGATAAGGGATCTTATGGTTGGCTACTTTGAGAACAAATTTAATGGGTATGAAGCAGTTCCGGTGGACTCTCTTTTTAATATTGATCATGATATTCTTTCCGATGATGAGAGGAATATAATGGATCAATTACCTTCCTTTGATGAGATTCATGCAACTGTTTTTGGTTTGGACGCGGATAGTGCTCCTGGTCCAGACGGTTTCGTTGGGTTTTTTTATAGACATTGCTGGGAGATCATTGGTACTTACCATTCTTTTTTGTTGGAAAAAAAATTTATTCCTCATGTTGTTAATTCTAGATTGTTGCTCCTTTTTCCTAAGGAAAGTGGATCAAATACTCTTCGAAACTTTAGGCCTATTGGTCTTAGTAATTTCTTTTTTAAGATCTTCACTAAGATTTTGGCTACACGGTAAGTGATGGTATTTTCAATGATGTTGTAGTAAAGAGTTCGTTGAGGCTTGTGAAGGCAATGAATTCTAGACTTAATAGAACTTAAAAATATATAAAACTTAACTCAAAATTGATTTCAAGTGATTGGAAAATAACCAAGACACTAGAATCCACTATTACACATGAATGATGTCAAATATTTCATAACTCTAATTATACTTTTAATCCTTTATTTCTCAATCCACAAATAATCAAACATATTCTCAAAAATTAATTGTATCCCCTAAGCATAGATTATCTAACCAAAGCACAACCTATCTAATTGAATCACAACTAATGAAGAAAATTATGTAAACTTTTAAGAACTCTGCAAAAGCAGTGATTGAGTGAATTATAATTAAATATTAGAGAAAATGAAATAGTTACCCATTGTTCATGTGTGAATAGCTTCATCCATTGCCTTGGTTACGAGAGAATTAGCCGCTCATCATGTTGGAAACACGCTCAAAAGTTGATTTCATTTATGCTCAAAGGGTTACAAATGATGAATAAGGGAGAATTATAATAAAAATCGGGTTGCAACGCGTATAACTGTTGCAAAAACCGTTACAAAGAGCCCTACTGTTGTTGTTGCGTTTTTTTCCTGTAAACTGCGACCCACAGAATGAGTTGCTGTCACTGTTAAAAAACGACTGTTGGTGCAGGTCCGTTCTTCGTGTTCTTCAGTTTTGCAGCAGCAGAAATGGCAGCTCTGCAAATTTGATTTTTCGCTTTGTGGTGCTCTTTTTCTCTCCCAATCTCTCCGTCCCTTCTATGATATCCCAGCAGCCTATTTATACTCAACAGCCCCCTCGAATCTCGAGTTAAATACCACAAATTCTCTATTATTCGGCAGTAAATAAAAAATATTCTCCGGATATTTTTTTCTTCATCCGAGCATCTGCAGCTGTCCAACCTTCCTTATTTTCCTTCTAAACGCCTCTGCAGAGTCCAAACTCCATCCAACCACGAGCAGTACACGTTTCAATTTGTTGTAATCCCGTGATGGAGTTTTCCGGCCACGTACTCCCTGTTTTATTCACCACGGCAATTCCATGTAAATTGGGTCGAAACAAACACCCATACCAGCTTTTTTAGGACATATCACAACTACCCATTAAGTTTCATCCCTTTAGTCTACCTAGAACTGCTTCAAATTTCGATCGAAACTTCATCCAGTTTCAGTGCTTCTTTTTCCCGCCAAATTTAATTTTCAAACGAAGAAGATGGTGTCCCCCTAACCAGCTGTGGGGTGCGAATAGCAGATGCCTGGTTTGGGGGTGACCTGGGGTACCCCTTAGTAATTGAGGTGCCCCTTAACCAAATCTGGGCTCCGTGTAGCAAGTGTCCTCCGGGGGTGTTCCGAGTGATTTTTCGAGCCGATTTTTCCAACAATATTTATTTTCCAAAAATACCTAAAAATACACAAAACACCATAATAAGGACGAAAACGAGTACCAACAATACGAAACATTGAGGACAAATTAGACACATAAATGCGTCTATCAAATACCCCCAAACTTATTATTTGCTAGTCCTCGAGCAAAACTAATAAAAAATAAATAAAACCGAGTTAATCTCGGGAGGGTTTACCAGAGGTGTGCCCACAAAACCATTACTCCAGACCCTAGCTATCTATGCAGAACCTTGGAAGGCACTAAAGAATCTCCTTGGTTGGCATACTTATTGACTACAGGAGGAAGTACCCTGATGCGAAATTCCAATTGTTGTACACGAGTTTGCACTCAAGCATACTAAAATTCATATAAAGTGACAGAGCTCTACTCAGATAGTTTCTGGACATCATAAACCGGAGTCAACCAAACACATGGATAGATTAAGAAGATGGATGTAGAGAAAAATGTGGATGATGTTGACTAAGGTGAACCTATCCTAATGGACTGATACTGGTCTGGACTAATATCAACACACTGGAAAATACAAGGGAACCAGTGGTCGATAATCCTAACTCTAGGTCGACTCAGCTGGCATATACAAGGGTACTAGTGGTCGACTTTATTGTATTTATTTCGGTTGGTCTGGTGGTCTGGTCTCAATTTTTTTTTTTTCATCTCAGTCACTCTATTTCACCCTAGTAATGGTAAAAAAAAAAAAAAAAGTGATCAGGATTCTTTCGATGTTTCCATCACGAGGATATGGCGAAACTACCATGTTTTCTTTTCTAACACCTGAGCTCTGTGCTTTTATGAATAGACTCTTCTAGATGTTTCCATCTAATCAGATTGGTTCCTCAATTCCTACAATCAAAATGTTCCCATCCACTTAGATCGGTTAGTGCCAACCTTAATAAACATAAATTTCTAGGCTCTGGAGTTTATTTATTGCAACTAAAAGCTAACAAAAAGTTTCTTCCCCACCCCCAAACTTAAATCTAACATTGTCCTCAATGTTTCTAATGAAAGAGCAATACCAAAAAGTAAAGTAACATGAGGAATCAGTAAAGAGAGAAGTCGGAAAGATAGTACCTGGGTGAAGAGAGAAATCAAAAACTAATATACAACATACAATCGCCTCGATGGTCAATCAAGGGTAAACAGGGTCCTCCAGAGGGACCTCCTCAACATCACCTGTTGGAAAGGGCTCTAAAAAGGGTTTCAATCTCTGACCGTTAACCTTCGAAGAACTACTACCCATCCGGTGTCTCGATCTCAACAGCTCCATGAGGAAAGACAGTGCGAACAATAAAAGGACCCGTCCACCGAGAACGTAACTTCCCAGGGAAAAGATGCAAGCGGGTATCATACAGAAGAACTTTTTGACCTGGAGAAAATGACTTCCTTAAAATATTTCTATCATGCACAAGTTTCATTTTGTTCTTATACTCCTTCGCACTATCGTAAGCATCAATACGAATCTCGTCCAACTCATTGAGCTGGAGTTTCCTATGGGCTCCTGCCTTGTCAAGAGAAAAGTTTAGCTGCTTAACAGCCCAATAAGCTCTATGTTCTAACTCGACAGGTAAATGACATGCCTTTCCATACACAAGCCGATAAGGCGACATTCCAATGGGGGTCTTAAACGCAGTACGGTAAGCCCATAAGGCATCAGTAAGCCTAGACGACCAGTCTTTCCGATTAGGATTAACTGTTTTCTCTAATATACGTTTTATCTCCCTATTGGAAACCTCAACCTGACCACTATAGTCTGTGGATGATACGGGGTAGCTACCTTATGTGTAATACCATATTTCTTCATCAAAAGCCTAAAAGGTCCATTACAAAAGTGCGACCCACCATCACTAATTATAGCCCGCGGTGTACCAAAACGTGTAAGAATATTATTTTTCAAGAAATCAATCACAACCCTATGGTCATTGGTTTTACACGCAACCGCCTCAATCCACTTAGAGACATAGTCTACAGCGACAAGGATGTATAGGTTACCAAAAGAATTAGGAAACGGACCCATAAAGTCAATACCCCACACATCAAAGACCTCGACAACTAAAATAGGGTTCAAGGGCATCATGTTCCTACGGGAAATGGTTCCTAATTTCTGGCAACGTTCACAAGTAACACAGTAACTGTGGGAGTCTTTAAACAACGAAGGCCAATAGAATCCACACTGCAATATCTTAGCAGCAGTCTTCTTAGCACTAAAGTGACCCCCACAGCATGATCATGACAAAAGGAAATAATACTGGACTGGTCACTCTCAGGTATACATCTCCTAATAATCTGGTCTGGACAATACTTAAACAAATAAGGATCATCCCAAAAGAAGTGCTTAACCTCAGCTAAAAATCTAGAACGCTCTTGTTTACCCCAATGTTGGGGCATTCGACCAGTAACAAGATAGTTCACTATATTCGCATACCAAGGTAATTGGGTAACAAAGAACAATTGTTCATCAGGAAAGGTCCCTTATAGGAAGGGAATCATTAAGGGTATCCACAACAAGTCTAGACAAGTGGTCTGCTACTACATTTTCTGCACCCTTTTTGTCTCTAATGTCCGGAGAAAACTCTTGTAACAACAGGATCCACCTAATCAATCTAGGTTTCGTATCCTTTTTAGACAAAAGATATTTCAAAGCAGCATGATCAGTAAATATTACGATCTTAGAACCTAAGAGATAGGGTCTAAACTTGTCTACGGCAAACACAATGGCTAACAGTTCCTTCTCCGTAGTGGTATAGTTCAACTGGGTATCATTCAGAGTTTTGCTCGCGCAGTAAATTACATGAAGTAACTTGTTTTCTCGCTGACCTAGCACAACACCAATAGCATAATCTGAAGCATCGCACATGATTTCAAAGGATAGGTTCCAGTTGGGTGCCTGGACTATGGAGGCGGTAGTGAGTAAAGTTTTAAGCTTCTCGAAAGCCTCTAAACAAGCATCATCAAAGACAAACTTAACATCTTTTGCAAGAAAATTGCAAAGAGGTCTAGAAATCAAGCTAAAATCCTTAATGAATCGACGATAAAAACCAGCATGCCCTAAGAATGACCTAATAACTTTTACGGTTTTTGGGACCGGTAAAGTTTTAATAAGGTCAACTTTGGATCTATCTACCTCTATACCCTTTGAAGATACGATATGCCCTAGAAAAATTCCTGAACGAACCATGAAGTGACATTTCTCCCAATTAAGCACTAAATTCTTTTCCTTACACCTAGTCAAAACTAATGACAAATGATGCAAGCACTCATCGAAAGACGAACCAAACACTGAAAAATCATCCATAAAGACCTCTAAGAACCGTTCTACCATGTCAGAAAATATGCTCATCATACAACGCTGAAAGGTCGCAGGGGCATTACATAGGCCGAAAGGCATGCGTCTATACGCAAAGGTACCAAAGGGACAGGTAAAAGTGGTTTTCTCTTGGTCTTCTGGGGAATAGGAACCTGATTATAACCGCAGTATCCATCTAAAAAGCAATAATGGCTACGTCCAGCTAATCTCTCTAGCATTTGGTCGATGAAGGGAAGGGGAAAGTGGTCCTTCCTAGTGACCTTGTTCAATTTTCTATAGTCAATACAGACACGCCAACTCGTGGTCATTCGGGTTGGGATTAACTCATTGTTATCATTCTGGACTACAGTAATACCGGATTTCTTGGGAACAACCTGAACGGGGCTGACCCACTTACTGTCTGAAATGGGGTAGATAATGCCTGCATCTAACAGCTTCAGAACCTCGGTTCGAACAACTTCTTTCATATTAGGGTTCAGTCGACGTTGCATCTCCCTAGAAGGTTTGGTGTCACTCTCTAAATAGATATGATGCATACAATCAATAGGACTTATACCCTTAATGTCTGCTATGGTCCACCCTAAAGCTTCCTTGTTATTCTGAAGGACAGTCACTAGCCTACTTTCCTGATCACTATCCAAGTCGGATGCTATAATCACAGGTAAAGTTTCAGAGGGCCTAAAAACACATACTTCAGGGTATCTGGTAATGGTTTAAGGTCCAACTTGGGAGGCTTTTCCAACGAAGGAACTAGGGTAGACTCGGAACGGGTAAAGGTTCGAACTTAGGTTTCCATCCATTACTAGTGTCTAACAAAGGGGTTGAATCTAACAAAGCATTCACCTCATTAATCACATCATCATCATCAAAATCAATCCCAAAGTGAGCTAGGCATTTCTCTAATGGATCTTCTATCAAAGTGTTTGGTAATGACTCCTCTACTAAGGTGCCTATCATGTTCACCTCTTCTACGCTCGAGTCGTCCAGTTCCTGGGGTAGCTTACTAATGTGAAAGATGTTCAGCTCAATAGTCATATTACCAAAAGACAAATTCATAATACCAGTTCGACAGTTAATGATCGCATTGGATGTTGCTAAAAATGGGCGACCTAAAATCACCGGTATCTGGTTCTCTGGGTCAGGGACAGGTTGGGTATCTAGGATAACAAAATCCACTGGATAAATAAACTTGTCGACCTCAATAAGAACATCCTCGATCACACCACGAGGAATTTTAACGGACCTATCAGCTAACTGGAGTGTCATCTGGGTAGGTTTCATCTCACCAAGTCCTAGCTTAAGGTACACATGGTATGGAAGTAAATTCACACTGGCTCCTAAGTCAAGCAAAGCTTTCTCAACACGGTTTTACCTATTGTGCAAGAAATGGTAGGGGACCCTGGGTCTTTATACTTAGGAGTAGTGGTATTCTGAATAATGGAACTCACGTGACTAGCTAGGAAGGCTTTCTTTTGGACACTAAGCTTACGCTTTCGTGTACACAAGTCCTTAAGGAACTTGGCATAAGCCGGAATCTGCTTAATCGCATCCAACAATGGTAGGTTGATAGTAACCTGCTTAAAAACCTCTAATATATCATTAAAGTTGGACTCCCTCTTAGTCGGAACTAGCAGCTGGGGAAACGGGGTCTGGGAACAAAGCGGGCTCAGCAGGACCCTCATTGGTCTCTTTGGAGACTCTATCAGTCTTCTCATTCTCTGGCTCAGAAGGGTGAACTACAGCATGTTCACTATTAGGCATGGAAACCTTGTTGTCTATCTCTCTACCGCTCCTAAGGGTTTTAATAGCATTTACATGATCGGATGGTCTTTCACCTATTTCATTAATTCCTCTAGGGTTTGGTTGAGTTTGACTAGGAAACTTACCTCTTTCTCTTAAAGACTCATTTATATGACTAACCTGGGTTTTCAACTCGGAAATAGCCTGAGAGTTAGCCTGACCTATTCTCTTATTTTCTTCTATACCTTGAGCAACAGATTGCTGAAACTGCATAGTGTTACGAGTTAACAAAGCAAGAGACTCTTCTAAACTCATAATCTTCTTATCCGAAGGGTTCTGAAACTGTGCCGGGGCTGAAGGATTCTTAGGATAGCCAAAACCTGGGGGAGCTTGAGAGTTACTAGACTGACCTTGATTCTGGCCCTTAGACCAAGAAAGGTTGGGATGGTTTCTCCAGCCAGGGTTATAGGTTTCTGAATAAGGGTCAAACTTCTGACGGTTATCGAATCTAGTGTTGTTATAAAGAGCATTGGCTTGCTCTTCAACAGTATGGTCTTCCCAAAAAGGCTCTATTCTACCACTAGTACCACTAGAATGACCTAATTCCAACGCTTCTAACCTTTTGGCTATGGCTGCTATTTTAGCATCTGACTCATAGGATCCTTCTACCCTATTGACATTTCCTCTACTTAGAAGATTGTTTTTGGGGTTCCCTATTATTTTCCCATTGTTGGGTCTTATTGGCGATTTCATTCAAAAATGTCATCGCCTCATCAACAGTTTTATTCTCAAACCCACCTGTGCATAAGGACTCAACCATGGTTGTTGTTGAATAATCTAAACCCTCGTAGAGGATCTGAACTAACCTAACCTTCTCTAAACCATGATGAGGACATTGAGATATTAAGTCATTGAACCTTTCTAAATACCTATATAAAGATTCTCCCTCTTGTTGAGCAAAAGTACAAATTTGTGTCCTAATAGACGATGTTTTGTGCCTTGGGAAAAACTTATGTATAAAGGCAGATGTAAGTTGTTCATAGGTTTCAATTGACTCAGAATCCAAACTATACAGCCAAGATTTGGCTTTATCTTTTAAGGAAAAGGGGAATAACCTAAGTTTCAGTGCATCATCACTAAGGTTTTTAATTTTCAGAGTACTACATACTTCCTCAAATTCCCTAACATGAAAATAGGGGTTCTCATTCTCTTTTCCTAAAAAGGTTGGGAGCATCTGTAAAGTCCCAGGTTTGAGTTCATAATTTGCCTCGGTTTCAGCTAACTTGATACAAGATGGATGAGAGGTCCTAGTTGGGTTCAATAAAGCTTTTAAAGTTGCCATTTCTGGCACTACCGAAGGATTAGGAGTACTTTCTTCACAAAGAAGCAGATTCTCAAAACTGAAGTTTCCAAAAACGGGGCTCTCTAAAGAAGAGTCTTCGAGCTCCCCACCTTCACAAGAAGAACTACTAGGTTTTTCACTAATTAGACGACCTAGAGTGTTTCTTTTCCAAGCCCGTTCTCTAATGACCTCGGGCATACACTAGAAAAACAAAACTAAAACGAAAAGCCCTAAAATGGAAGGGAAGTTCTATGCAAACACAAACAAGGCTGACTCCACCACACCAAACCTACTGAATTCTAGCAAACAAAAAGCATGATGGCTCCACTTAGATTGTTTCTAGACCAGCTTCTAATCCTTCGAAAGGGAATTCGTTACAATTTAAGCAAACCCCTCTGGAATCAATCCGAGTCAAAGTAAGTTGAATTGAGGCGAGGGAAGCTCAGTGGAGCTTTGATACCCAAGGCCTCACCGCTATCACAAGGCGGCGCAGTCACGCATTCAACTCACAGAAACCATCATGAACTTCGAAGTATGCTAAAAGAGTAACCAATATTTTTCGAACGACTTTCCTACTAAGCTCGTTACCTATAGGTCTCGTTCTATTCCAAATTTTAAAGCTTAGGTTCGCGTTTGGTTTCGTTTTCCTAAGGCGGGCAAGAAGAGAACGGTGATGAAATCCGAACCCTTATCTTGTATGGCCAGTCCTTGCCCTTTACTAGGAATTTAAAACAGCCGTTTTCAGTTCCTCAGCATATATGCAAACGAAGGAATACAGTAACTCGCTGACAGGGGATTCGCGAGTGTTTCGACAAACTTACCTCCCGTTCCAGACGGGGGATGAACCGTTGTCGTCGACTCGGGCCACAACTCCTATGTTGTGTACGAACCCGAGGGGCCGAGGTGATATCGTAATCACCGTCCTTCTCTGCAAACAGTTTAATATTTAATCTACCCTTCCGTAGGGTTTAAAAAAATTAATGTCCAAATGTCCAAAGTCCAAAAGAAAGGTCCAAAAAATAAAGTGCAAAAAGAAAAAGAAAAATACAAAATAAAAAGAATTCCTAATACAATCTAATAAAATAACACTCTCTTTTTTTTTCTCTCTTTTTCTATATAAAAAAAATTCTTCTTCTTTAGCTCCTTTCGCTTTGCCTTTTACTTCAAGTCTTTAAATATTCGCCAAAAGCTTTGGCAAAAATTTCTTTCGCTCCAAATTCCCAAAATCTGAAAGGAAAAGACAAAAACCCAAAAACGTAAAGAAGAACAAAAAAAAACTAAAAAAAAAATAAATCTAAAAACTCTATCCTAAAGACAAGCCCGCGTCGGCGGCGCCAAAAATTGATGGTATTTTCAATGATGTTGTAGTAAAGAGTTCGTTGAGGCTTGTGAAGGCAATGAATTCTAGACTTAATAGAACTTAAAAATATAGAAAACTTAACTCAAAATTGATTTCAAGTGATTGGAAAATAACCAAGACACTAGAATCCACTATTACACATGAATGATGTCAAATATTTCATAACTCTAATTATCCTTTTAATCCTTTATTTCTTAATCCACAAATAATCAAACATATTCTCAAAAATTAATTGTATCCCTAAGCATAGATTATCTAACCAAAGCATAACCTATCTAATTGAATCACAACTAATGAAGAAAATTATGTAAACTTTTAAGAACTCTGCAAAAGCAGTGATTGAGTGAATTATAATTAAATATTAGAGAAAATGAAATAGTTACCCATTGTTCATGTGTGAATAGCTTCATCCATTGCCTTGGTTACGAGAGAATTAGCCGCTCATCATGTTGGAAACACGCTCAAAAGTTGATTTCATTTATGCTCAAAGGGTTACAAATGATGAATAAGGGAGAATTATAATAAAAATCGGGTTTGCAACGCTTATAACTGTTGCAAAAGCCGTTACAAAGAGCCTACTTGTTGTTGCGTTTTTAAGTCCTGTAAACTGCGACCCACAGAATGAGTCGTGTCACTGTTCAAAAACGACTGTTGTGCAGGTCGTTCTTCGTGTTCTTCAGTTTTGCAGCAGCAGAAATGGCTCTCTGCAAATTCGATTTTTTTGCTCTGTGGTGCTCTTTCTCTCCCAATCTCTCCGTCCCTTCTATGATATCCCAGCAGCCTATTTATACTCAACATCCCCCTCGAATCTCGAGTTAAATACCACAAATTCTCTATTATTCGGCAGTAAATAAAAAATATTCTCAGGATATTTTTTTCTTCATCCGAGCATCTGCAGCTGTCCAACCTTCCTTATTTTCCTTCTATACGCCTCTGCAGAGTCCAAACTCCATCCAAACACGAGCAGTACACGTTTCAATTTGTTGTAATCCCGTGATGGAGTTTTCCGGCCACGTACTCCCTGTTTTATTCACCACGGCAATTCCATCCAAATTGGGTCGAAACAAACACCCATACCAGCTTTTTTAGGACATATCACAATTACCCATTAAGTTTCAGCCCTTTTGTCTACCCAGAACTGCTTCAAATTTCGATCGAAACTTCATCCAGTTTCAGTGCTTCTTTTTCCCGCCAAATTTAATTTTCAAACAAAGAATATGGTGTCCCCCTAACCAGATGTGGGGTGCGAATAGCAGATGCCTGGTTTGGGGGTGACCTGGGGTACCCCTTAGTAATTGAGGTGCCCCTTAACCAAATCTGGGCTCCGTGTAGCAAGTGTCCTCCGGGGGTGTTCCGAGTGATTTTTCGAGCCGATTTTTCCAACAATATTTATTTTCCAAAAATACCTAAAAATACACAAAACACCATAATAAGGACGAAAACGAGTACCAACAATACGAAACATTGAGGACAAATTAGACACATAAATGCGTCTATCAGTAAGGGATTGTTTTAGACAAGCTAGTATCTGAAGATCAGTTTTTTTTTTTTCTAGATCAAAAAGGTTTATTAAGAAAAAAAACGTAATTACAAGATGAGATTACAAGAATTACAAGGGTGCTTTCGTCAGAGATTATGAAGTCCCCTTAGATGTTGTGGATCATTTTATGTTTTCTGATGGTTCTTTTAACGATTTTAAAATGGGTTTGGGTGTTATATAGTGTGATATTTAAGGAAAATTAAAGAGTGCTCGCTCGGACTTTGGATTGATTCCAGATGCAATAGGTGCTGAAGCTGCTGCTCTCATTTTGGCGATCTCTTGGGCAGAAGAGATGAATCTTTCCAAAGTTGTCTTTGTTAGTGATTGCCTCCAACTGGTGGATTATGTGAATGGAGTCAGCTCTAATATTGCTTGGAGAAATGAAGATCTTCTCAATCAGTGTCGGGTTTTAATTTCTAGTTCTTGCTCCTTTAAAGTTGTGTTTGTAAATCGTGTGAAAAACCATCTAGCATACCGGCTTGCTCGTCGAGCTAGAAATCTTAGTCTTAAGGGTCTTTGGGTCTCCTATCCCTTTTTTTTGAACTCTCTTGTGAGGGAGGAGAACTTGAATGTTGTTTGTAATTCTCTTCTTTGTTAATCCCATGGTGTGTTTCTTAGCAAAAAAAGAAGAAAAACAACAAAATAACTAACAAAAAATAAGCAACAAAGCTCCAAAAAATAACAAGAAAAACTAACAAAGGAAAACATTAAGAGCCTCCACCCCATCCTTTGCTCTTATTTTCCTTCTTTGGAGTTTGCATTCTTTTTCATCGGTCTTGTATTTCCTTGCAATACTCCTTGCGAAAAGATAAATCTTTCACAAACTGTTGTTGAATATCAAATTTTGTTATTGTAAGAAGAACTTCATGCTCCTCTTAAGATAAATGCACCTCTCTATTAGTACTCAAAAATTTATGCAGTTGTAGCCTAGCATTGTGCTCAGCAATATTCGAACTAGATTTTTCCTTGGCACGTACCTCCTGCTGCTCCTTCAAAATATCTTCACGTTTTTCCTTTTCAAAAACCTGGTCCGTAGAGTTTGTTACATGTCCAATATTTTTTCGTGAAAACTACAGAGAAACCCATTCTTCAAATTTTTTCCACTATGAAACCCACGGCCAGAAAAGTTCACGGGCGCACCCATTCTGTCGGTGAAAATTTCTCCCAAACCCATAATTATTGAAATTTTTGTTTATCTGTGATTTTCTTAGTCTGAGTTTTCTTTTTCTTTTTCTCTCTAGATCAATCCCTGTATATCTTCTAATTTACCAATAAGTTTATAGATTTCGATTATAATCATGACTCCGTTTGTTCAATACTGACAATGGGTTGGAACAGGATTTGGTGAAGATTGATGGAAATTCAGGTTGTTAGTTGTTAGATCGAAGATGGTTTGATGTGAAGATGGGTTCGTATTGAATTTGAACCAGAAATTGAAAGCACTGATGATGTCCCCATTAACATCTGGTATTGAAACAGGGAAATTAGGGTTTGATGAGGAGCAGATACTGAGTTGTAAATGTGAGTCTGGGTTCGGGATTCAGAAAATGCTTCAGAAACATACCTCGTGAAATTTCTCCTCGGAACAATCTATTTCAGAGTCAATAATACTGACGAGGAGAGTGTCATCCGCATTGGATCTCTTCTCAGTTAGAGAAGACAAGTGATGATAAGCTGGAATTGACATCGTTCGAATTCAAATCACTTTTTCAAATAGATTAGTAGTACTGTTATTAGTACTGGTCTTTATTGGGGTAGTGAAAATGGCAGAGGTGTAGTTTCCATGAGTAGTTTAGTTTGCTGGTGGAAGTACTGAATATGGAGCTTTATTCATCGTTCCACTCATAGTAAGTTGTAGTTTTATTTCCTGTTTATCCAACTACTTGCCCGCGTCTCTGGTACGCATGCAGCAACGTAGCGTGCTATTGATCTTCATTTTCCTAATGTTTTGCATCGCCTTACTAGATTGGAAAGGTTGACTATCATTATTAATTATTAAAACATAACAATTTGTATACATCTTTGACAGGGAATAGAAAGATTTGAGACTGATTTAAGTGTGCTACATCCAATTTTAACTGAATGCTGCGCAATTAAATCAGACGTGGAGCTTTCTCTTATTTTGTATGCCAAAGATGGAAGCTCAGAAGCTCATGTAGAGGTAATGTCCCGGCAAAATGTTCTGTAATTTGATAAAATGAATCTCCTAATTTGTTAACTTTCGTTGGCTTTGGTTTGTTAAATATAGATTCCAGTTATTACAAAAATGGGAGACTAAAATAACAGGAGTATGCATAAGTTTGCTTCCAGTATGCATAAGTTTATACTGCTTAGTAATATATATTTTAAGATTCTAAGAACCATGTAAACTAAAATGCTTCAAAATTGTATGTAAAGCTTCCCTTGTATCTACAGTATCGACTTATTATGTCTTATTATAACTTAGCTTTTTAATCTTACGTGTTCGGTTTAATTTGTTATGAATGATATTTTTTTTTTGATAAACTGATCCACTTGGCAGGCAATGAGAAATATGAGAGCCGGCATTTTCAAGTATCAACTAAGTAGCATATTTCTTCCACATATGAAGGTTCTAATCTATAACCTTACTTATTTCGCAATATCGAGTTGCCTCAGCTATCTTTCATAAACTTCTACATGTTCAATATCGAGTTGCCTCAGCTATCTTTCATAAACTTCTACATGTTCAATTCCGTTGTGCTTTGATTTCACCTAACTTTGAAGCTTGCAGACTTGATACAGTCCAATGATTCTCTCATATTTTAATATCACTTGCAGGCCTTCGTTGAGCGTGTTGCTATGTGTCGAAACTAGTAGAAGAAATAAAATTTGGAAAAGGAGATGGAAGTGTAGATGGGTTTGGTGTGTGTGTGACGTGCATTTAGAAGAAAATGGAGGTGTAGATAGTGATGCATAATAGGGTATGCATCTACAAAATTTGTTGCATAACTTGTTATGCATTCTCGAAATTGGTTGCATGACACGTTCTGCAGCTTTTTTTTTTGCGTAACTTGTTATGTAGTCCAGAAAAGGGTTGCATAACACGTTATGCAGCTACTTTTTTCTTAGTATTGAAACCAACAAGAAATAAGGCTGCATAACTTGTCATGCACCTATAATAATATCTACATAACATGTTATGTAGTCGTGAAAATGGATGCATAACCTGTTATGCATCCGAAAATATGACTGCATAATGCATTATGCATCGAGAAAATTGTTGCACAATCTTTTATGCATCGAGAAAATAGATGCATAACCTGATATGCATCCGTAAATATGGATGCATACTGCATTATGCATCAATTTTTTATATGTACGGCTAAAATCAACCAAAACAATGGTTACATAACTTGTTATAGATGCATAACTTGTTATGCAGTCGAAAAAGGGTTGCATAATTCGTTATGCGTCTGCAGAATGTGTTATGCATCGTTTTTGGTGACTGCATAATGGTTAAGTATCAAGTTTTCAAAAAAATTTCCTAAAATGAGGATCACCTCCGATTTTTTCGTTAAAAACAAAAATTTGATATTCTTGTTTGTACTCGTTGCGTAGCTCTTTTAAAAGGATTTCCAACGATATAAAATTTGTAAAATTCTAAGGCGCGGATTTTTAGATATGTTATGTCCAAGTTGCGCTGCCAATTATACCCCTGAAAAAGATAGTATGCATAACCAGTTATGCCTGAAAAGATAGTATGCATAACCAGTTATGCCTGAAAAGATAGTATGCATAACCAGTTATGTATTGATTCATATAATAATTTCATATAATTATGGGTGTCACGGTATACAAAATTAATTGTGGGCATGAGAACGAGAATATTATTTTTTTGGATCTCCCCCTAGTTTCCCCTATTTTTTTTTGCTAAGCCCAATAGTTTATTAAAGCAAAAAATCGTTATCACAAGAATTACAAGGGCCCCCACCCCATAAACTAAAAGAGTAAAATAAATATCTTCACTAAGAGCAACTGCAGTGGACGACTAAACCCAAATTTGGTGTCGAGTGGGCTGGCGTAATGGGACGGACCATCGATCAAAATTTGATCAAAGAGTAAAACTCGGACCAAATTTGGTCGGCGATTAAGACCAAATCCAAATATAGTCGGGCGTTTATATAATGTTCGCCTACCCGACGGGCGTTGGTATAATGTCCGCCTGTAGCCGCGCGTTCGTAAAGTTAACGCCTGATGCAGGGCGTTGGTATAATGTCCGCCTGGATGGGGCGTTGGTATAATGTCCGCCTGAATGGGGCGTTGGTATAATCAACGCCTGGCATGGGGCGTTGGTATAATGTCCGTCTGGATGGGGCGTTGGTATAATCAACGCCGGACACCAAATTTGAATGCGGCGTTGATATAGTCATGAACCCAAATTTGAAAAGTTTACAAAACTTTGGTTGGGGCGTTGTCTTTATCAACGCCCCATTTTTTTTTTTTTTTTTTTTTTGAACCCGGGCGAACGTATAATCTCCGTCCCACACACCAGGCGTTGCTATAGTTCACGCCCCATACAGGCGTTGTCTTTATCAACGCCCCATACCAGGCGTTATCTTTATCAACGCCCCATGCCAGGCGTAATCTTTATCTACGCTGGACGATGAAGCGGACTTTATATCAACGCGCGACCAAATTTACTCGTCACCCGCTACGTCACAGGACGGACTAAACCCAAATTTGATCTTTTTTTTTAGTCTTTGGTCTTTAGTTATGCTCGCACCACTGTGGACGCTCTAAGAGACCAAAGGCCCCTAATTACAAAGTCAAGAAACTCCTGCAACTAAAATAAATAGCATCACTAATTTGGTTTCAAAAGAAACCACTTTTCTTACTATCTTCACCATTATTGCATCAAAAGAAAACTTTAGCAAAAGAAAACTGAACAACATGAATCGAACCCGAGCTGGACTCCTCAGAACAGCCATCCTATCGTCATAGTTTGAACAAGTAATCTTCACTTCAGAATTGTTATCACTAAATAATTACGACAGAAAATATTGAAAGCTGCCACACCTTGTCAGAACCACTAGAGTACTAACAATTGCATATCTAAATTGTGACATCTGTAAACCACTTTGGATGATTAAACTAACATCTGTCGCATCATGTACTTTGACAACAAGAAAAGATTTCTTTGCTGTCACATTTTTAACTCATGTTGAAATCCCCTAATGAATATCAACTTCATACCAAACCACCAAATATTTCACGGAAGCCTTGGTAGTATTATTAATGAAAATAACACCACCGGCTTGATAGCTTCATGGTACATAAACAGTTCGGTGATAATAGAATCAACGTCCTCTGGGATCTTCACACCATAATCAATTACCATGAAAAACACGGTATTAACAACACCATATTGATCAAAAACAACCATATTAACATCTTCTTCTTTATCCAAGTTCATAACGAACCTGAACTCTTTTAGGGTTTCCAAAGAAACCACTACGCCTCGATTTGTATAAACAGATTTTGTAGCTTCGGAAAAAACCGAAATAAATCTGAACAGAAATAGGGTTTCGTAAGAAACCGCATGAATAACCGATTTCATCACCATGTGTTCAACAGAACAAAACTTGAGCAAAAGCTTACCGAACAAAGACAATAATCGATCCCGAGCTGAACTCTCCTGAACAGCCATCCCGTCGTCTAATCTTGCACATGTATAGGGGTTAGTCGTGGGAGAGTTCGAGAGATTTTAATGTATTTAGGTTTTTTCCGGTTAGTCCTGAGGGAGTTTGAGGGAATCTCTCCAAATCTTCGTTAATCGTGGGGGAGTTTAGAGGAGTCTCCTAAACTCTCTAGAAAACACCTGTTAGTCGTTGGGGAGTTTAAAAAAAGCTCTTGAACTCCCTGTTAGTCATAAAACCCTACAATACTATGGAGTTGGTTGCTTTGGGGAGTTCGAAGGAGTTTTTAGTGTATTTTGGTCTCACAACAAATCTCTTAAAAGAGTAGAGATTTGGGAAGGAGTTTGGTGCGTAGAAAACCATAGGAGAAAGAAGAGGAAACGTTTTTTCCCAGGTATGTTTTTTTTCTTCTTTGATCTCCATGATTGTTTATAATAGTTTGATTTGTGTACTATTTTGATTGTTTTTCATATCTTTGATCTTCATGATTGTTTATTTTGATTGTGTGTATAGTTTTTTTTTGTGGGTACTCTCTCTCTGCCAAAACCCTAATTTGTGGTTCAAAAGATCTTGGTAAGAAATTGCATGATTTGATTATAATGATATCTTTAAATTCAACCGTTGGAATATGATGAAATTTGAGTATGTCGTAGTTTACCTTGTTATAGAAGTACAGTAAAATTTTCACGCGGATCAGGTCACGTTTGCTACTGCAAAGCTTGCACAATATATGACTATGGTCTGCTGAGTTTAAATCCCGAATAGGGGACTGATTCCTATTTATCTCATTCTCCGCTTATCGGACAAAGCTGAAATTTTAGTATGATGTTTTTATATATGAAGGTTACCTACTGTAGAAATTTCATGAAGTTCTGATCACTTTAGGTACACCAAAGTGTGAGAAATCCGGAACTGAATTCTGTATGCACGTACTGAAAGTAGTCGGGTTCTGAGTAATGTATCTTTTTAATGAACCGTTGGAATGCTATGATTTTTGAGTGTGTTGTGGAATTGTAAGTGTACCATAAAAATTTTAAGAGGATCAGGTAAGTATTAGTACTGCAAAGATTGGACAATCTGAAACTGTGTTTCGGTGAAACCGAATTCCTTTACAGTTATCTTCATAATTTGTTATGTCATCATGCATTAATTGGCTTGCTACTTTGCATAGGTGTCATTGAGAATCACTATCACTTTTTAAGTCATCTTATTTAGACACATACTTCTCTTCTACTCTATATGCCAAAGTTCAATACAGTGGCGTACTTCATTCCGTATTGGCGTGTTTTAGCCAATTCATACGGTGCTTTTGTTATAATGATATCTTTAAATTTCAACCGTTGGAATATGATGAAATTTGAGTACGTCGTAGTTTACCTTGTTATAGAAGTACAGTAAAATTTTCACGCGGATCAGGTCACGTTTGCTACTGCAAAACTTGCACAATATATGACTATGGTATGCTGAGTTTAAATCCTGAATAGGGGACTGATTCCTATTTATCTCATTCTCCGCTTATCGGACAAAGCTGAAATTTTAGTATGATGTTTGTATATATGAAGGTTACCTACTGTAGAAATTTCATGAAGTTCTGATCACTTTAGGTACACCAAAGTGTGAGAAATTCGGAACTGAATTCTGTATGCACGTATTGAAAGTAGTCGGGTTCTGAGTAATGTATCTTTTTAATGAACCGTTAGAATGCTATGATTTTTGAGTGTGTTGTGTAATATTGAGTTTTAAGTGTACTATAAAAATTTATAGAGGATCAGGTAAGTATTAGTACTGCAAAGATTTGTTTAAATCTTGTACTTCTGGATTCGGTTGGGATGATGCTAACAAGATGATTACTGGATCCGACGAGATGTGGAACAATTACTTTGAGGTATGTGTGTGTTACATACTGAAAACTAAATTTGATATCTTTTTCTTCTATTTTGTGCAGAGTTCTAATTCATGCTTTATCCTTTATTTATTTTTTGTATGTTAACAGAGCCATCCAAACCAAACTAACTTAAGGGAAGATAATGGTAAAGACTATGGTGACTTGCTTATTGTTTTTGGGAATAAATGTGCTTCTGGAAAAGTTACAGTTGATCTTACCCATGAGGGTACAAGTGCTAGAACCTGTGATAAGGAAGATGAACAAGATGATTACTTCGATGTTGATTATACTCAATGAGAGCAATATGATAATGCTTTTAACGTATCATACGTGGGATATGGCTTAGAGGAAAGTGATGAACAAGATAAAGATGAAACTCAAGATATGAACACAAAGAAAATTCCTGTCAGAAAAACGGCACCAAAGAAAAGACCAAGGTGTGACATTGGTGACTCTTCTACATCAACTAATCCTACTGGGAAGTCTGATTATCTAGAGAAATTTATTGCCAACAGTTCATCGATTGCTTCTTCTATTGATTCAATGCATGCTCTTATTGCGAAAGAGAAAGAAGACCGCAAAATTAAAAAAGAAATGCGCAGAATTGATAAGGATAAGAAAGATAACCAAGTATGGGATCTTGTTTATGGCATGAATGAAATTTCTTTGGAAGATAAGCTGAAAGTAATTGAAATGCTGGACAACAATCACAAGAAGAACTTATTCATACATTTTACTCCTGAAGAGAGAAAATTGTGGATTGGTTCAAAGTTAAAAGCATAAACCTGTCATCTTTGCAAGTTTCTATTAGGTTTAATGGGCTTTTAGAGTTACAACAATTGATCGTTTTTCTTCATAACTATTAGTATTTAATTTTTCTTTTCTCCTAATTGAGAACTTATTGTTATGGATTGATTGCTACTAATTTTTATGGATTGACATCTTTATGGTTATTATGATTGAATTTATGAACTTTATATTCTATATGCTTATTTTCTATATACATATACTTTTATGCTTTTGAAATAATGCTGATTCTAATAAAAAAAAGTACTTTTATCGTATTTTTAGGTGAACATGTCTGATTTGGATTTATCTACTGATAGTGAAGATGAAGCCTTTGATACAGAAGAAGAAAGCAGTGATGATGAAGAGGTAAGCAGCAATAATGAATTTGAACTATCCATATTTTTGAATATACTTTCAGCGGTGCATTCATGGTTGATGGATATAATCAAGAAATTGCAATACATACAAAGTCAGCGTATTGAAAGACCAATGAGACGCCCAGTTACTTTGTTTGGATATAACTATATAAGGAGAGTTTTGCGTCAAGACCCAGAAAACTTTCGAAGAAGTTATAGGATGTACCCTGATAATTTTCTAAAACTATGTTGTATCATTAGAGAAACTACATCATTATGTGATACAAGATGTGTTTCTATTGAAGAAATGCTTGGTACATCGTTGTTGGCCAAAGTTCACGATATTGCACAATACGTGACACATTTGGTCGCTCTCGGTGGACAGTTAGTAAAAACTTCAACAGGATGTTGCGAGCTTTAAATTCTATAGCTCCGAGGATGATGGCTAAGCCAACAAGTGCAACTCCATTTAAAATTCGTGAGAGCACACGATTTTATCCTTACTTTAAGGATTGCATTGGAGCTATGGACGGTACACATATCCTAGCAATGGTAGAGAAAATAAATGCAGCCGTTTATCTGAATCGACATGGAATTACATCTCAAAATGTGTTAGCGGTTTGCAACTTCGACTTGGAGTTCATATACGTGCTCAGTGGATGGGAAGGCTCTGCTCATGATTCGAAAATACTTAACGACGCAATGAAAAAAAGAAATGGACTGAAAATACCGCAAGGTAATTTTACTTTTATCTAATGTGAAGTTTTGAGTTTTTTGGTTAAGTTATATTCGGGTTCTACTTGACGAAGTTTTCTTTTTGTGTTTTATTCAGGTAAATATTACTTGGGGGATGGTGGGTTTGCAAACCGACGATATTGTTTAACACCATTTCGTGGCCAACATTATCATTTGAAAGAATTTTCTGGTACGGGTAATCATGCGAAAAAGGCTGAAGAATTATTTAACATGCGTCATGCTTCTTTGAGGAATGTAGTTGAAAGATTGTTCGGTGTTGTGAAGTCTTGTTTCTTGATCTTTAAGTCTCAACCTCCATTTCCGTATCAGGTGCAAGCGGAGATAATGACAGCTTGTGCAGGCCTACACAACTTCTTACGAAAAGAATGCCGTTCAGATGAGTTTCCGGTCGAGGAAGAGGAAGAGGAAGATAGCCATACATCAACGCTTGTAAATGACGATGAAATTTTGACACAACAAACTCAAGAACAACAACGTCAAGAAGCTAATGCATGGAGAAAGAGTATAGCGGATGATATGTGGGAAAATGTTCGTGAACAAAGGGAGTTAGAATTGTATGGAGACCGTTAAATTGAAGGGAAAAAAATTTATCTCGTTGCACAAAATAACATACTATTGATACAGAGATATGATCATTTTCATTTATTTTTTTCTTTTGATTAAAGATCAATGTTATTTGCAAATAAGGGTTTATTGTTTCTTAAAAGAGAA
The DNA here is from genome assembly GCF_003573695.1 of Papaver somniferum. Lineage (NCBI taxonomy): Eukaryota > Viridiplantae > Streptophyta > Magnoliopsida > Ranunculales > Papaveraceae > Papaver > Papaver somniferum. The sequence goes on along the minus strand of NC_039361.1, from coordinate 122,307,265 downwards.
TGAGTTAGGAGTGAACTCTCTCAAACTCCCCCAAACTCCCTCTAATAAACTCTCTCAAACTCCCTACACTCCCCCAAACTCCCTGAACTCAAAAACACAAAACTCTCTCAAACTCCCTACACTCTCTCAAACTCTATCAAAATCCCTGAGATTTAAAATACACTCAACTCCCCTGAAATCACTCGAGGACTAACCCCCTGGTAGTCTTTATCTCGTTATACTTTTCCGTGAGCCGTTGGAAAAACTTCATTGTTCTCTTGAACTTTTTTAGGGTTACAATAAAAATAGCCTCGCGTTTTTAGGGGCCACTCAAAAGGATTTAGGGGCCAACAATAAAACAAAAAAGGTCACCCAAAGAGAAAATGTAGCCAGACCTTATCTCGCGTAATTCGTAATGGCAAAATTATCCTTATATATTCGGAGGATATGATAACATTTTTATCCTCCGATTTCAATCGGAAGCCAAAATATTACCCAGACTTTTGATTGTAGTCGGTGCAGTATTAGAATGATTTCTGTTTCATTTTTTCCATTTCTTTTTCATTTTTGAGTTGTTAGAGTTATAGAGAAGAAGGTGAAGGAAAAAAAGGGAAAACCCATTTTATCACTACAAAAATGGATGGATATGAAAAAGAAGGTGAGAATCATGGCGAAGACGATTTGGGGTATATGTTGAATGATCCAAACTTTTGTGGAGAGGAAAACCTAGACGACCCTTTCATGGAAGAAAATGGAGAATCGACTGATATTGAAGCTAACGATGCATGTAAAACACAGGTAGAACTCTTAAATATTTATCTACCGATTTGGTGGGTATTTCGAGGCACGGTTATAATTTTTTTTGAAACTATGTAATCGGAACAACAGTATTATAACACTTCAATCCGATTAATCATATTCGGGAATTCCATATTTTATCAAACCGCCGATTAATATTAAAAATTTGAATTTACAGCACTCAAACATCACATGTTATTCTTTTTTCCCAGTCCGAGATGGAACAATCAACGCGGCTTCGAAATGTAGAAACGACTCTCCTCTCCACTTGGAATAAGCATCTTGTGCCGCAAACCTGTCGTCTCTGTGCCTAGCAAGAATACGGTTGTACTCTGTGCACAATTTGATAACATGGTGCACCCTTGAATAAACATGGGATGGTTCATAATTGTGGCGTGGCTTCTTGTACTTACCAACAAAAGGACCCAATGAAACGTTAATCCAAAATATACGATCGTCATGCTGTTCTTTGGGTAGATCTTTCACAATGTAATAATTTTTTATCCATTCGGTCTCTTCCTCAACTTGTTTTAATCTTTCTCTTTGATGGAATTGTTCTTGACCTCGCTTCTTAGCCTTGATTTCCTCTTCCTCCTCCTTCGTTGCCACTAACGATGGTTTAATTTTTTTTGGGTTGTTTGTTCCTTTTTTGTATTTCTTCTTCCATTGCTGCAATTGATGTAGTTGTTCGCTTGCATATTCGAAGTATGTTGTCGATTGATGATGGACTTGCCATTGAAAATGTTTTTTATTCTAATTTTTTACTCAATAATAACTGAGAGGGGTTACCCTCCTTATATAGATTAGAGTTCCAACGTCTCTAATTTTTGAAAATATGGCCGTTGAGGTTTCTGAAAATATGGCCGTTGAGGTTTCGTATCAATGATGCACTACAATCGGTTGCTAACGATCACGTATTTCCTCCGAAAAGGACATTCGGTAGCGAACTTAAATTTTTATCTACCGATTAGGTTGGTATTTATAAACACGACTATATTATTCGGAGGCTAATTTTTTTTTGTAAAGTCCCGAATGTACGATGGCCCAAAAATCAGAATTTGGGAAAAACTGATACTTTTCAAATTTTGAACTTGCAATAATCGGAAGTCAACTCAGTTACCCAAACTTCCGAATATGGGTTGTCTAACCTTCTATATTGGCCCTTGTAAAGTCCCTAATGTATAACACAAATCATTGTCATTTATCTGCTCTTCTTTACTTTACGACCGTGACTACCTCTCAGTCCTACACGACCACGGGTTTGAGCACCTTCAGTTGGAGCAGCTTCAGTTGGAGCACCTTCAGCGCTCGATGAAGCTCGAGTTCTTTTACCCTTCTTTGATACTTCCACCTTGGGAGGATGCCTCTTCGTGACTTTCTCCCCAAACTGGGCAGCATAATCTTCGTTATCCATATTATCAACTAGGTCTCCAGCCTCTTTGATCTTCTCAGCTGGCATGGGATCTCCGCTCTTCAGGCATGCAGTTAACATTTTGGAAACACGCTTGAACCTATTCACCTGTTTTTTATACGTAATGACATAACATCAAACGGTAATTACCCTAGAGGGGTTATACATCACATATCCTGTGGGGTGCCACAATGGTCCAAAATAAAGGGACAAGTCCGACCGAACATTTATATGCCCACTGGATCGATCTTCCTTGTATGGATCAAAGCATACGTCTGAGGCCTTCAATTGGTCCAAAATCTCCCTCATGCGAATCAACTGCTGCTCTTTTGTCCTAGAACGGTTGTCTTCAAATATATAATTTGTTCCTCTAGGAGTACCTTTGCACCACCCCGGGTTCTCTCCGGCCAACTTCAGGATAGGGAAGTGGTCATAGATCCATGCATATATACATAAGAAACCAAGTTTTAGTAAATAGATTGTGTGTATTCGGTAGTAATTTCCAAACATTATTTCCGATTATATATAATCGGAAATAAAACTAAGTACCTATCCACCGAATAACCAACATTCAGAAATATATATGGATCATTTCCTAACGAATATGCGTCATTTGGAGTTCAGTAACCTATAGTTTTTATGGCGTGTATATTCGGTTCTAATATCAAAAGAATATTTCCGATTATATATAATCGGAAAACAAATAAGTACCTAGCCACCGAATAACCAACATTCGGAAAAAGATATGGATAATTTCCTACCGAATATGCGTCATTTGGAGTTCAGTAACCTATAATACTTTGGCCTATATATTCGGCAGTAACTCCCCAAGACTAAACTCTGATTCTAAACAATCAGAAGTAAAACTAAGTAACCTGTTCCCGAATATGCATAGTTTGGAGTTATGAATATGCATCATATGTATTGTCTACCGAATAACTATAGAGTGAGTAATAGAGTTAAAGAAAAAACCTGCAATAGAGCCACGTTCCCGACAACTTGGCAGGTTCCTAGCCTCGAAGCCTTTCTCAACTCTTCCATCAAGAATGCTAGGCATGTCGTGCCCCAAGAATAGTCACCGACTTCATGGAGAGGATCCAAAAGTTGTATAAGGTTGGCGTCGATCCGGTTGCCAGAAGTATCGGGGAATATGACACATCCCAATACACAAAGGAGATATGCGGTGGCAGCGTGGTTCACTTGCTCATCAGTTAACGTTCCATTCTTTTCCTTCTCCAAGGTGCCTCGGAACATATTCATCAAAGATGTAATGTTGATCTGTCTTGTTCTGTAACTTTCATGCCTCCTAAACTCTGCTGTTGTTGTCTCTTCATCCTAACCTAAGCACTTTTTAGTGAGAGCATAAAGTTGTGCCCAACTTAACTGCTTTGTGTAGTTAAACTTCACAGTTGTGCCTTGATCGGTAAGGTTAAGAATCTGCACAACATCATCCGGGGTAATCATCATCTCCCCAAACGGCATATGAAAAGTATCGGTCTCAGGATACATTCTCTCCACGAACGCCGATATGGCCACACGATCATGTTCCAACAATGAATTCTCGACGGCATTAGCTAACCCCGAGTTGGAAACAATTGAATTGAACCTTTCACATTCACCGGATGAAGGCCACGCAAGCATTTTTGTTGGTGCGGCGGTAGGTTTGATTAGACGGACCGCATCTTGATGATCCTATTAAAGTACATAAAAAAATCCTTAATACAAATATTACGATATAACACATAGACAATACATTAATAAAAAATAGTAATTTTATTACCTCGGTTTCGTATATTTCTCTGGCCCATGAGTCTTTGTATCCAAATAGCAATTTTCCTCCATCCGCCGGTAGCCCAAGGATTGTGCCTGCTGGAATACCCTTCTTCTTCAAGTGCTGAGGGACAAGATGTGATGCTTTCTTAGCAATATCCTTCTTTACACCATCTTTTCCTTTTTTGGATTTTTGGGTACCACTTGGTTGTCCTTCTTCTTCTACTCTTGGCACTGGATCAACTGGTTCAATTTCATGGTGGGGTGTAACTTGTGGAGCAGTTGGTTCTGCACTTTGTTGAGCGGCTTGTTCAACACTTGGTTGCTCCCCTTGTTCACTGCCTTGTTATTCTACACTTTGTTCAGCACTTGGTTGCACTCCTTGTTGACTGCTTTGTTCTTGTAAGCTTTGTTGAGCACTTGAATTATCTTTGGCACTCCTTTCCCTCCTAGCACTAGCTGTCACTTTCTTCCTCCTTTCTCGACTTTGTCTAAACAACAAAGAAAGGAAAAATATTTACAAACTATACAATCGGAAGAAAAAGTATGGAAATATAACCCGAATGTACACATTCGGAAGTAAGAAGACACATATTGTTCCCGAATACAAAACAATTGAAAGCTAACTAAACATATTTACAACCGAATATGCATCAATTGGAGTTCAGAAGCTCTAAATTTTTCATCCTACACAATCGGAAGACAAAGTACACAACTATAACCCGAATGAACAAATTCGGAAGTAAGAAGACACATATTTTTCTCGAATGAAAAACAATCGGAATATATTTAAACATGTTTACAACCGAATATTCATCAACTGGAGTTCAGAAACTCTAAAATGTTATCCTACACAATCGGAGGTATAAAACATTATATTGTCTTCCGAATAAATACTGGCCCCAAAATGGGATTTTTCCTATATCAGAAATTTTGAGATTTTTTCAATATATATATATATATATATATATTCGGTAGTGAGTGTACTTCCGAATATTGTGTGTCTACTTAAATATATTCGGGAGCCAAAAAATTCATTAAACTACCGATTATTACCAGTTTGTATCCAGGAAGATATGGCCAACAATATTCGGCCGATAACCATAAAATATTTCTCCCGAATACTGTCGATGTTCTTGAGAAATGAAGAACACGACTACATTCGGAAGTAAATAAGCATGAATATCGCCCGAATCTGGATAAATAACCGAAAACCCTAGAAATTTTTTTTCTCGATTCGTCGAATTAAAGCGAAATAAACCCCAAAAATGATAGATTCTTACCTAATTGGGGCCATTTGAAGTTGACGAAGTGTTTGACTATCGGAATCGCGACCACCGACTACATCGGCGGGTACTTCTTCTTCGCGTTCTTCGCGTGCTTCTTCATTTTCAGCAACAATTTCTTTATTTCTTGCTAAAATCCCAATCTTTGGATCGATACCCCGAGCAACGTTTTTGGTTCTAGGTCTGTGGGTTTCATTTCCCTTATCCATTGTTTTATAAACGAATCGACGATGTTTTGATTTTACGATTCGCGGCGATGTTTCGGTTGAACACAAGAACGAGGGAAAGTTTTTTTTCTTCCACAATCGGAAGATAATATGAAACTGGAAGAAGAAGAGTTGAAATGAGTAGAATTTTTTTTGATTTGGTTTTTATACAGTTTTACCAGAAGGGCATTTATGTAACTTCAATATCATATAGGGTACCCCTTAACTAGAGTCTTTGGCTGGGTATAAATTGATGGCCCCTAAATCCTTTCGGGTGGCCCCTAAAAACACGAGGAAAAATAGCTTCAAAAACAGCATCGAACATAAAAGTAGCCGCTGCTGTAATATTTAAAACTATGACAAATCTGTAGCTTAAAACAAGCGAAACAGATTTGAAATCATATAACTTCTCTAAGATATGAGTCTGAATAATCAAAGAAAATTTATAACCAGCAAACTCAAAACATGAGTTTAGCTTATCTGGTGGATCTGTTGATGGATTTACCATCTCTAATCCTCAAAAGAGGATCAAAAATGATGAAGCCAAATTTTTTCCCTTCAAACCCTAGCACCGTGAAAACCGAACCAAGAGAGGGGTACTGCCGCCTTTGTATTTAGTGAAAAACTCGATTTTCATAATGTTGCAGGCCCAATAGCCTTGCTTGGATCCGTATATTTCAAAGTAGAACTCAGCCCATACTTATTCTCCACCAAAACACCGCCAGAGTAAACTGCATCATTCCCATTATTCTCCAAATTAACCTGACCATTGTCTAGGTCAGACTTACGCTCAGCAAGAAGTTTTTCAGCCCTTCGAGCTACTCTTTTATCTTCCCAACTTGCCAAAATGTCATCGTCCACAGCTCCATCATCTGAAAACTGCTTCATCCCACTGTCCTCCGCTGTCTCTAGGATCACAAGATTTGCATGGTCTGTGGTATCCAGACCTAAATCACTCTCAAGGATATCAAATTTGTTTTGGTGCATAACAACTTCAGTCGTGAACACATCATCCACATGAGTTCTTTTGTTCGTCTTTCCACTAAACAATTTCCAGTCCGTAATTTGATTAGCTGCAGAGTCAGAAACACCAACAGCATCAAACAATTGAACTGAATTATTATCAACAGAATTCTGATTAACTCCCAGCACATTAGTATCTTCAGGCACCTTAGCTTCTTGCATCGTCTTGTTAACTGGATGCCATTTCAGGTTACTTTTAGTAGGATTATCCAAAGGATTCTTCTTAGTTTTTCTCCTACAATCAGATTCAACATGACCAACAATTCTGCAACATGAGAAAAATTTAGGAATTTTTTGAAGTTCAACAAACTGATCGAAACTTCTTCCATCCACTGTTACATGAATGGAATCTGGAACTTTCTTTGTGAAATCAATATCAATTAGAATGCATAACAACCATACTCATGATTCAAGGTCTTCTTATCAACCATAATGGGAGTGCCCGGATTTTTTCCAAGAGATAACAACACTTTTTCCGTCCATGATTCAACATATAAGCCAGGAAAATTAACCCAAACAGCAGCATGAGAAGAACTTTCTTTATCCGGATCAAACCATGGAAACCACTCACGAAGATGTAACTCTTGTTGATCGATTTTCCATGTTTTCTCACAGATTTTTAGTTTATCTTCCTCAGTTGAAAACTTGATAATAAAGAAACCCTTATTCATAGGCGTAAACTTGACCTTTCCTGGACCTAAACTCCATTGGTCTTCCAAAGATTTCTGAACATCAGTAAAACGAGAAACCCTAAAATCCAGTATACCAATGAGACTAAAGAGCAGGTGGCGTTTATGAAAGGTAGAAATATTCATGAGAATATTAGTCTTGCTTCAGAAATGATTAATGAAATTCAAATCAAACGTAAAGACGGTAAAATGGGTCCAAAGTTAGATATTACGCAAGCCTTTGATACGGTGAGTTGGACCTTTGTTATAGATGTTTTTAGAAGATATGGTTTTTCGGATGATTGGTGCAATTGGATTCTTCAGATTTCGCAATCGTCTAGGATTTCTGTTCTTGTGAATGGTAGCCTTGAAGGTTTCTTCAGCATTGATAGAAGTCTTCGTCAGGGTGATCCTTTATCTCCTTTGATCTTTGTTTTGATTGAGGATGTTCTTAGCAGAAATATTACGAAATTGTTTCGTGAGGGTAATATGACTACCATGGTCACTAGAAAAGGTATTTCTCCTACCCATTTATTTTTTGCGGATGATATTATGATTTTTTGCAAAGGTAACATGAAAAGTTTGAGAAACTTGATGGCTCTTTTGAGTTCTTATCAAAGGGCTTCAGGTCAAACTGTTAGCCGGGAAAAGAGTAAACTTTATTATGGAGGAGACTCTTTGAGTAGGAGGACAACAATTTCTGATTTTTTGGGCATGAATATTACTTCTTTTCCTGATCGGTATTTAGGAGTTAAGGTAATGCCAGGTGCGGTCAAATATCATCATATTAGGAATGTGGTAGAGAAGATTAAGGAGCAATTTGCGGGCTGGAAGGGTAGAATGCTCTCTTTTCAAGATAGGGTGGTGCTCGTCAAGTCAGTTATTTCTAGCTATTCAATTCATAATATGGCTGTCTACAAATGGCCTCGTAAATTCATTCATCAATGTGAGGTTGCTATTTGGAACTTCTTGTGGTCAGGAGATTCTACGGTAAGTGAATATTTTGTGGTGGCTTATGACAATTTTTGTGCTCCTTATTCCGAAGGGGGACTTGGTATCACTCAAATGAGGGTAATGAATAAGGCCATGCTTATGAAGTTGTGTTGGAAGATTTGTAACTCCAAAAAGGCCTGGGCTAGATTTCTAAGTGCTAAATTCTTTACTAAGAATGGGCATTTGATGGGATATACAAAATATTCTATTTTTCCAGGTTTTCGTTGGTTTTTCTGAAGTGGCTTTTAACTCAAAGGTGTTGATAGGTGATGGCAGGTCAACGTCTTTTTATTTTGATTCTTGGTAGGGAGATACTTCTATTGCTGATATTTTGGGTCCAAATGACTTGGACAGGCAGGCTAGGGTCGCTGATATGATTGTGGACGGTGATTGGGTGTTCACGGATCAAGCTTTGAATTTGTTTTTAGCTGCTGGAATTATTGTGGAGGACCTGCCAGTACCGATGGGTGGTGATGATTACACGGTTTGGACGTTGGAAAATAAGGGGCAGTTCTCAGTGAGTTCGGTCCAAGGAGATCATTCGTAAGAGGCAGAAAAGCCTTGATGGTGCTAGCTTGTTATGACGACCTGTTGTTCATCCTTCTCTTGCTGCGAGAAATTGGAAACTACTATGTGGTGCTTGTGCTACTCTTGACGAGGTACGAAGTAGATTTAAATATCAAGTAGTTAATAAATGTTGCTTATGTAACAGAGAAGAGGAGACCTTGGATCATATTCTTTGGTCTTGTGATTTTGCTGCCAAAGCGTGGTTGTGGATTTCAGATGCTTTTGGTATTTTTCCTCATCAAAACCTCACTACAGCTTACAAAGAAGCAAAAGGTAAAAGCCTTATTTTCAAGGATTTATGGTTGTTGTCTATTTTGGTAGTTCGTTCTGAATTGTGGATGGAAAGAAATTGCTTTTTCTATGGTAATCAAAAGGTTAATTGGAATTTATTTCATAAGAAGGTTTTCAATCAAATCCATGATTATTCAAGACGTTTGAAGGGTTTCATGTATAATTGCAAAGATGACTTGCGAGTGCTTACTTACTTTAGAGTACATCATAGGAAGGTGAAGTTTGCGGTCCCTAAGGAGTGTTTCTGTATTCCGCCAGAAGTGAATGAGCTGCAATTGTGTTGTGATGGTGCTTCTAGGGGAAACCCGGGAAGAACTGGAGCCGGTGTGATTGTTCGTGATTCTGATGCTAATGTAATGGGAGCCATGAGTGTTGGTTTTGGAGTTCGTACTCATTATTTGGCGGAGCTATTTTGTGTATAGTTGCCTTGGAATGGGCGACCAAATTTGGAGTTGGGAATGTTTGTATTCGTACAGATGCAATGGGAGCAGTTCAGGCTTATGGCAGTGACACTTAAGCAGTTCTGTGATTTCTTAGACAAAGGTGGGTTGTAATCCGAGCTAGATACAACATAATTCGTTTTGTTCACACTTATAGAGAAGCCAATTTTGCGGCGGATGAATGGCCAAAAGAGGTTACTTATTAGAAGTTGGTGAAGGTATTAGTTATGATAGCAAACCATATTTTATTCCCTCAGTTGAATTTTCAAATGTAACTTATTTCAGATTTGATTAATTTTCTAAGTTTGTAAGTTTTTTGTCGTGATGTACCTCTTTTTTCTTACAAACTTTTTTTGTAATAACTCTAGCAATTTATTAATACAATTTGGATTTACCAAAAAAAAAGAGCTCAAGATTCAATTTGACATGCCTAGGATCAATTTTGAGATTCCCAATACCGTAGACTTGTGCTTTCACGCCCATGCAAAAGTTTCAATTTGACATGTCTATGATCAATTTTGAGATTCCCAAGACCGTAGGCTTGTGCTTTCATGCCCAAGACCGTAGGATTGGCTTTTATGCCCATGCCCAAGATTCAATTTTACATGCCCAAGTTTAAATTCGACAGGTCTAAGATCAATTTTGAGATGCCCAAGGTCGCAGGCTTGTGCTTTCATGCCCATGCCCAAGATTCACTTTGACATGCCCAAGTTTAAATTTGACATGTCTAGGATCAATTTTGAGATGCCCAAGACCGTAGGCTTGTGCTTTCATGCCCATGCCCAAGATTCAATTTAACATGCCTAGGATCAATTTTGAGATGCCCAATACCGTAAGCGTAAGCTTTCACGCTCATGCCCAAGATTCAATTTAACATTCCCAAGTTTAAATTTGACATGTCTATGATCAATTTTGAGATGCCCAAGACCGTAGGCTTGTGCTTTCATGCACATGCCCAAGATTCAATTTGACATGCCCAAGTTTAAATTTGACATGTCTAAGATCAATTTTGAGATGCCCAAGGCCGTAGGCTGGAGCTTTCATGCCCATGCCCAAGATTCAATTCGACATTCCCAAGACCGTAGGCTTGTGCGTTCACGCCCATGCACAAGATTGAATTTGACATTCCCAAGTTTAAATTTGACATGTCTAGGATCAATTTTGAGATGCCCAAGACCGTAGGATTGTGCTTTCATGCCCGTGCCCAAGATTCAATTTGAAAATCAATTTTGAGATACCCAAGACCGTAGGCTTGTGCTTTCATGCCAATGCCCAACATTCAATTTGACATGCCCAAATTTAAATTTGACATGTCTAACATCAATTTTGAGATGCCCAAGGCCGTATGCTTGTGCTTTCATGCCCATGCCCAAGATTCAATTCGACATGCCTAAGTTTAAATTTGACATGTCTATGATCAATTTTAAAATGCCCAAGACCGTAGTTTTGTGCTTTCACGCCCATGACCAAGATTCAATTTGACATTACCAAGTTTAAATTTGACATGTCTAGGATCAATTTTGAGATGCCAAGGACTGTAGGCTTGTGCTTTCGTGCCCATGCCCAAGATTCAATTGGACATGCCCAAGTTTAAATTTGACATGTGTAGGATCAATTTTAAGATGCCCAAGACCGTAGGCCTGTGCTTTCGTGCCCATTCCCAACATTCAATTTGACATGCCCAAGTTCAAATTTAACATGTGTAGGATCAATTTTGAGATGCCCAAGACCGTAGACTTGTGATTTGATGCCCATGCCCAAGATTCAATTTGAAATTCCTAGGATCAATTTTGAGATTCCCAAGACAATAGGCTTGTGCTTTCATGCCCATGCCCAAGATTCAATTTGACATGCCTAGGATCAATTTTGAGATGCCCAAGATCATAAGCTTGTGCTTTCATGCCCATTCCCAAGATGTAATTACAAATGCCCAAGTTAAATTTGACATGTCTAGAATAAATTTTGAAATGCCTAAGACCATAGGCTGGTGATTTCATGCCTATGCCCAATATTAAATTTGACATTCCTAGGATCAATTTTGAGATGCCCAAGACCGTAGGCTTGTGCTTTCATGCCCATTCCCAAGATTCAATTGGACATGCCCAAGTTTAAATTTGACATGTGTAGGATCAATTTTGAGATACCCAAGACGTAGGCTTGTGCTTTCGTGCCCATGCTCAAGATTCAATTTGACATGCCCAAGTTCAAATTTTAAATGTCTAGGATTAATTTTATGATGTCCAAGACCGTAAGCTTGTGATTTAATGCCCATGCCCAAGATTCAATTTGAAATGCCTAGGATCAATTTTGAGATGCCCAAGACCGTAGGCTTGTGCTTTCATGCCCATGCCCAAGATTCAATTTTGAGATGCCCAATACCGTAGGATTGTGCTTTCACACCCATGCCAAAGATTCATTTTAAAATACCCATGTTTAAATTTGACATGTCGGGGATTATTTTTGAAATATATAAGACCGTAGGCTTGTGCTTTCATGCCCATGCCCAAGATTCAATTTCACATGTCTAGGATCAATTATTAGATGCCCAAGACCGTACGTAGGCTTGTGTTTTCATGCTCGTTCCCAAGATTCAATTGGACATGCCCAATTTTAAATTTGACATGTCTAGGATTAATTTAGAGATGCCCAAGACCGTAAGTTTGTGCTTTCGTGCCCATGCTCAAGATTGAATTTGACATGCCCAAGTTCAAATTTTACATGTCTAGGATCAATTTTGAGATGCCCAAGACCGTAGGCTTGTGATTTCATGCCCATGCCAAAGATTCAATTTGAAATGCCTAGGATCAATTATGAGACGCCCCAAACCGTAAACTTGTGCTTTCATGCCCATGCCCCAGATTCAATTTCACATGCCTAGGATCAATTTTGAGATGTTAAATACTTTAGGCTTGTGCTTTCACGCCTATGCCTAAGATTCAATTTGACATTCCCATGTCTATGATCAATTTTGAGATGCCCAAGACCGTAGTCATGTGCTTTCATGCCCATGCCCAAGATTCAATTGGACATTTAGAAGTTTAAATTTGACATGCCTAAGGCCGTAGGCTTGTGCTTTGATGCCCATGCCCAATATTCAATTTGACATTCCCAAGACCGTAGGCTTGTGCTTTCACGCGCATGCCCAAGATTCAATTTGACATTCCCAAGTTTATATTTGACATGTCTATGATCAATTTTGAGATGCCAAAGACCGTAGGATTGTGCTTTCATGCCCATGCCCAAGGTTCAATTTGAAAATCAATTTTGAGATGCCCAAGACTATAGGCTTGTGTTTTCATGCCCATGCCCAAGATTCAATTTGACATTCCCAAGTTTAAATTTGACATGTCTAAGATCAATTTTGATATGCCCAAGGACGTAGGCTTATGCTTTCATGCCCATGCCCAATATTCAATTCGACATGCCTAAGACCGTAGGCTTGTGCTTTCACGCCCATGCCCAAGATTCAATTTGACATTCCCAAGTTTAAATTTGATATGTCTAGGATCATTTTTGAGATGCCCAAGACCGTAGGATTGTGCTTTCATTCCCATGCCCAAGATTCAATTTGAAAATCAATCTTGAGATGTCCAAGACCGTAGGCTTGTGCTTTCATGCACATGCCCAAGATTTAATTTGACATGCCCAAGTTTAAATTTGACATGTCCAAGATCAATTTTGAGATTCCCAAGGCCGTAGGCTTGTGCTTTCATGCCCACGCCCAAGATTCAATTCGACGTGCCTAAGTTTAAATTTGACAAGTCTATGTTCAATTTTAAAATTCCAAAGACCGTAGACTTGTGCTTTCACGCCCAAGCCCAAGATTCAATTTGATACTCCCAAGTTTAAATTTGACATGTCTAGGATCAATTTTGAGATGCCCAAGACCGTAGGCTTGTGCTTTCATGCCCATGCCCGAGATTCAATTTGACATGCCTATGATCAATTTTGAGATGCCCAAGACCGTAGACTTGTGCTTTCAAGCCCATTCCCAAGATTCAATTAGATATGCCCAAGTTTAAATTTGACATGTGTAGGACCAATTTTGAGTTGCCTAAGACCGTAGGCTTGTGATTTCGTTCCCATGCCCAACATTCAATTTGACATGCCCAAGTTCAAATTTGACATGTATATCAATTTTGAGATGCTCAAGACCGTAGGCTTGTTATTTTATGCCCATACCCAAGATTCAATTTTAAATGCCTAGGATCAATTTTGAGATACCCAAGACCGTAGGCTCGTGCTTTCATGCCCATGCCCAAGATTTAATTTGACATGCCTAGGATCAATTTTGAGATGCGCAAGACCATAAGCTTGTTCTTTCATGCCCATACCCAAGATTCAATTTTACATGCCCAAGTTTAAATTTGACATGTCTAGGATTAATTTTGAAATGCTTAAGACCATAGGCATGTGCTTTCATGCCCATGCCCAAGATTCAATTTCACATGCCTAGGATCAATTTTGAGATGTCCAAGACCGTAGGCTTGTGATTTCATTCCCATCCCCAATATTTAATTGGACATTCCCAAGTTTAAATTTGACAGGTTAAGGATCAATTTTGAGATGCCCAAGACGTAGGCTTGTGCTATCGTGCCCATGCTCAAGATTCAATTTGACATGCCCAAGTTCAAATTTTAAATATCTAGGATCAGTTTTTAGATGCCCAAGACTGCAGGCTTGTGATTTCATGTCCATGCCCAAGATTCAATTTGAAATTCCTAGGATCAATTTTGAGATGCCCAAGACCGTAGGCTTGTGCTTTCATGCTCATGCCTAAGATTAAATTTGACATGCCTAAGATCAATTTTGAGATGTCCAGGACCGTAGGCTTGTGATTTCATCCCCATGCCAAAGATTCAATTTGAGATGCTTAGGATCAATTTTAAGTGCCCAGACCATAGGCTTATGCTTTCATGCCCATGCCTAAGATTAAATTTGACATGCCTATGATCAATTTTGTGATGCCAAATACCGTAGGCTTAGGCTTTCACGACCATGACCAAGATTCAATTTAACATTCCCATTTCTATGATCAATTTTGAGATGCCCAAGACCGTAGTCTTGTGGTTTCATGCCCATTCCCAAGATTCAATTTGACATGCCGAAGTTTAAATTTGACATGTGTAAGATCAATTTTGAGATGCCCAAGGCCGTAGGCTTTTGCTTTCATGCCCATGCCCAAGATTCAATTCGACATGCCCAAGACCGTAGGCTTGTGCTTTCACGCCCATGCCCAATATTCAATTTGACATTCCCAAGTTTAAATTTGACTTGTCTAGGATCAATTTTGATATGCCCAAGACCGTAGGATTGTGCTTTCATGCCCATGCCCAAGATTTAATTAGAAAATCAATTTTGAGATGCCCAAGACCGTAGGCTTGTGCTTTCATGCCCATGCCCATGCCCAAGATTCAATTTGACATGGCCAAGTTTAAACTTTACATGTCTAAGATCAATTTTGAGATGCCCAAAGCGGTAGGCTTGTGCTTTCATTCCCATTCCCAAAATTCAATTCGACATGCCCAAGAACGTAGGATTGTGCTTTCACTCCCATGCCCAAGATTCAATATGACATTCCCAAGTTTAAATTTGACATGCCTAGGATCAATTTTGAAATGCCCAAGACCGTGGGATTGTGATATCATGCCCATTCCCAAGATTCAATTTGACATGCCCAAGTTTAAATTTGACATGTCTAAGACCAATTTTGAGATTCTCAAGGCCGTAGGCTTGTGCTTTCATGCCCATTCCCAAGATTCAATTCGACATGCCTAAGTTTAAATTTGACATGTCTATATTAAATTTTAAAATGCCCAAGACCGTAGGATTGTGCTTTCATGCCCATTCCCAAGATTCAAATTGACATTCTCAAGTTTAAATTTAACATGTATAGGATCAATTTTGAGATGCCCAAGACCGTAGGCTTGTGCTTTCATGCCCATGCCCAAGATTCAATTTGATATGCCTAAGATCAATTTTGAGATGCCCAAGACCGTAGGCTGTACTTTCATGCCCATTCTCAAGATTCAATTGGACATACCCAAGTTCAAATTTAACATGTGTATGATCAATTTTGAGATGCCCAAGACCGTAGGCTTGTGACTTGATGCCCATGCCCAAGATTTAATTTGAAATGCCTAGGATCAATTTTGAGATTCCTAAAACGGTAGGCTCGTGTTTCCATGCTCATGCCCAAGATTCAATTTGACATGCCTAGGATCAATTTTGAGATGCCCAAGACCATAAGCTTGTGCTTTCACGCCCATGCTAAAAATTCAATTTGACATTCCCAAGTTTAAATTTGATATGTCTAGGATCAATTTTGAGATGCCCAAGACCGTGGGATTGTGCTTTCATGCCCATGCCCAAGATTCAATTTAACATGCCCAAGTTTAAATTTGACATGTCTAAGATCAATTTTGAGATTCCCAAGGCCGTAGGCTTGTGCTTTCATGCCCATGCCAAAGATTCAATTCGACATGCCTAAGTTTAAATTTGACATGTCTATGTTCAATTCTAAAATGCCCAAGACCGTAGGATTGTGCTTTCACGCCCATGCCCAAGATGCAGTTTGACATTCCCAAGTTTAAATTTGACATGCCTAGGATCAATTTTGAGATTCCAAGACCGTAGGCTTGTGCTTTCATACCCATGCCCAAGATTCAATTTGGCATTCCTAGGATCAATTTTGAGATGCCCAAGACCGTAGGCTTGTGCTTTCATGCTCATGCCCAATATTTAATTGGACATGTCTAGGATCAATTTTGAGATGCCCAAGACGTAGGATTGTGCTTTGGTTCCCGTGCTCAAGATTCAATTTGACATGCCCAAGTTCAAATTTTAAATGTCTAGGATCAATTTTGAGATGCCCAAGACCGTAGGCTTGTGATTTCATTCCCATGCTCAAAATTCAATTTGAAATGCCTAGGATCAATTTTGAGATGCCCAAGACCGTAGGCTTGTGCTTTCATGTGCATGCCCAGGATTCAATTTGACATGTCTAGGATCAATTTTGAGATGCCAAATACCGTAGGCTTGTCCTTTCACGCCCATGCCCAAGATTTAATTTAAAATTCCCATGTTTAAATTTGACATGTCTGGGATTAAATTTGAAATATCTAAGACCGTAGGCTTGTGCTTTCATGCCCATGCCCCATATTCAGTTTGACATGTCTAGGATCAATTTTGAGATGCCCAAGACCGTAGGCTTGTGCTTTCATGACCTCTGCCCAAGATTCAATTGGACATGCCCAAGTTTAAATTTGACATATCTAGGATCAATTAAGAGATGTCCAAGACCGTAGGCTTGTGCCTTCGTTCCCATGCTCAAGATTCGATTTGATATGCCCAAGTTAAAATTTTACATTTCTAGGACCAATTTTGAGATGCCCAAGACCATTGGCTTGTGATTTCATGCCCATGCCAAAGATTCAATTTGAAATGCCTAGGATCAATTTAGAGATGCCCCAGACCGTAGGTTTGTACTTTCTTGCCCATGACCAAGATTCAATTTGACATGTATAGGATCAATTTTGAGATGCCAAATGCCGTAGGCTTGTGCTTTCACGCCCATGCCCAAGATTCAATTTATCATTCCCATGTGTATGTTCAATTTTTAGATGCCCAAGACCGTAGGCTTGTGATTTCATGCCCATGCCCAAGATTCAAATTGACATGCCCAAGTTTAAATTTGACTTGTCTAAGATCAATTTTGAGATGCCCAAGGCCGTAGGCTTGTGCTTTCATGCCCATGCCCAAGATTCTATTCGACATGCCCAAGACCGTAGGCTTGTGCTTTCACGCCCATGCCCAAGATTCAATTTGACATTCCCAAGTTTAAATTTGACATGTATAGGATCAATTTTGAGATGCCCAAGACCGTAGGATTGTGCTTTCAAGCCCATGCCCAATATTCAATTTGAAAATCAATTTTGAGATGCCCAAGACCGTAGGCTTATGCTTTCATGCCCATGCCCAAGATTCAATTTGACATGCCCAAGTTTAAATTTGACATGTCTAAGATTAATTTTGAAATGCCCAAGGCCGTAGGCTTGTGCTATCATGCCCATGCCCAAGATTCAATTCGACATGCCCAAGTTTAAATTTGACATGTCTATGATCAATTTTAAAATTCCCAAGACCGTA
Source organism: Papaver somniferum (assembly GCF_003573695.1). Classification (NCBI taxonomy): domain Eukaryota; kingdom Viridiplantae; phylum Streptophyta; class Magnoliopsida; order Ranunculales; family Papaveraceae; genus Papaver; species Papaver somniferum. The sequence continues at coordinate 122,289,685 of NC_039361.1, read as the reverse complement.
GGCTTGTGCTTTCAAGCCCATGCCCAAGATTCAATTTGCAATTCCCAATTTTAAATTTGACATGTCTAGGATCAATTTTGAGATGCCCAAGACCGTAGGCTTGTGCTTTCATGCCCATGCCTAAGATTCAGTTTGACATGCCTAGGATCAATTTTGAGATGCCCAAGGCCGTAGGCTTGTGCTTTCATGCCCATGCCCAAGATTCAATTCGACATGCTCAAGTCTAAATTTGACATGTGTATGATCAATTTTAAAATTCCAAAGACCGTAGGCTTGTGCTTACATTCCCATGCCCAATATTTAATTGGACATTCCCAAGTTTAAATTTGACAGGTTAAGGATCAATTTTGAGATGCCCAAGACGTAGGCTTGTGCTATCGTGCCCATGCTCAAGATTCAATTTGACATTCCGAAGTTCAAATTTTAAATGTCTAGGATCAGTTTTGAGATGCCCAAGACTGCAGGCTTGTGATTTCATGTCCATGCCCAAGATTCAATTTGAAATTCCTAGGATCAATTTTGAGATGCTCAAGACCGTAGGCTTGTGCTTTCATGCTCATGCCTAAGATTCAATTTGACATGCCTAAGATAAATTTTGAGATGCCCAATACCGTAGGCATGTGCTTTCACGCCCATGCCCAAGATTCATTTTAAAATTCCCATGTTTAACTTTGACATGTCTGGAATTAATTTTGAAATATCAAAGACCGTAGGCTTGTGCTTACATTCCCATGCCCAAGATTCAATTTGACATGTCAAGGATCAATTTTGAGATGCCCAAGACCGTACGCAGGCTTGTGCTTTCATGCCCATGCCCAAGATTCAATTGGACATGCCCAAATTTAAATTTGACATATCTATGATCAATTTAGAGATGCCCAAGACCGTAATCTTGTGCTTTCGTATCCATGCTCAAGATTCAATTTCAAATGCCCAAGTTCAAATTTTACATGTCTAGGATCAACTTTGAGATGTCCAGGACCGTAGGCTTGTGATTTCATGCCCATGCCAAAGATTCAATTTGAGATGCTTAGGATCAATTTTGAGTGCCCAGACCATAGGCTTATGCTTTCATGCCCATGCCCAAGATTAAATTTGACATGCCTAGGATCAATTTTGTGATGCCAAATACCGTAGGCTTAGGCTTTCACGCCCATGACCAAGATTCAATTTAACATTCCCATTTCTATGATCAATTTTGAGATTCCCAAGACCGTAGTCTTGTGGTTTCATGCCCATACCCAAGATTCAATTTGACATGCCGAAGTTTAAATTTGACATGTGTAAGATCAATTTTGAGATGCCCAAGGCCGTAGGCTTTTGCTTTCATGCCCATGCCCAAGATTCAATTCGACATGCCCAAGACCGTAGGCTTGTGCTTTCACGCCCATGCCCAAGATTCAATTTGACATTCCCAAGTTTAAATTTGACTTGTCTAGGATCAATTTTGAGATGCCCAAGACCGTAGGATTGTGCTTTCATGCCCATGCCCGAGATTTAATTAGAAAATCAATTTTGAGATGCCCAAGACCGTAGGCTTGTGCTTTCATGCCCATGCCCAAGATTCAATTTGACATGGCCAAGTTTAAATTTGACATGTCTAAGATCAATTTTGAGATGCCCAAATCCGTAGGCTTGTGCTTTCATTCCCATTCCTAAAATTCAATTCGACATGCCCAAGAACGTAGGATTGTGCTTTCACGCCCATGCCCAAGATTCAATATGACATTCCCAAGTTTAAATTTGATATGTCTAGGATCAGTTTTGAGATGCCCAAGACCGTGGGATTGTGCTTTCATGCCCATGCCCAAGATTCAATTTAACATGCCCAAGTTTAAATTTGACATGTCTAAGATCAATTTTGAGATTCCCAAGGCCGTAGGATTGTGCTTTCATGCCCATGCCAAAGATTCAATTCGACATGCCTAAGTTTAAATTTGACATGTCTATGTTCAATTCTAAAATGCCTAAGACCGTAGGATTGTGCTTTCACGCCCATGCCCAAGATGCAGTTTGACATTCCCAAGTTTAAATTTGACATGCCTAGGATCAATTTTGAGATTCCAAGACCGTAGGCTTGTGCTTTCATACCCATGCCCAAGATTCAATTTGACATGCCTAGGATCAATTTTGAGATGCCCAAGACCGTAGGCTGTGCTTTCATGCCCATTCCCAAGATTCGATTGGACATACCCAACTTTAAATTTGACATGTGTAGGATCAATTTTGAGATGCCAAATACCGTAGGCTTGTCCTTTCACGCCCATGCCCAAGATTTAATTTAAAATTCCCATGTTTAAATTTGACATGTCTGGGATTAGATTTGAAATATCTAAGACCGTAGGCTTGTGCTTTCATGCCCATGCCACATATTAACTTTGACATGTCTAGGATCAATTTTGAGATGCCCAAGACCGTTGGCTTGTGCTTTCATGACCTCTTCCCAAGATTCAATTGGACATGCCCAAGTTTAAATTTGACATATCTAGGATCAATTTAGAGATGTCCAAGACCGAAGGCTTGTGCCTTCGTTCCCATGCTTAAGATTCGATTTGATATGCCCAAGTTAAAATTTTACATGTCTAGGACCAATTTTGAGATGCCCAAGACCGTTGGCTTGTGATTTCATGCCCATGCCAAAGATTCAATTTGAAATGCCTAGGATCAATTTAGAGATGCCCCAGACCATAGGTTTGTGCTTTCTTGCCCATGCCCAAGATTCAATTTGACATGTTTAGGATCAATTTTGAGATGCCAAATGCCGTAGGTTTGTGCTTTCACGCCCATGCCCAAGATTCAATTTATCATTCCCATATCTATGTTCAATTTTTAGATGCCCAAGACCGTAGGCTTGTGATTTCATGTCCATGCCCAAGATTCAATTTGACATGCCCAAGTTTAAATTTGACTTGTCTAAGATCAATTTTGAGATGCCCAAGGCCGTAGGCTTGTGCTTTCATGCTCATGCCCAAGATTCAATTCGACATGCCCAAGACCGTAGGCTTGTGCTTTCACGCCCATGCCCAAGATTCAATTTGACATTCCCAAGTTTAAATTTGACATGTATAGGATCAATTTTGAGATGCCCAAGACCGTAGGATTGTGCTTTCATGCCCATGCCCAATATTCAATTTGAAAATCAATTTTGAGATGCCCAAGACCGTAGGCTTATGCTTTCATGCCCATGCCCAAGATTCAATTTGACATGCCCAAGTTTAAATTTGACATGTCTAAGATTAATTTTGAAATGCCCAAGGCCGTAATCTTGTGCTTTCATGCCCATTCCCAAGATTCAATTCGACATGCCCAAGTTTAAATTTGACATGTCTATGATCAATTTTAAAATTCCCAAGACCGTAGGCTTGTGCTTTCAAGCCCATGTCCAAGATTCAATTTGACATTCCCAATTTTAAATTTGACATGTCTAGGATCAATTTTGAGATGCCCAAGACCGTAGGCTTGTGCTTTCATGCCCATGCCTGAGATTCAGTTTGACATGCCTAGGATCAATTTTGAGATGCCCAAGGCCGTAGGCTTGTGCTTTCATGCCCATGCCCAAGATTCAATTCGACATGCCCAAGTTTAAATTTGACATGTCTATGATCAATTTTAAAATTCCCAAGACCGTAGGCTTGTGCTTTCAATCCCATGCCCAAGATTCAATTTGACATTCCCAATTTTAAATTTGACATGTCTAGGATCAATTTTGAGATGCCCAAGACCGTAGGCTTGTGCTTTCATGCCCATGCCTAAGATTCAGTTTGACATGCCTAGGATCAATTTTGAGATGCCCAAGACCGTAGGCTTGTGCTTTCATTCCCATGCCCAAGATTCAATTGTACATGCCCAAATTTAAATTTGACATGTGTAGGATCAATTTTGAGATGCCCAAGACCGTAGGCTTGTGCTTTCGTTCCCATGCCCAACATTCAATTTGACATGCCCAAGTTCAAATTTGACATGTGTAGGATCCATTTTGAGATTCCCAAGACCGCAGGCTTGTGATTTCATGCCCATGCCAAAGATTCAATTTGAAATTCCTAGGATCAATTTTGAGATGCCCAAGACCGTAAGCTTGTGCTTTCATGCGCATGCCCAAGATTCAATTTTACATGCCCAAGTTTAAATTTGACATGTCTAGGATTAATTTTGAAATGCCTAAGACCATAGGCTTGTGCTTTCATGCCCATGCCCAAGATTCAATTTGACATGCCTAGGATCAATTTTGAGATCCCCAAGATCGTAGGCTTGTGCTTTCATGCCCATGCCCAAGATTCAATTAGACATGCCAAAGTTTAAATTTGACATGTCTAGGATCAATTTTGAGATGCCCAAGACTTAGGCTTGTGCTTTCGTGTCCATGCTCAAGATTCAATTTGACATGCCCAGGTTCAAATTTTAAATGTCTAGGATCAATTTTGAGATTCCCAAGACCGTAGGCTTGTGATTTCATGCCCATTCCCAAGATTCAATTTGAAATTCCTAGGATCAATTTTGAGATGCCCAAGACTGTAGGCTTGTGCTTTCATGCCCATGCCCAAATTTCAATTTGACATGCCTATGATCAATTTTGAGATGCCCAATACCGTAGGCTTGTGCTTTCATGCCCATGCCCAAGATTCAATTTAAAATTCCCATGTTTAAATTTGACATGCCTGGGATTAATTTTGAAATATCTAAGACCGTAGGCTTGTGCTTTAATGCCCATGCCCAAGATTCAATTTGACATGTCTAGGACCAATTTTGAGATGCCCAAGATCATGTGCTTATGCTTTCATGCACATGTCCAAGATTCAATTGGACATGCCCAAGTTAAAATTTGACATGTCTAGGATCAATTTAGAGATGCCCAAGACAGTAGGCTTGTGCTTTCGTGCCCATGCTCAAGATTCAATTTGACATGCCCAAGTTCAAAATTTACATGTCTAGGATCAATTTTGAGATGCCCAAGACCGTAGGCTTGTGATTACATGCTCATGATAAAGATTCAATTTGAATGCCTAGGATGAATTTTGAGATGCCCTAGACCGTAGGCTTGTGCTTTCATGTCCATGCCCAAGATTCCATTTGACATGCCTACGATCAATATGACAAATACCGTAGGATTGTGCTTTCACGCCCATGCCCAAGATTCAATTTAACATTCCCATGTCTATGATCAATTTTGAGATGCCCAAGGCCGTAGGCTTGTGCTTTCATGCCCATGCCCAATATTCAATTCGACATGCCCAAGTTTAAATTTGACATGTCTAAGATCAATTTTGAGATGCTCAAGGCCGTAGGCTTGTTCCTTCATACCCATGCACAAGATTCAATTCGACATGACCAAGTTTAAATTTGACATGTCTATGATTAATTCTTAAATGTACAAGACCGTAGGCTTGTGCTTTCACGCTCATGCCCAAAATTCAATTAGACATTCCCAAGTTTAAGTTTGACATGTCTAGGTGATAAACATGTATGTACGACATTTTTATACCCACATTTATACTAGTTAGGTCTCGATTTTTAGCTAATAATATTGTTTTAAGTCATTTACAGGAATTACAAGTGAAATCTGTTCACCCGGAGAATAAATGGCTAAAAGAGGAGTTAAACCGCGTTTGCGAAAAAAATGAACAAAGTCGCTCATTGCACCTCCTCCTTGGCTACATTTCTTCACAGCCCGGGTGTTACAAAGTTTGCCTGTGTAGACAAGCCCGGCCCACAAATGGCTGAAGTGAGATGGGAGACGTGGCTTGTTCCTCCACCACACATCTGTGGTATCTTCAACCACATCTCGTTCTTATGTAAACAAAGAGCTCGCCTTTCTTTTCAAGCAGGTGATACTCATCTCAACAGGAAAATGGGGATGAGGTTCGTATGGACCAAAATGGAGTTTGTTGTGAGCCAAATTAGGTCGAAAAATTGATGTTACTGCTACGGGTGTTATCATTGATTCCCGTCCGTATCTTTGGAGGATTTGCCGGTATGTGTACATCCACTGATGACGAGATTCACAAGTTCAGGAGTTGAGGAACGGTGCAGGCAGAGATGAGTTCGATTTATCATGGGTATCCTTTGCGATCTCGATCTGTGGTGTTCTAGTGTTGAGATTCAAACCAACTATTTCAATTTCTCTCAGCAGTACAACCACAAAGTTGGAGGTTTTGATGTAAACTATAATTGGGTTCATGTGAAAGGAATTGAGGGAAGTTTCTGGTGGTCTGTAATTGGTGATGCTGAGACAAGAATGAAGCCAGTGGTGATTTAATTAGGTATTCGGTGATGAAGTAACGTCAACTGCAGCAACATCAACAGGAGTGATTTGTTGCGGAATCGAAAGTGGGAGCAGTAGATGAGTTGAATGATCTGTTGGTGTAGCTTGTACAGCCAATGATTACGATTTACAAACCGGAGAGCCAGTTCAGATAGTGATGGATGAGATGTTCAGATAACAATGGAAATAAAAGTGGGTCTGCTGGTATGTATCAAATGAGAAGAGCATTTGTCGATGTGCTAGAACTGGATGGAGAATGAACTGGCAGTATATAAGTTACTTGAGATGCTGGTGTTGGTTGCAGCCATGGTGGAAGTGATGGCAGCTAAGTTAGGGCCAGTTTGCAGTCAGTGGGCTATGATGGTTGCTGTTGATGGGGAGTTTTGGTTGGTGTTTACATTGACTGAGTTGGGAGAAATTACAGGAAGAGCGATGTTTCTATCGAGTCAAATACAGGTACTTGATTTCAGCTGTTGTAGGCATGAAAATAGGGTTGAATCCAGACTACAAATCAGAGAACAAGTCATGGCAGTGGTGTATAAAAGGGGAGCTGAATAAACCAGGAAGGTATGCTGGAGTACCACAATCTAATTTTCTTTGTTTTAGTCCCAGCTGTTAGTTCTCTTTTGTGTTAAGAATCTTCATTAAATACTTTTTATGGCTTTCTGCATAACTATGAGAAACTAAACCCCTCTCTGCCAAGACAAGGGGGGAAGCTTAATGGATTCAATTGTTCTTTACAGTTATCATCAATAAATCATTTTAATGCTTGATCCATTTCATCTTTGCTTGATTGCTATTTTGTGTTGAGTGTATCTATAAACTTCTTAGATTTAGTGGGATTTCCGGATACATTGAATGCTAAGAAATCCCTATGACACTTCTCAATTGGACTTTATATTTAAAACATAATATCAATTTTATGTAATGGTATTTTTAGTTACACTCATAGTTATATTTGTCGTATCTTCCGGATAGAGCAGATTACTATCTGTTTCTATTCGATTTATCTTTTGATGATATAAGAACCTGAATCACATTAAGTGAAACCTCAAAGTCTTGGTAGACACTACAATCTTATTTCTTTCTTTACAAACATTGTTCTCTGCTTTCTCAATTACAAATCAAACTTTACATTATTGTCTTGCTTAATAATTCACTTGAAACACCTGCAATCTCTGTGGTTAGAACACGATTATACTACACTTCTTTATCTTTGGTACTCTGAAAAGAGTGATCACTAGGATCAATTTTGATATGCCCAAGAAGATAGGTTTGTGCTTTCATGCCCATGCCCAAGATTCAATTTGAAAATCAATTTTGAGATGCCCAAGACCATAGGCTTGTGCTTTCATGCCCATGCCCAAGATTCGATTTGACATGCCTAGGATCAATTTTGAAATTCCCAAGACCGTAGGCTTGTGCTTTCGTGCCATGCCCAACATTCAATTTGACATGCCCAAGTTCAAATTTGACATGTGCAGATCAATTTTGAGATGCCAAAGACCGTAGGCTTGTGATTTGATGCCCATGCCCAAGTTTAAATTTTACATGCCTAGGATCAATTTTGAGATGCCCAAGACCTTAGGCTTGTGCTTTCATGCCCATGCCCAAGATTCAATTCGACATGCTTAGGATCAATTTTGAGAAGCCCAAGACCATAAGCTTGTGCTTTCATGCCCATGCTCAAGATTCAATTTTACATTCCCAAGTTTAAATTTGACATGTCTAGGATTAATTTTGAAATTCCTAAGACCATAGGCTTGTGCTTTCATGCCCATGCCCAAGATTCAATTTGACATGCCTAGGATCAATTTTGAGATGCCCAAGACCGTAGGCTTCTGCTTTCATGCCCATGCCCAAGATTTAATTGGACATGCCCAAGTTTAAATTTGACATGTTTAGGATCAATTTTGAGATCCCCAACATAGGCTTGTGCTTTCGTGCCCATGCTCAAGATTCAATTTGACATGCCCAAGTTCAAATTTGAAATGTCTAGGATCAATCTTGAGATGCCCAAGACCGTAGGCTTGTGATTTCATGCCCATGCCCAAGATTCAATTTCAAATGCTTAGGATCAATTTTGAAATGCCCAAGACCGTAGGCTTGTACTTTCATGCCCCTGCCCAAGATTCAATTTGACATGCCTAGGATCAATTTTGAGATGCCCAATACCGTAGGCTTGTGCTTTCACTCGCATGCCCAAGATTCAATTTAAATTTGACATGTCTGGGATTAATTGTAAAATATCTAAGACCGTAGGCTTGTGCTTTCATTCCCATGCCTAAGATTCAATTTGACATGCCTAGGATCAATTTTGAGATGCCCAAGACCGTAGGCTTCTGCTTTCATGCCCATGCCCAAGATTTAATTGGACATGCCCAAGTTTAAATTTGACATGTTTAGGATCAATTTTGAGATCCCCAACATAGGCTTGTGCTTTCGTGCCCATGCTCAAGATTCAATTTGACATGCCCAAGTTCAAATTTGAAATGTCTAGGATCAATCTTGAGATGCCCAAGACCGTAGGCTTGTGATTTCATGCCCATGCCCAAGATTCAATTTGAAATGCTTAGGATCAATTTTGAAATGCCCAAGACCGTAGGCTTGTACTTTCATGCCCCTGCCCAAGATTCAATTTGACATGCCTAGGATCAATTTTGAGATGCCCAATACCGTAGGCTTGTGCTTTCACTCGCATGCCCAAGATTCAATTTAAATTTGACATGTCTGGGATTAATTGTAAAATATCTAAGACCGTAGGCTTGTGCTTTCATTCCCATGCCTAAGATTCAATTTGAAAATCAATTTTGAGATGCCTAAGACTTCTTTCATACCCATGTCCAAGATTCAATTTGGCATGCCTAGAATCAATTTTGAGATGCCCAATACCGTAGGCTTGTGCTTTCACGCCTATGCCAAATATTCAATTTAATATTCCCATGTCTATGATCAATTTTGAGATTCCCAAGACCGTAGGCTTGTCCTGTTATGTCCACGCCCAAGATTAATTTTGACATGTCCAAGTTTAAATTTGACATGTCTAAGATCAATTTTAAGATGCCCAAGACCGTAGGCTTGTGCTTTTATCCCCATGCCCAAGATTCAATTCGACAAGCCCAAGTTTAAATTTGACATGTCTATGATCAATTTTAAAATCCCTAAGACCGTAGGCTTGTGCTTTAATGCCCATGCCCAAGATTCAATTTGACATGCCTAGGATCAATTTTGAGATGCCCAATATCGTAGGCTTGTGCTTTCACGCCCATGCACAAGATTCAATTTAAAATTCCCATGTTTAAATTTGACATGGCTGGGATTAACTTTGAAATATCTAAGACCGTGGGCTTGTCCTTTCATACCCATGCCCAAGATTCAATTTGACATGTCTAGGATCAATTTTGAGATGCCCAAGACCGTAGGCTTGTGCTTTCATGCCCATGTCCAAGATTCAATTGGACATGCCCAAGTTTAAATTTGACATGTCTAGGATCAATTTGGAGATGCTCAAGACCGTAGGCTTTTTCTTTCGTGCCCATGCTCAAGATTCAATTTGACATGCCCAAGTTCAAATTTTACATGTCTAGGATCAATTTTGAGATTCCCAAGACCGTAGGCTTGTGATTTCATGCCCACGCCAAAGATTCAGTTTGAAATGCCTAGGGTCAATTTTGAGATGCCCCAGACCGTAGGCTTGTGCTTTCATGCCCATGCCCAAGATTCAATTGACATGCCTAGAATC